>NW_027310011.1:0-323718 GCF_047496795.1 Chiloscyllium punctatum
GAGTGAGGTGTTGGGAGATGAGAGTGTGGGAGAGTAGTGTGGGAGAGAGTGGGGAGAGAGAGTGTGGGAGAGTGAGAGTGTGGGAGAGAGAGTGTGGGAGAGAGAGTGTGGGGAGAGAGTGTGGAGAGAGAGTGTGGGAGAGAGGAGTGTGGGAGAGTGTGGGAGAAGAGTGTGGGAGTGAGAGTGGTGGGAGAGAGTGTGGGAGAGAGTGTGGGAGAGAGAGTGTGGAGAGAGAGTGTGGGAGAGAGAGTGTGGGAGAGTGAGAGAGTGTGGGGAGAGAGAGTGGGGAGAGAGTGTGGGAGAGAGAGTGTGGGAGAGGAGAGTAGTGGGGAGAGAGTGTGGGAGAGAGAGTGTGTGGGGAGAGAGAGTGTGGGAGAGAGAGTGTGTGGGAGAGAGAGTGTGGGGAGAGAGAGTGTGGGAGAGAGAGTGTGGGAGAGAGAGTGTGGGGGAGAGAGTGTGGGAGAGAGAGTGTGTGGGGGAGAGAGTGTGGGAGAGAGAGTGTGGGGGAGAGAGTGTGGGAGAGAGAGTGTGGGGGAGAGAGTGTGGGAGAGAGAGTGTGGGAGAGAGAGTGTGGGGGAGAGAGAGTGTGGGGAGAGAGAGTGTGGGAGAGAGAGTGTGGGAGAGAGAGTGTGGGAGAGAGAGAGTGTGGGAGAGAGAGTGTGGGAGAGAGAGTGTGTGGGAGAGAGAGTGTGGGAGAGAGAGTGTGTGGGAGAGAGAGTGTGGGAGAGAGAGAGTGTGGGAGAGAGAGTGTGTGGAGAGAGAGTGTGGGAGAGAGAGTGTGGGAGAGAGACTGTGTGGGGAGAGAGTGTGGGAGAGAGAGTGTGTGGGAGGAGAGTGTGGGAGAGAGAGTGTGTGGGGAGAGAGTGTGGGAGAGAGAGTGTGGGAGAGAGAGTGTGGGGGAGAGAGAGTTTGGGAGAGAGAGTGTGGGAGAGAGAGTGTGGGAGAGAGAGTGTGGGAGAGAGAGTGTGTGGAGAGAGAGAGTGTGGGAGAGAGAGTGTGGGAGAGAGAGTGTGGGAGAGAGAGTGTGGGAGAGAGAGTGTGGGAGAGAGAGTGTGTGGGAGAGAGTGTGGGAGAGAGAGTGTGGGAGAGAGAGTGTGGGAGAGAGAGTGTGTGGGAGAGAGGGTGTGGGGGGAGAGAGTGTGGGAGAGAGAGTGTGGGAGAGAGTGTGTGGGTGAGAGAGTGTGGGGAGAGTGTGGGAGAGAGTGTGGGAGAGAGAGTGTGTGGGAGAGAGGGTGTGGGAGAGAGAGTGTGGTGAGGGAGTGGGGAGGGTGTGTGGGAGAGAGTGTGGAGAGAGAGTGTGGGAGAGAGAGTGTGGGAGAGAGAGTGTGTGGGAGAGAGTGTGGGAGAGAGAGTGTGGGAGAGAGAGTGTGGGAGAGAGAGTGTGGGAGAGAGAGTTTGGGGAGAGAGAGTGTGTGGGAGAGAGAGAGTGTGGGAGTGAGAGTGTTGGAGAGAGAGTGTGGGAGAGAGAGTGTGGGAGGGGAGTGTGTGGGAGAGAGTGTGGGAGAGGAGTGTGGGGAGAGGTGTGTGTGGGAGAGTGTGGGGGGAGTGTGTGTGGGAGTGTGTGTGGGAGAGAGTGTGGGTGAGGGTGTGGGAGAGAGAGTGTGGGAGTGAGTGTGGGAGAGAGAGAGTGTGGGAGAGAGAGAGTGGGAGAGAGTGTGGGAGAGTGAGTGTGGGAGAGGGTGTATGGGGAGGGAGTGTGGGAGAGAGTGTGGGAGAGAGAGTGTGGGAGTGAGTGTGTGGGGGAGAGTGTGTGGAGAGAGAGTTTGGGGAGAGAGTGTGGGAGAGAGTGTGGGGAGAGTGTGGGAGAGAGAGAGTGGGAGGGAGAGAGTGTGGGAGACAGAGTGTGTGGGGAGAGAGTGTGGGAGAGAGACACTGGGCGAATGACACAGGGAGAGAGTGTGGGAGGGAGAGAGTGTGGGAGAGAGACACTGGGCGAATGACACAGGGAGAGAGTGTGGGAGAGAGAGTGTGGGAGAGAGACACTGGGCGAATGACACAGGGAGAGAGTGTGGGAGAGAGAGTGTGGGAGAGAGTGTGTGGGAGAGAGAGTGTGTGGGAGAGAGAGTGTGGGAGAGAGAGTGTGGGAGAGAGAGTGTGGGAGAGAGAGTGTGGGAGAGAGAGTGTGGGAGAGAGAGTGTGGGAGAGAGAGTGTGTGGGAGAGAGAGTTTGGGAGAGAGAGAGTGTGGGAGAGAGTGTGGGAGAGTGAGTGGGAGAGAGAGTGTAGGACAGAGTGTGTGGGAGAGAGAGTGTGGGGGAGAGAGAGTGTGTGGGAGAGAGGGTGTGGGAGAGAGAGTGTGTGGGATAGAGGGTGTGGGGGAGAGAGTGTGGGAGAGAGAGTGTGGGAGAGAGAGAGTGTGGGAGAGAGAGGGTGTGGGAGAGAGAGTGTGTGGGAGAGAGGGTGTGGGAGAGAGAGTGGGAGAGAGAGTGTGGGACAGAGTGTGTGGGAGACAGGGTGTGGGGAGAGATGTGAGAGAGAGAGTGTGGGAGAGAGACACTGGGAGAGAGAGTGTGGGAGAGAGAGTTTGGGAGAGAGAGAGTGTGGGAGAGAGAGTGTGTGGGAGAGAGAGAGTGTGGGAGAGAGAGTGTGGGAGACAGGGTGTGGTGGAGAGATGTGAGAGAGAGAGTGGGAGAGAGACACTGGAAAACAGAGTGTGGGAGAGAGAGTCTGGGAGAGAGTGTGGAGAGAGAGTGTGTGGGAGAGAGAGTTTGGGAGAGAGAGAGTGTGGGAGAGAGAGTGTGGGAGAGAGAGTGTGTGGGAGAGAGAGTTTGGGAGAGAGAGAGTGTGGGAGAGAGGGTGTGGGAGAGAGAGTGTGTGGGAGAGAGGGTGTGGGGGAGAGAGTGTGGGAGAGAGAGTGTGGGAGAGAGAGAGTGTGGGAGAGAGAGGGTGTGGGAGAGAGAGTGTGTGGGAGAGAGGGTGTGGGAGAGAGAGTGGGAGAGAGAGTGTGGGACAGAGTGTGTGGGAGACAGGGTGTGGGGGAGAGATGTGAGAGAGAGAGTGTGGGAGAGAGACACTGGGAGAGAGAGTGTGGGAGAGAGAGTTTGGGAGAGAGAGAGTGTGGGAGAGAGAGTGTGTGGGAGAGAGAGAGTGTGGGAGAGAGAGTGTGGGAGACAGGGTGTGGTGGAGAGATGTGAGAGAGAGAGTGGGAGAGAGACACTGGAAGACAGAGTGTGGGAGAGAGAGTCTGGGAGAGAGTGTGGGAGAGAGAGTGTGTGGGAGAGAGAGTTTGGGAGAGAGAGAGTGTGGGAGAGAGAGTGTGGGAGAGAGAGTGTGTGGGAGAGAGAGTTTGGGAGAGAGAGAGTGTGGGAGAGAGAGTGTGGGAGAGAGAGTGTGTGGGAGAGTTTGGGAGAGAGTGTGTGGGTGAGAGAGTTTGGGAGAGAGAGTGTGGGAGAGAGAGTGTGTGGGAGAGAGGGTTTGGGAGAGAGAGAGAGTGTGGGAGAGAGAGTGTGGGAGAGAGAGGGTGTGGGAGAGAGAGTGTGTGGGAGAGAGGGTGTGGGAGAGAGAGTGGGAGAGAGAGTGTAGGACAGAGTGTGTGGGAGACAGGGTGTGGGGGAGAGAGTGTGGAGAGAGAGTGTGGGAGAGAGAGTGTGGGAGAGAGAGTGTGGGAGAGAGTGTGTGGGAGAGAGTGTGTGGGAGAGAGAGTGTGTGGGAGAGAGGGTGTGGGAGAGAGAGTGTGGGAGAGGGAGTATGGGGAGGGAGTGTGGGAGAGAGTGTGGGAGAGAGAGTGTGGGAGAGAGAGTGTGGGAGAGAGAGTGTGTGGGAGAGAGTGTGGAGAGAGAGTGTGGGAGAGAGAGTGTGGGAGAGAGAGTGTGGGAGAGAGAGTTTGGGAGAGAGAGAGTGTGGGAGAGAGAGAGTGTGGGAGAGAGAGTGTTGGAGAGAGAGTGTGGAGAGAGAGTGTGGGAGGGAGAGCGTGTGGGAGAGAGAGTGTGGGAGAGAGAGTGTGGGAGAGAGAGTGTGTGGGAGAGAGTGTGGGAGAGAGAGTGTGTGGGGAGAGAGTGTGGGAGAGAGAGTGTGGGAGAGAGAGTGTGGGAGAGAGAGTGTGTGGGGAGAGAGTGTGGAGAGAGAGTGTGGGTGAGAGTGTGGGAGAGAGAGTGTGGGAGAGAGTGTGGGAGAGAGAGAGTGTGGGAGAGAGAGAGTGGGAGAGAGTGTGGGAGAGAGAGTGTGGGAGAGGGAGTATGGGGAGGGAGTGTGGGAGAGAGTGTGGGAGAGAGAGTGTGGAGAGAGAGTGTGGGAGAGTGTGGGAGAGAGAGTTGGGAGAGAGAGTGTGGGAGAGAGTGTGGGAGAGAGTGTGGGAGAGAGAGAGTGGGAGGGAGAGAGTGTGGGAGACAGAGTGTGTGGGGAGAGAGTGTGGGAGAGAGACACTGGGCGAATGACACAGGAGAGAGTGTGGGAGGGAGAGAGTGTGGGAGAGAGACACTGGGCGAATGACACAGGGAGAGAGTGTGGGAGAGAGAGTGTGGGAGAGAGACACTGGGCGAATGACACAGGGAGAGAGTGTGGGAGAGAGAGTGTGGGAGAGAGTGTGTGGGAGAGAGAGTGTGTGGGAGAGAGAGTGTGGGAGAGAGAGTGTGGGAGAGAGAGTGTGGGAGAGAGAGTGTGGGAGAGAGAGTGTGGGAGAGAGAGTGTGGGAGAGAGAGTGTGTGGGAGAGAGAGTTTGGGAGAGAGAGAGTGTGGGAGAGAGTGTGGGAGAGTGAGTGGGAGAGAGAGTGTAGGACAGAGTGTGTGGGAGAGAGAGTGTGGGAGAGAGAGAGTGTGTGGGAGAGAGGGTGTGGGAGAGAGAGTGTGTGGGAGAGAGGGTGTGGGGGAGAGAGTGTGGAGAGAGAGTGTGGGAGAGAGAGAGTGTGGGAGAGAGAGGGTGTGGGAGAGAGTGTGTGGGAGAGAGGGTGTGGGAGAGAGAGTGGGAGAGAGAGTGTGGGACAGAGTGTGTGGAGACAGGGTGTGGGGGAGAGATGTGAGAGAGAGAGTGTGGGAGAGAGACACTGGGAGAGAGAGTGTGGGAGAGAGAGTTTGGGAGAGAGAGTGTGGGAGAGAGAGTGTGTGGGAGAGAGAGAGTGTGGGAGAGAGAGTGTGGGAGACAGGGTGTGGTGGAGAGATGTGAGAGAGAGAGTGGGAGAGAGACACTGGAAAACAGAGTGTGGGAGAGAGAGTCTGGGAGAGAGTGTGGGAGAGAGAGTGTGTGGGAGAGAGAGTTTGGGAGAGAGAGAGTGTGGGAGAGAGAGTGTGGGAGAGAGAGTGTGTGGGAGAGAGAGTTTGGGAGAGAGAGAGTGTGGGAGAGAGGGTGTGGGAGAGAGAGTGTGTGGGAGAGAGGGTGTGGGGGAGAGAGTGTGGGAGAGAGAGTGTGGGAGAGAGAGAGTGTGGGAGAGAGAGGGTGTGGAGAGAGAGTGTGTGGGAGAGAGGGTGTGGGAGAGAGAGTGGGAGAGAGAGTGTGGGACAGAGTGTGTGGGAGACAGGGTGTGGGGGAGAGATGTGAGAGAGAGAGTGTGGGAGAGAGACACTGGGAGAGAGAGTGTGGGAGAGAGAGTTTGGGAGAGAGAGAGTGTGGGAGAGAGAGTGTGTGGGAGAGAGAGAGTGTGGGAGAGAGAGTGTGGGAGACAGGGTGTGGTGGAGAGATGTGAGAGAGAGAGTGGGAGAGAGACACTGGAAGACAGAGTGTGGGAGAGAGAGTCTGGGAGAGAGTGTGGGAGAGAGAGTGTGTGGGAGAGAGAGTTTGGGAGAGAGAGAGTGTGGGAGAGAGAGTGTGGGAGAGAGAGTGTGTGGGAGAGAGAGTTTGGGAGAGAGAGAGTGTGGGAGAGAGAGTGTGGGAGAGAGAGTGTGTGGGAGAGTTTGGGAGAGAGTGTGTGGGTGAGAGAGTTTGGGAGAGAGAGTGTGGGAGAGAGAGTGTGTGGGAGAGAGGGTTTGGGAGAGAGAGAGAGTGTGGGAGAGAGAGTGTGGGAGAGAGAGGGTGTGGGAGAGAGAGTGTGTGGGAGAGAGGGTGTGGGAGAGAGAGTGGGAGAGAGAGTGTAGGACAGAGTGTGTGGGAGACAGGGTGTGGGGGAGAGATGTGAGAGAGAGAGTGTGGGAGAGAGACACTGGGAGAGAGAGTGTGGGAGAGAGAGTTTGGGAGAGAGAGAGAGTGTGGGAGAGAGAGTGTGTGGGAGAGAGAGAGTGTGGGAGAGAGAGTGTGGGAGACAGGGTGTGGTGGAGAGATGTGAGAGAGAGAGTGGGAGAGAGACACTGGAAGACAGAGTGTGGGAGAGAGAGTCTGGGAGAGAGTGTGGGAGAGAGAGAGTGTGGGAGAGAGAGTGTGGGAGAGAGAGTGTGTGGGAGAGAGAGTGTGTGGGAGAGAGAGTTTGGGAGAGAGAGTGTGGGTGAGAGAGTTTGGGAGAGAGAGTGTGGGAGAGAGAGTTTGGGAGAGAGAGTGTGGGAGAGAGAGTGTGTGGGAGAGAGGGTTTGGGAGAGAGAGAGAGTGTGGGTGAGAGAGTGTGTGGGAGAGAGAGTGTGTGGGAGAGAGAGTTTGGGAGAGAGAGTGTGGGAGAGAGAGTTTGGGAGAGAGAGTGTGGGAGAGAGAGTGTGTGGGAGAGAGGGTTTGGGAGAGAGAGAGAGAGTGGGAGAGAGACACTGGAAGACAGAGTGTGGGAGAGAGAGTCTGGGAGAGAGTGTGGGAGAGAGAGTGTGTGGGAGAGAGAGTTTGGGAGAGAGAGAGTGTGGGAGAGAGAGTGTGGGAGAGAGAGTGTGTGGGAGAGAGAGTTTGGGAGAGAGAGTGTGGGAGAGAGAGTGTGGGAGAGAGAGTGTGTGGGAGAGAGAGTTTGGGAGAGAGAGAGTGTGGGAGAGAGAGTTTGGGAGAGAGAGTGTGGGAGAGAGAGTTTGGGAGAGAGAGTGTGGGAGAGAGAGTGTGTGGGAGAGAGGGTTTGGGAGAGAGAGAGAGTGTGGGAGAGAGAGTGTGGGAGAGAGAGAGTGTGGGAGAGAGAGTTGGAGAGAGACTGTGTGGGAGAGAGGGTGTGGGGGAGAGAGTGTGGGAGAGAGAGTGTGGGAGAGAGACACTGGGAGAGAGATACTGGGAGAGAGTGTTGGGGAGAGAGTGTGGGAGAGAGAGTGTGGGAGAGAGGGTGGGAGAGAGACACTGGGAGATAGAGTGTGGGAGAGAGACACTGGGAGAAGAGATACTGGGAGAGAGTGTTGGGGAGAGAGTGTGGGAGAGAGAGTGTGAAAGAGAGAGAGAGGAGGGAGGGAGAGGGGGGAGAGAGGAGCGAGGAAGAGCATGGGCAAAAGAGTGTGAGAGAGAAAATGTGGGAGAGATAGTGTGGGAGAGAGAGTGTGGGAGAGAAGGTGTGGGGAGAGAGTGTGAGAGACAGAGAGTGTGGGAGAGAGTGTGGGAGAGAGAGTGTGGGAGAGAGTGTGGGAGAGAGAGTGTGGGAGAGAGAGAGTGGGATAGAGAGTGTGGGAGAGAGTGTGGGAGAGAGAGTGTGGGAGAGAGAGTGTGGGAGAGAGTGTGGGAGAGAGAGTGTGGGAGAGAGTGTGGGAGAGAGAGTGTGGAGAGAGTGTGGGAGAGAGAGTGTGGGAGAGAGAGTGTGGGAGAGAGAGTGGGGGAGAGAGTGTGGGAGAGAGAGTGTGGGAGAGAAGGTGTGGGGAGAGAGTGTGAGAGAGAGAGAGTGTGGGAGAGAGAGAGTGGGAGAGAGTGTGGGAGAGAGAGTGTGGGGGAGAGACACTGGGGGAGAGATTGTGGGAGAGAGAGTGTGGGTGAGAGTGTGGGAGAGAGAGTGTGGGAGAGAGTGTGGGAGAGAGAGAGTGTGGGAGAGAGAGAGTGGGAGAGAGTGTGGGAGAGAGAGTGTGGGAGAGGGAGTATTGGGGAGGGAGTGTGGGAGAGAGTGTGTGGGAGAGAGAGTGTGGGAGAGAGAGTGTGTGGGAGAGAGAGTTTGGGAGAGAGAGAGTGTGGGAGAGAGAGTGTTGGAGAGAGAGTGTGGGAGAGAGAGTGTGGGAGAGAGACTGTGTGGGGAGAGAGTGTGGGAGAGAGAGTGTGTGGGGAGAGAGTGTGGGAGAGAGAGTGTGTGGGGAGAGAGTGTGGGAGAGAGAGTGTGGGAGAGAGAGTGTGGGGGAGAGAGAGTTTGGGAGAGAGAGTGTGGGAGAGAGAGTGTGGGAGAGAGAGTGTGGGAGAGAGAGAGTTTGGAAGAGAGAGAGTGTGGGAGAGAGAGTGTTGGAGAGAGAGTGTGGGAGAGAGAGTGTGGGAGAGAGAGTGTGGGAGAGAGAGTGTGGGAGAGAGAGTGTGGGAGAGAGAGTGTGGGAGAGAGAGTGTGGGAGAGAGAGTGTGGGAGAGAGAGTGTGTGGGGAGAGAGTGTGGGAGAGAGAGAGTGTGGGGAAGAGAGTGTGGGAGAGAGAGTGTGTGGGGAGAGAGTGTGGGAGAGAGAGTGTGGGAGAGAGTGTGGGAGAGAGAGAGTGTGGGAGAGAGAGAGTGGGAGAGAGTGTGGGAGAGAGAGTGTGGGAGAGGGAGTATGGGGGAGGGAGTGTGGGAGAGAGTGTGTGGGAGAGAGAGTGTGGGAGAGAGAGTGTGTGGGAGAGAGAGTTTGGGAGAGAGAGAGTGTGGGAGAGAGAGTGTTGGAGAGAGAGTGTGGGAGAGAGAGTGTGGGAGAGAGACTGTGTGGGGAGAGAGTGTGGGAGAGAGAGTGTGTGGGGAGAGAGTGTGGGAGAGAGAGTGTGGGAGAGAGAGTGTGGGGGAGAGAGAGTTTGGGAGAGAGAGTGTGGGAGAGAGAGTGTGGGAGAGAGAGTGTGGGAGAGAGAGAGTTTGGAAGAGAGAGAGTGTGGGAGAGAGAGTGTGGGAGAGAGAGTGTGGGAGAGAGAGTGTGGGAGAGAGAGTGTGGGAGAGAGAGTGTTGGAGAGAGAGTGTGGGAGAGAGAGTGTGGGAGAGAGAGTGTGGGAGAGAGAGTGTGTGGGAGAGAGGGTGTGGGGGAGAGAGTGTGGGAGAGAGAGTGTGGGAGAGAGAGTGTGGGAGAGAGAGTGTGGGAGAGAGTGTGTGGGAGAGAGAGTGTGTGGGAGAGAGGGTGTGGGAGAGAGAGTGTGGGAGAGAGAGAGTGTGGGAGAGAGAGTGTGGGAGAGAGAGTGTGTGGGAGAGAGGGTGTGGGGGAGAGAGTGTGGGAGAGAGAGTGTGGGAGAGAGAGAGTGTGGGAGAGAGAGTGGGAGAGAGAGTGTAGGACAGAGAGTGTGGGAGAGAGGGTGTGGGAGAGAGAGTGTGTGGGAGAGAGAGTGTGGGAGAGAGAGTGGGAGAGAGAGTGTAGGACAGAGAGTGTGGGAGAGAGTGTGGGAGAGAGAGTGTGGGAGAGAGAGAGTGTGGGAGAGAGAGGGTGTGGGAGAGAGAGGGTGTGGGAGAGAGGGTGTGGGAGAGAGAGTGTGGGAGAGAGAGTGTGGGAGAGAGAGTGTGGGAGAGAGAGTGGGAGAGAGAGTGTAGGACAGAGTGTGTGGGAGACAGGGTGTGGGGGAGAGATGTGAGAGAGAGAGTGTGGGAGAGAGACACTGGGAGAGAGAGTGTGGGAGAGAGAGAGTGTGGGAGAGAGAGTGTGGGAGACAGGGTGTGGTGGAGAGATGTGAGAGAGAGAGTGGGAGAGAGACACTGGAAGACAGAGTGTGGGAGAGAGAGTCTGGGAGAGAGTGTGGGAGAGAGAGAGTGTGGGAGAGAGAGTGTGGGAGAGAGAGTGTGTGGGAGAGAGAGTGTGTGGGAGAGAGAGTTTGGGAGAGAGAGTGTGGGTGAGAGAGTTTGGGAGAGAGAGTGTGGGAGAGAGAGTTTGGGAGAGAGAGTGTGGGAGAGAGAGTATGTGGGAGAGAGGGTTTGGGAGAGAGAGAGAGTGTGGGAGAGAGAGTGTGGGAGACAGGGTGTGGGGGAGAGATGTGAGAGAGAGAGTGGGAGAGAGACACTGGAAGACAGAGTGTGGGAGAGAGAGTCTGGGAGAGAGTGTGGGAGAGAGAGTGTGTGGGAGAGAGAGTTTGGGAGAGAGAGAGTGTGGGAGAGAGAGTGTGGGAGAGAGAGTGTGTGGGAGAGAGAGTTTGGGAGAGAGAGAGTGTGGGAGAGAGAGTGTGGGAGAGAGAGTGTGTGGGAGAGAGAGTTTGGGAGAGAGAGAGTGTGGGAGAGAGAGTTTGGGAGAGAGAGTGTGGGAGAGAGAGTTTGGGAGAGAGAGTGTGGGAGAGAGAGTGTGTGGGAGAGAGGGTTTGGGAGAGAGAGAGAGTGTGGGAGAGAGAGAGTGTGGGAGAGAGAGTTGGAGAGAGACTGTGTGGGAGAGAGGGTGTGGGGGAGAGAGTGTGGGAGAGAGAGTGTGGGAGAGAGACACTGGGAGAGAGATACTGGGAGAGAGTGTTGGGGAGAGAGTGTGGGAGAGAGAGTGTGAAAGAGAGAGAGAGGAGGGAGGGAGAGGGGGGAGAGAGGAGGGAGGAAGAGCATGGGCAAAAGAGTGTGAGAGAGAAAATGTGGGAGAGAGAGTGTGGGAGAGAGAGTGTGGGAGAGGAGTGTGGGAGAGATAGTGTGGGAGAGAGAGTGTGGGAGAGAGAGTGTGGGAGAGAGAGTGGGAGATGAGTGTGGGAGAGAGAGTGTGGGAGAGAGAGAGTGTGAGAGAGAGTGTGGGAGAGAGAGTGGGAGAGGAGTGTGGGAGAGAGAGTGTGGGAGAGAGAGTGGGAGAGGAGTGTGGGAGAGGAGTGTGGGAGAGAGAGTGTGGGAGAGAGAGTGGGAGAGAGAGAGTGTGAAAGAGAGAGTGGGAGAGGAGTGTGGGAGAGAGAGTGTGGGAGAGAGAGAGTGTGGGGAAGAGAGAGTGTGAGAGAGAGAGTGTGGGGGAGTGAGTGTGGGAGAGAGAGTGTGGGAGAGAGAGTGGTAGGGCAAGAGAGAGAGTGTGGAAGAGAGAGTGTGGGAGAGAGTGTTGGAGAGAGAGACACTGGGAGAGAGATTGTGCTAGAGAGATTGGTGGAGAGAGAGTGAGGGGGAGAGAGAGAGTGTGGGGTAGAGAGTGTGGGGGAGAGACTGTGGTGTAGTGAGAGCACGGGAGAGAGAGTGCAGGTGAGAGAGAGAGTGGGAGAGAGAGTGGGAGAGAGAGTGAGTGTGGGGAAGAGAGAGTGGGAGAGAGAGTAGGAGAGAGAGTGGGGGAGAGAGTGCGAGGGAGAGAGAGGGGGAGAGAGAGAGTGGGAGAGAGAGTGAGTGTGGGAGAGAGAGTGAGTGTGGGAGAGAAGTGTGGGAGAGAGAGTGTGGGAGAGAAAGTGTGGGAGAGAGAGAGAGAGTGGGAGAGTGAGTGCAGAGAGATGGTGTGTGGGAGAGAGAGAGTGTGGGGGAGAGAGTGTTGGAGAGAGAGAGTGTGTGTGAGAGAATGTGGGAGAGAGTGTGTGAGAGGAGTTTGTGTGAGAGAGTATGGGAGAGAGAGTGTGTGGGAGAGAGAATGTGGGAGAGAGTGTGTGAGAGAGAGAGTGTGGGAGAGAGAGTGTGGGAGAGAGAATGTGGGAGAGAGTGTCTGAGAGAGAGTGTGGGAGAGAGAGTGTGGGAGAGAGAGTGTGGGAGAGAGAGAGTGTGAGAGAGAGAGTGTGGGAGAGAGAGTGTGGGGGAGAGAGTGGGAGAGAGAGAGTGTGGGAGAGAGAGTGTGGGAGAGAGAATGTGGGAGAGAGTGTCTGAGAGAGAGTGTGGGAGAGAGAGTGTGGGAGAGAGAGTGTGGGAGAGAGAATGTGGGAGAGAGAGAGTGTGGGAGAGAGAGTGTGGGAGAGAGAATGTGGGAGAGAGTGTCTGAGAGAGAGTGTGGGAGAGAGAATGTGAGAGAGAGAGTGTGGGAGAGAGAATGTGGGAGAGAGAATGTGGGAGAGAGTGTGGGAGTGAGAATGTGTGGGGGAGATAGTGTGGGAGAGACGGGGGGAGACGGGGGGAGGGAGACAGAGCGTGGTCAAAAGAGTGTTGGGAGAAAGTGTGGGGGAGAGAGAGTGTGGGAGAGAGAGAGTGTGGGAGAGAGAGAGTGTTTGAGAGAGAGAATGTGGGAGAGAGAGTGTGGGAGAGAGAGACTCTGGGGGACAGAGTGTGGGAGTGATTGTGTGGGATGAGACACTGGGAGAGAGTGTGGGAGAGAGAGTGTGGGGGAGGGAGTGTGGGGGAGGGAGTGTGGGAGAGTGAGTGTAGGAGAGAGAGTGTGGGAGAGAGAGTGGGAGAGAGAGTGTAGGACAGAGTGTGTGGGAAACAGGGTGTGGGGGAGAGAGTCTGGGATAGAGAGTGTGGGAGAGAGACACTGGGAGAGAGAGTGTGGGAGAGAGACACTGGGAGAGAGAGTGTGGGAGAGAGAGTGTGTGGGAGAGAGAGTGTGGGAGAGAGAGTGTGGGAGAGAGTGTGTGTGGGAGAGAGAGTGTGGGAGAGAGTGTGTGGGAGACAGTGTGTGTGGGAGAGAGAGTGTGGGAGAGAGAATGTGGGAGAGAGAGTGTGGGAGAGAGAGTGTGTAGGAGAGAGAGTGTGTGGGAGAGAGAGTGTGGGAGAGAGAGTGTGGGAGAGAGACACTGGGAGAGAGAGTGTGGGAGAGAGAGTGTGTGGGAGAGAGAGTGTGGGAGAGAGAGTGTGGGAGAGAGTGTGTGTGGGAGAGAGAGTGTGGGAGAGAGTGTGTGGGAGACAGTGTGTGTGGGAGAGAGAGTGTGGGAGAGAGAATGTGGGAGAGAGAGTGTGGGAGAGAGAGTGTGTAGGAGAGAGAGTGTGTGGGAGAGAGAGTGTGGGAGAGAGAGTGTGGGAGAGAGAATGTGGGAGAGAGAGTGTGGGAGAGAGACACTGGGAGAGAGTGTGGGAGAGAGAGTGTGGGGGAGGGAGTGTGGGAGAGTGTGTGTAGGAGAGAGAGTGTGGGAGAGAGAGTGTGGGGGAGAGAGAGTGGGGGGGAGAGAGTGTGGGAGAGAGACACTGGGAGAGAGAGTGTGGGAGAGAGAGTGTGGGAGAGAGAGTGTGGGAGAGAGAGTGTGGGGGAGGGAGTGTGGGAGAGAGAGAGTGTGGGAGAGAGAGTGTGTGGGAGAGAGTGTGTGGGGGAGAGAGTGTGGGAGAGAGAGTGTGGGAGAGAGACACTGGGAGAGAGAGTGTGGGAGAGAGAGTGTGGGGGAGGGAGTGTGGGAGAGAGAGTGTGGGAGAGAGTGTGTGGGGGAGGGAGTGTGGGAGAGAGTGTGTGGGGGAGGGAGTGTGGGAGAGTGAGTGTAGGAGAGAGAGTGATGGAGAGAGACACTGGGCGAAAGAGTGGGAGAGAGACACTGGGAGAGAGTGTGGGAGTGAGACTGTGGGAGAGAGATTGTGGGAGAGAGACACTGGGAGAGAGAGACACTACGTTCACCTCCAAACCATCCCCCAACCTCCATCCCAATCTGACCACTTCCTCATCACCCAAAGTCCATCCCTGCTATCCCTTTGTCCTCCTGTCATCCATTGAAACCCTGGAGCGCTCTCTCTCTCTCTCTCTCTCTCTCTTTTGATGGTATTAGGCAAGAACTTTCGAAAGCAGATTGGAGGCAGATGTTCACAGGTAAAGGTATGGCTGGGAAATGGGAAGCCTTCAGAAATGAGATAACAAGAATCCAGAGAAAGTATATTCCTGTCAGGGTGAAAGGGAAGGCTGGTAGGTATAGGGAATGCTGGATGACTAAAGAAATAGAGGGTTTGGTTAAGAAAAAGAAGGAAGCATATGTCAGGTATAGACAGGATAGATCGAGTGAATCCTTAGAAGAGTATAAAGGCTGTAGGAGTATACTTAAGAGGGAAATCAGGAAGGAGAAACAGGGACATGAGATAGCTTTGGCAAATAGAATTAAGGAGAATCCAAAGGTTTTTACAAATATATTAAGGATAAAAGGGTAACTAGGGAGAGAACTAGGCAGAGAGAGAGAGACAGAGAGAGACACACAGAGAGAGAGAGAGTGAGAGACAGACAGAGAGAGAGAAAGAGAGAGAGAAACAGAGAGACAGAGAGAATCAGAGAGACAGAGAGAGAGAGACAGAGAGAGAGAGAGAGAGAGACAGAGAGAGATAGAAAGGCAGAGAGAGAGAGAGAGAGAGAGAGAGACACAGAGAGAGAGAGTGAGAGACGGACAGAGAGAGAGAAAGAGAGAGAGAAACAGAGAGACAGAGAGAATCAGAGAGACAGAGAGAGAGAGACAGAGAGAGAGAGACAGAGAGAGAGAGAGACAGAGAGAGATAGAAAGGCAGAGAGAGAGAGAGACAGAGAGAGATAGAAAGGCAGAGAGAGAGAGTGACAGAGGGAGAGACAGAAAGAGGGAGAGACAGAGGAAGAGACAGAGAGAGAGAGAGGAAGAGAGAGTCAGAGAGGGGGAGAGAGAGAAAGAGAGAGAGAAACAGAGAGAGAGACGGAAACAGAGACAGAGAGACAGAAAGACAGAGATCGATCGCTTCAATGAATGTGCAAAACCTCAGCCAGCAGAGTCATGGTGTGGGGGATTGCGAGGTTGGGGGGGTGGGGTGGGGGGAGTGAATGTCTGTCCCGGGAAGGGGAGAGAGAACATAAGGTCCCTCCCAGTGGAGGGAGACTGTAGAAAGGTACAGCCTAGATGGGTCATATTGGGGATGGAACGTGGGCAGTACCCACTGACAGAGCTGCTGCACCTCACTGGGTGAGGGAGGGAGGGAGGGAGGGAGGGTGAGGCTGTGACACAGAGCTGTCCCTAATGGATGGAACGTGGGCAGTACCCACTGACAGAGCTGCTGCACCTCACTGGGTGATGGAGGGAGGGAGGGAGGGTGAGGCTGTGACACAGAGCTGTCCCTAATGGATGGAACGTGGGCAGTACCCACTGACAGAGCTGCTGCACCTCACTGGGTGATGGAGGGAGGGAGGGAGGGTGAGGCTGTGACACAGGGCTGTCCCTAATGGGTGGAACGTGGGCAGCACCCACTGACAGAGCTGCTGCACCTCACTGGGTGAGGGAGGGAGGGAGGGTGAGGCTGTGACACAGAGCTGTCCCTAATGGGTGGAACGTGGGCAGTACCCACTGACAGAGCTGCTGCACCTCACTGGGTGATGGAGGGAGGGAGGGAGGGAGGGTGAGGCTGTGACACAGAGCTGTCCCTAATGGATGGAACGTGGGCAGTACCCACTGACAGAGCTGCTGCACCTCCCTGAGTGATGGAGGGAGGGAGGGTGAGGCTGTGACACAGAGCTGTCCCTAATCTGTCTCTGATCTCCTGCTGAATGTAACAAACCCAGGCTCCCTTTCCTCTCCCATCCCGAGAGCAGAAACTCCGGGGAGGCTCCTCACAGACACTCCACTCCGCTGTGCAAACGGGGTCTGCATTGGCGTAGCACCCTCCTACCCCCACCCCAAGGGGGCTGATGGGAAGGGCCAGGTGACTCTCTCTCTGAAGATGGTGTCTGTCGTCTGCTCACCCCACCCCTTCCCAGTGGCTGATGGGAAAACCACCCTGGTCTTTGTTGATGTACCCCCCACCATCACGTTTCCTCCGAAATGAGACCGGGCTGGGTTCCTGAGACCCAGGGAGACGTCAGCGCAGAGGAAGACCATTCAGCCCATCATGTTCCTGCCCCACCACCTTGACGAACTGAACAGGTCCCCATTGCCCCTGTTGGGGAACATGCCCCCATCCACCTCATGGAGAGAGCGGGGTGGGGGGGAAAGGCCGTTGATGAAGCACCTGGAGGTGGTTGGGGTCTCCCACACTGCCCCTTAAGGAACACCTGCAGAGATATCCCTGACAGATCCTTCCAACAGCCCGTCCCAAAGGGCGATACTGTCCCCTCGGTGTCTCTCAGAGAGGGGGGGGGGGGGGAAACCAGGCCGGGCTCCGAAACGGCTGGGTTTCTCCCCCCAAGGTGAAAGACCGTCTTTGTTCCTGTAAATCACCGCGGGAGTCTTTCAGCTTTTCTGTTCCTCGAGGGTAAATCGAGGGGGTGAGGGGGGAATGTAGCCAGCTCTCAGCTCAGAACGCTCTATCGGGACATGCAGCTGGGGAGCTGTGTGGAAACAGGCCACTGAACACTCGCTCTCCCTCTGCCCTTCGAACTTCGACTTGTCGGCCATCGTTTCATTGTTCCGCTCTGAGTTGACATCAGGTGAGATTCCCCGACCGAGTGGAAACAGGCCCTTCGGCCCAACAAGCCCACACTGACCCTCCGAAGAGTAACCTATACAAACAAATACCCCTCCCCTACATTTACACCTGACGAATGCACCTAACACGATGGAATAATTTCCCATGGACAACCCACCCAAACCTACACATCCCTGAACACTATGGGGTAATTTAGCATGGCCAATCCACCCTAACCTACACATCCCTGAACACTATGGGGTAATTTAGCATGGCCAATCCACCCTAACCTACACATCCTTGAACACTATGGGGCAATTTAGCATGGCCAATCCACCCTAACCTACACATCCCTGAACACTATGGGGTAATTTAGCACGGCCAATCCACCCTAACCTACACATCCCTGAACACTATGGGGTAATTTAGCATGGCCAATCCACCCTAACCTACACATCCCTGAACACTATGGGGTAATTTAGCATGGCCAATCCACTCTAACCTACACATCCATGAACACTATGGGGTAATTTAGCATGGCCAATCCACCCTAACCTACACACCCCTGAACACTATGGGGTAATTTAGCATGGCCAATCCCGCCCTAACCTACACATCCCTGAACACTATGGGGCAATTTAGCATGGCCAATCCACCCTAACCTACACATCCCTGAACACTATGGGGTAATTTAGCACGGCCAATCCACCCTAACCTACACATCCCTGAACACTATGGGGTAATTTAGCATGGCCAATCCACCCTAACCTACACATCCCTGAACACTATGGGGTAATTTAGCACGGCCAATCCACCCTAACCTACACATCCCTGAACACTATGGGGTAATTTAGCATGGCCGATCCACCCTAACCTGCACACCTCTGAACACTATGGGGTAATTTAGCATGGCCAATCCACCCTAACCTACACATCCCTGAACACTATGGGTAATTTAGCATGGCCAATCCACCCTAACCTACACATCCCTGAACACTATGGGGTAATTTAGCACGGCCAATCCACCCTAACCTACACATCCCTGAGCACTATGGGTAATTTAGCATGGCCAATCCACCCTAACCTACACACCCCTGAACACGATGGGGTAATTTAGCATGGCCAATCCACCCTAACCTACACATCCCTGAACACTATGGGGTAATTTAGCATGGCCAATCCACCCTAACCTGCACATCCCTGAACACTATGGGGTCATTTAGCATGGCCAATCCACCCTAACCTGCATATCCCTGAACACTATGGGGTAATTTAGCATGGCCAATCCACCCTAACCTACACATCCCTGAACACTATGGGGTAATTTAGCATGGCCAATCCACCCTAACCTACACATCCCTGAACACTATGGGTAATTTAGCATGGCCAATCCACCCTAACCTACACATCACTGAACACTATGGGTGATTTAACATGGCCAATCCACCCTAACCTGCACATCCCTGAACACTATGGGGTAATTTAGCATGGCCAATCCACCCTAACCTACACATCCCTGAACACTATGGGTGATTTAACATGGCCAATACACCCTAACCTACACATCCCTGAACACTATGGGGTAATTTAGCATGGCCAATCCACCCTAACCTGCACATCCCTGAACACTATGGGGTAATTTAGCATGGCCAATCCACCCTAACCTACACATCCCTGAACACTATGGGGTAATTTAGCATGGCCAATCCACCCTAACCTACACATCCCTGAACACTATGGGGTAATTTAGCATGGCCAATCCACCCTAACCTACACATCCCTGAACACTATGGGTGATTTAACATGGCCAATACACCCTAACCTACACATCCCTGAACACTATGGGGTAATTTAGCATGGCCAATCCACCCTAACCTGCACATCCCTGAACACTATGGGGTAATTTAGCATGGCCAATCCACCCTAACCTACACATCCCTGAACACTATGGGGTAATTTAGCATGGCCAATCCACCCTAACCTACACATCCCTGAACACTATGGGGTAATTTAGCATGGCCAATCCACCCTAACCTACACATCCCTGAACACTATGGGATAATTTAGCATGGCCAATCCACCCTAACCTACACATCCCTGAACACTATGGGTGATTTAACATGGCCAATCCACCCTAACCTGCACATCTTTGGAGTGTGGGAGGCAACCAGAGCACCTGAAGCAAACCCACGCAGACACGGGGAGAATGTGCAAACTCCCACACAGACCGTTGCCCCCGCGGCTGGGATGAACCTGGGTCCCTGGCGCTGTGCAGTAGCAGTGCTAACCACTGGGCCTCTATGCCACCCCTCCAGTGTGTTTGTTTCTTGGGAGTGTTGTGAAAACAGCCGAATTAAATCCAGTTTGGACAGACTGTGCTCTGTCGGTGTTCTTTATTCTGTCCTTTGTGTTTCACTCTGTCATTCTGGGAATAAAGTTCTGCTTTTGCCAAGCCCTGTTCAGCAACCTCACTGACTTACTCCGGGTCTCTGCACATTTCCCGAAACAAATTGAGTTCCGGCCTTGCTCAGGCTCCGTGATGCCACACCCCGTCGAACGCCACTCTTGGTGATGGGGCAAGGGTGTCCATCTCCCCCTCCCCCCTGGAACCCAGCTCCTCAATCCGTGCCCTGAGCAAGGCCGGGATGAGCTCTCCAGAACGGGCTGACCCTGAAGAAAGAGGGGCTGTGGGTCAGTGACCAGATTAGTGAGGGCTGCTCGGTCACATTGCTCAGAGTCACCGAGTTAGAGTGACGTACGGCTCGGAAACAGACCCTTCGGCCCAACTCGACCAGATATCCTAACCTAATCGAGCCCCGTTTGCCAGCACTTGGCCCATCTCCCTCTGAACCCTTCCTTATTTATCTACCCACCCAGATTAAACTCCATCTGCCACTCCTCAGCCCATTGGCCCATCTGGTCCAGATCCTGTTGTAATCTGAGGTAACCCTCTTCGCTGTCCACTACACCTCCAATTTTGGTGTCATGTGCAAATTTACTAACTGTCCCTCTTATGCTCACATCCAAATTATTTATATAAATGACAAAAAGTAGAGGACCCAGCACCGATCCTTGTGGCACTCCACTGGTCACAGGCCCCCAGTCTGAAAAACAACCCTCCACCACCACCCTCTGTCTTCTACCTTTGAGCCAGTTCTGTATCCAAAATGGCAATCTCTGGGGCACATGTCTTCAGTTCTCTTGCCGGGATGTTGTCAGGGCCCATAGCCTTTACAGTGTCCAGTGTCTCCAACCGTCTCTTGACGAACTGGACGCGAAGGGTCATATGACCTGCCTTGGAGGTCACATGTCAGAGGTCATTTTTTTGACTCAAGCTCCACCCAGTTCCCTGGGGGGCGGGGGGGAAGGGATCCTTTTCTGGGATCTCCTCAGAGACCGATCGGTTCCTGGTTGGTCAGGGGATCCAGGGGAGAAAGGGGCTGGAGGAACATCTCGGCCATGGTGGAATGGCGGAGGGGAGCCGATGGGCTGAATGGCCTCATTCTGCTGCATGATCACATGGGGACAGAATCATCCAATCGAATCCGAGAATGCGCACGGTGTGGGAGCAGCCCATTCCAGCCAGGCCCGTTGGGATCATGTTGGGCCCCGGATCCATTTATGTTCAGGAGGATCAGAAGGATCTCACTGGGCTAGGATCACAGCATCTGGGTGGGGTTCCCGCTCACGGAATACTTTCCTCTCTCACTCTGTCCCTGTCCCTGTCCCTGTCCCTGTCCCTGTCCCTGTCCCTGTCTCTGTCTGTTTGTTTCTGTGTGAGTGTGTGTCTCCTCTGTCTCCCTCTCTCACTCTCTCTGTCTCTCACTCTCCCTCTCTCCTCCCCAACCTCTCTCTCTCACACACACACTCTCACTCCCTCCATCTTTCTCTCTCTATCTCTATCTTTCTCTGTCTCCCCAACCCCACACAGACCCAGTCTCTCTCTCTCTTTCTCTCTGTCTCTCTCTTACACTCTCTCCCTCTCTCTCTGTTTCTCTCTCTCCCTCTCTCTCTTTCTCTCTCTCTCACTCTCTCTCACTCTCTCTCTGTCTCCCTCTCTCTCTCGCTGTCTCTCTCTGTCTCTGTCTCTCTCTGTCTCTCTCTCTCTCTGTCTCCCTCTCACTCTCGCTGTCTCTCTCTGTCTCTGTCTCTCTCTTTCTCTGTCTCCCTCTCGCTCTCTGTCTCTGTGTCTTCCTCTCTCTCTCTCTTTCTTTCTCTCTCTCTCTGTCTGGTTGCTGAAATAACTCCACACCGACCTAAGACCATGAGACATAGGAGCAGAGATTAGGCCATTCAGCCCATCCAGCCTGCTGTTTACCTATTACATTTGCCTGTACCTGCGTTTACGTTTTTGCGGCTGTTTAACAATTACATTCGCCTGTACCTGTGGTTTTGTTTTTGCTGCTGTTTACCTATTACATTCGCCTGTACCTGTGTTTTTGTTTTTGCTGCTGTTTACCTATTACATTCACCTGTACCCATGTTTTTGTTTTCTCTGCTGTTTATCTATTACATTCGCCTGTACCTGTGTTTCTGTTTTTTCTGCTGTTTACCTATTACATTCGCCCGTACCCGTGTGTTTGTTTATTCTGCTGTTTACCTATTAAATGCGCCTGTACCTGCGTTTTTGTTTTTGGCAGCTGTTTACCTATTACGTTCGCCTGTACCTGTGTTTTTGTTTTTTCTGCTGTTTACCTATTACATTCGCCTGTACCCGTGTTTTTGTTTTTTCTGCTGTTTACCTATTACATTTGCCTGCACCTGTGTTTTTCTTATTGCTGTTGTTTACCTGTTATTTTTACCTGTACCTGTGTGTTTGTTTTTCCTGCTGTTTATTTAATACATTCACCTGTACCTGCGTTTTTGTTTTTGCTGTTGTTTAGCTATTGCATTCGCCTGTACCTGTGTGTGTTTTTGCCGCTGTTTACCTATTACGTTCGCCTGTACCTGTGTTTTTGTTTTTTTCTGCTGTTTACCTATTACGTTCGCCTGTACTTTCATGTTTGTTTTTTCTGCTGTTTACCTATTACATTTGCCTGTACTTTCATGTTTGTTTTTGGCCGCTGTTTACCTATTACATTCGCCTGTACCTGTGTTTTTGTTTTTTCTGCTGTTTACCTATTACATTTGCCTGTACCCGTGTGTTTGTTTATTCTGCTGTTTACCTATTAAATTCGCCTGTACATGCATTTTTGTTTTTGGCCGCTGTTTACCTATTACATTCGCCTGTACCTGCGTTTTTGTTTTTTCTGCTGTTTACCTATTACATTCGCCTGTATTTGTGTTTTTGTTTTTGCTGCTGTTTACCTATTACATTCGCCTGAACCTGTGTTTTTGTTTTTGCTGCTGTTTACCTATTACATTCACCTGTACCCATGTTTTTGTTTTCTCTGCTGTTTACCTATTACATTCGCCTGTACCTGTGTTTCTGTTTTTTCTGCTGTTTACCTATTACATTCGCCCGTACCCGTGTGTTTGTTTATTCTGCTGTTTACCTATTAAATGCGCCTGTACCTGCGTTTTTGTTTTTGGCAGCTGTTTACCTATTACGTTCGCCTGTACCTGTGTTTTTGTTTTTTCTGCTGTTTACCTATTACATTCGCCCGTACCCGTGTTTTTGTTTTTTCTGCTCTTTACCTATTACATTCGCCTGTACCTGTGCTTTTCTTATTGCTGCTGTTTACCTGTTACTTTTGCCTGTACCTGTGTGTTTGTTTTTTAGGCTGTTTATGTAATACATTCACCTGTACCTGCATTTTTGTTTTTGCTGCCGTTTACCTCTTCCATTCGCCTGTACCCGTGTTTTTCTTATTGCTGCTGTTTACCTGTTACTTTCACCTGTACCTGTGTTTTTGTTTTTGCTGCTGTTTAGCTATTGCATTCACCTGTACCTGTGTGTGTGTTTTTGCTGCTGTTTCCCTATTACATTCGCTTTTATCTGTGTTTTTCTTATTGTTTCTGTTTACCTGTTACTTTCACCTGTACCAGTGTGTTTGTTTTTCTGCTGTTTCGGTAATACATTCACCTGTACCTGTGATTTTGTTTTTGCTGCTGTTTTGCTATTGCATTCGCCTGTACCTGAATGTGTGTTTTTGCCGCTGTTTACCTATTACGTTCGCCTGTACCTGTGTTTTTGTTTTTTCTGCTGTTTGCCTATTACATTCGCCTGTACCTGTGTTTTTGTTTTTTCTGCTGTTTACCTATTACATTTGCCTGCACCTGTGTTTTTCTTATTGCTGTTGTTTACCTGTTATTTTTACCTGTACCTGTGTGTTTGTTTTTCCTGCTGTTTATTTAATACATTCACCTGTACCTGCGTTTTTGTTTTTGCTGTTGTTTAGCTATTGCATTCGCCTGTACCTGTGTGTGTTTTTGCCGCTGTTTACCTATTACGTTCGCCTGTACCTGTGTTTTTGTTTTTTTCTGCTGTTTACCTATTACGTTCGCCTGTACTTTCATGTTTGTTTTTTCTGCTGTTTACCTATTACATTTGCCTGTACTTTCATGTTTGTTTTTGGCCGCTGTTTACCTATTACATTCGCCTGTACCTGTGTTTTTGTTTTTTCTGCTGTTTACCTATTACATTTGCCTGTACCCGTGTGTTTGTTTATTCTGCTGTTTACCTATTAAATTCGCCTGTACCTGCATTTTTGTTTTTGGCCGCTGTTTACCTATTACATTCGCCTGTACCTGTGTTTTTGTTTTTTCTGCTGTTTACCTATTACATTCGCCTGTACCTGCATTTTTGTTTTTGCTGCCGTTTATGTATTATATTCGCCTGTACCCGTGTTTTTCTTATTGCTGCTGTTTATCTGTTACTTTCACCTGTACCTGTGTGTTTGTTTTTTTCTGCTGTTTATGTAATACATTCACCTGTACCTGCATTTTTGTTTTTGCCAATGTTTAACTATTACATTCGTCAGTATCTGTGTTTTTGATTTTCTGCTGTTTACCTTTTACGTTCGCCTGTGCCTGTGTTTTTGTTTATTCTGCTGTTTACCTATTACATTCGCCTGTACCTGTGTTGTTGTTTTTTCTGCTGTTTGCCTATTACATTCGCCTGTACCCGTGTTTTTTGTTTTTTTCTGCTGTTTACCTATTACATTTGCCTGTACCCATGTTTTTCTTATTGCTGCTGTTTACCTGTTACTTTCACCTGTACCTGTGTGTTTGTTTTTTCTGCTGTGTATTTAATACATTCACCTGTACCTGCGTTTTTGTTTTCGCGGCTGTTTAGCTATTACATTCGCCTGTACCCGTGTTTTTCTTATTGCTGCTCTTTACCTGTTACTTTCGCCTGTAGCTGTGTGTTTGTTTTTTCTGCTATTTATGTAATACCTTCACCTGTACCTGTTATTTTAGCTGTTGCTGCTGATTACCTATTACATTTGCCTGTACCTGTGTTGTTGCTGTTGCTGCTGATTACCTATTACATTCGTCTGTACCCGTGTTTTTCTTATTACTGTAGTTTACCTCTTACTTTCACCTGTACCTGTGTGTTTATTATTTCTGCAGTTTATGTAATACATTCACCTGTACCTGCATTTTTGTTTTTGGTGCTGTTTAGGTATTGCATTCTGCCTGTACCTGTGTGCCTGTTTTTGCCAGTGTTTAACTATTACTTTCGCCTGTACCTGTGTGTTTGTTTTTTTCTGCTGTTTTCCTATTACGTTCGCCTGTTCCCATGTTTTTCTTATTGCTGCTGTTTACCTGTTACTTTCACCTGTACCTGTGTGTTTGTTTTTTCCACTGTTTATTTAATACATTCACCTGTACCTGCGTTTTTGTTTTTGCTGCTGTTTAGCTATTGCATTCGCCTGTACCTGTGTGTGTTTTTGCCGCTGTTTACCTATTATGTTCGCCTGTACCCGTGTTTTTGTTTTTTCTGCTCTTTACCTATTACATTCGCCTGTACCTGTGCTTTTCTTATTGCTGCTGTTTACCTGTTACTTTTGCGTGTACCTGTGTGTTTCTTTTTTAGGCTGTTTATGTAATACATTCACCTGTACCTGCATTTTTGATTCTGCTGCCGTTTACCTATTACATTCGCCTGTACCCATGTTTTTGTTTTTTCTGCTCTTTACCTATTACATTCGCCTGTACCTGTGCTTTTCTTATTGCTGCTGTTTAACTGTTACTTTCACCTGTAACTGTGTGTTTGTTTTTTTCTGCTGTTTATGTAATACATTCACCTGTAACTGCATTTTTGTTTTTGCCAATGTTTAACTGTTACATTCGTCAGTATCTGTGTTTTTGATTTTCTGCTGTTTATGTTTCACGTTCGCCTGTACCTGTGTTTTTGTTTATTCTGCTGTTTACCTATTACATTCGCCTGTACCTGTGTTGTTGTTTTTTCTGCTGTTTGCCTATTACATTCGCCTGTACCCGTGTTTTTGTTTTTTTCTGCTGTTTACCTATTACATTCGCCTGTACCCATGTTTTTCTTATTGCTGCTGTTTACCTGTTACTTTCACCTGTACCTGTGTGTTTGTTTTTTCTGCTGTTTATTTAATACATTCACCTGTACCTGCGTTTTTGTTTTTGCTGCTGTTTAGCTATTGCATTCGCCTGTACCTGTGTGTGTTTTTGCCGCTGTTTACCTATTACGTTCGCCTGTACCCGTGTTATTGTTTTTTCTGCTGTTTACCTATTACGTTCGCCTGTACCTCTGTTTTTGTTTTTTCTGCTGTTTACCTATTACATTTACCTGTACCTTCATGTTTGTTTTTGGCCGCTGTTTACCTATTACATTCGCCTGTACCTGTGTTTTTGTTTTTTCTGCTGTTTACCTATTACATTCGCCCGTACCTGTGTGTTTGTTTATTCTGCTGTTTACCTATTAAATTCGCCTGTACCTGCGTTTTTGTTTTTGGCCGCTGTTTACCTATTACGTTCGCCTGTACCTGTGTTTTTGTTTTTTCCTACTGTTTACCTATTACATTCGCCCGTACCCGTGTGTTTGTTAATTCTGCTGTTTACCTATTAAATTCGCCTGAACCTGCGTTTTTGTTTTTGGCCGCTGTTTACCTATTACGTTCGCCTGTAGCTGTGTTTTTGTTTTTTCTGCTGTTTACCTATTACATTCACCCATACCCATGTGTTTGTTAATTCTGCTGTTTACCTATTAAATTCGCCTGTGCCTGCGTTTTTGTTTTTGGCCGCTGTTTACCTATTACGTTCGCCTGTAGCTGTGTTTTTGTTTTTTCTGCTGTTTACCTATTACATTCGCCTGTACACGTGTTTTTGTTTTTGGCCGCTGTTTACCTATTACATTCGCCCATCCCTATGTGTTTGTTTTTTCTGCTGTTTACCTATTACGTTCGCCTGTAACCGTGTTATTGTTTTTTCTGCTCTTTACCTATTACATTCGCCTGTACCTGTGCTTTTCTTATTGCTGCTGTTTACCTGTTACTTTTGCGTGTACCTGTGTGTTTGTTTTTTAGGCTGTTTATGTAATACATTCACCTGTACCTGCATTTTTGTTTTTGCTGCCGTTTACCTATTACATTCGCCTGTACCTGTGTTGTTGTTTTTTCTGCTGTTTGCCTATTACATTCGCCTGTACCCGTGTTTTTGTTTTTTTCTGCTGTTTACATATTACATTCGCCTGTACCCATGTTTATCTTATTGCTGCTGTTGACCTGTTACTTTCACCTGTACCTGTGTGTTTATTTTTTCTGCTGTTTATTCAATACATACACCTGTACCTAGGTTTTTGTTTTTGCTGCTGTTTAGCGATTACATTCGCCTGTACCCGTGTTTTTCTTATTGCTGCTGTTTACCTGTTACTTGCGCCTGTAGCTGTGTGTTTGTTTTTTCTGCTATATATGTAATACATTCACCTGTACCTGTTATTTTAGCTGTTGCTGCTGATTACCTATTACATTCGCCCGTACCTGTGTTTTTGCTGTTGCTGCTGATTACCTATTACATTCGCCCGTACCCGTGTTTTTCTTATTGCTGTTGGTTACCTGTTATTTTTACCTGTGCCTGTGTGTTTGTTTTTCCTGCTGTTTATTTAATACATTCACCTGTACCTGCGTTTTTGTTTTTGCTGTTGTTTACCTATTGCATTCACCTGTACCTATGTTGTTGTTTTTTCTGCTGTTTGCCTATTACATTCGCCTGTACCCGTGTTTTTGTTTTTTTTCTGCTGTTTACCTATTACATTCGCCTGTACCCATGTTTTTCTTATTGCTGCTGTTTACCTGTTACTTTCACCTGTACCTGTGTGTTTGTTTTTTCTGCTGTTTATTCAATACATTCACCTGTAGCTGGGTTTTTGTTTTTGCTGCTGTTTAGCTATTACATTCGCCTGTACCCGTGTTTTTCTTATTGCTGCTGTTTACCTGTTACTTTCACCTGTAGCTGTGTGTTTGTTTTTTCTGCTATTTATGTAATACATTCACCTGTACCTGTTATTTTAGCTGTTGCTGCTGATTACCTATTACATTCACCCGTACCTGTGTTTTTGCTGTTGCTGCTGATAACCTATTACATTCGCCTGTACCCGTGTTTTTCTTATTGCTGTAGTTTACCTCTTACTTTCACCTGTACCTGTGTATTTATTGTTTCTTCAGTGTATGTAAAACATTCACCTGTACCTGCATTTTTGTTTTTGGTGCTGTTTAGGTGTTGCATTCTGCCTGTACCTGTGTGTCTGTTTTTGCCAGTGTTTAACTATTACTTTCGCCTGTACCTGTGTGTTTGTTTTTTCTGCTGTTTAGGTAATAAATTCACCTGTACCTGTGTTTTTGTTTTTGCTGCTGTTTAGCTATTGCATTCACCTGTACCTGTGTGTGTGTTTTTGCTGCTGTTTCCCTATTACATTCGCCTTTATCTGTGTTTTTCTTATTGTTTCTGTTTACCTGTTACTTTCACCTGTACCAGTGTGTTTGTTTTTCTGCTGTTTCGGTAATATATTCACCTGTACCTGTGTTTTTGTTTTTGCTGCTGTTTAGCTATTGCATTCGCCTGTACCTGAATGTGTGTTTTTGCCGCTGTTTACCTATTACGTTCGCCTGTACCTGTGTTTTTGTTTTTTCTGCTGTGTACCTATTACATTCGCCTGTACCTGTGTTTTTGTTTTTTCTGCTGTTTACCTATTACATTTGCCTGTACCTGTGTTTTTCTTATTGCTGTTTACCTGTTATTTTTACCTGTGCCTGTGTGTTTGTTTTTCCTGCTGTTTATTTAATACAATCACCTGTACCTGCGTTTTTGTTTTTGCTGTTGTTTAGCTATTGCATTCGCCTGTACAGGTGTGTGTTTTTGCCGCTGTTTACCTATTACATTCGCCTGTACCTGTGTTTTTGTTTTTTTCCTGCTGTTTACCTATTATGTTCGCCTGTACCTCTGTTTTTGTTTTTTCTGCTGTTTACCTATTACATTTGCCTGTACTTTCATGTTTGTTTTTGGCCGCTGTTTACCTATTACATTCGCCTGTCCCTGTGTTTTTGTTTTTGCTGTTGTTTAACTATTGCATTCGCCTGTACCTGTGTGTGTTTTTGCCGCTGTTTACCTATTACATTCGCCTGTACCTGTGTTTTTGTTTTTTTCTGCTGTTTACCTATTACATTCGCCTGTACCTGTGTTTTTGTTTTTTCTGCTTTTCACCTATTACATTTGCCTGTACCCGTGTGTTTGTGTATTCTGCTGTTTACCTATTAAATTCGCCTGTACCTGCATTTTTGTTTTTGGCCGCTGTTTACCTATTACGTTCGCCTGTACCTGTGTTTTTGTTTTTTCTGCTGTTTACCTATTACATTCGCCTGTACCCGTGTTATTGTTTTTTCTGCTCTTTACCTATTACATTCGCCTGTACCCGTGTTTTTCTTATTGCTGCTGTTTATCTGTTACTTTCACCTGTACCTGTGTGTTTGTTTTTTTCTGCTGTTTATGTAATACATTCACCTGTACCTGCATTTTTGTTTTTGCCAATGTTTAACTATTACATTCGTCAGTATCTGTGTTTTTGATTTTCTGTGGTTTACCTTTTACGTTCGCCTGTGCCTGTGTTTTTGTTTATTCTGCTGTTTACCTATTACATTCGCCTGTACCTGTGTTGTTGTTTTTTCTGCTGTTTGCCTATTACATTCGCCTGTACCAGTGTTTTTGTTTTTTTCTGCTGTTTACCTATTACAATTGCCTGTACCCATGTTTTTCTTATTGCTGCTGTTTACCTGTTACTTTCACCTGTACCTGTGTGTTTGTTTTTTCTGCTGTGTATTTAATACATACACCTGTACCTGCGTTTTTGTTTTCGCGGCTGTTTAGCTATTACATTCGCCTGTACCCGTGTTTTTCTTATTGCTGCTCTTTACCTGTTACTTTCGCCTGTAGCTGTGTGTTTGTTTTTTCTGCTATTTATGTAATACCTTCACCTGTACCTGTTATTTTAGCTGTTGCTGCTGATTACCTATTACATTCGCCCGTACCTGCGTTTTTGCTGTTGCTGCTGATTACCTATTACATTCGCCTGCGCCTGTGTTTTTGCTGTTGCTGCTGTTTACCTATTACATTTGCCTGTACCTGTGTTGTTGCTGCTGCTGCTGATTACCTATTACATTCGTCTGTACCCGTGTTTTTCTTATTACTGTAGTTTACCTCTTACTTTCACCTGTACCTGTGTGTTTATTATTTCTGCAGTTTATGTAATACATTCACCTGTACCTGCATTTTTGTTTTTGGTGCTGTTTAGGTATTGCATTCTGCCTGTACCTGTGTGTTTGTTTTTGCCAGTGTTTAACTATTACTTTCGCCTGTACCTCTGTTTTTGTTTTTTCTGCTGTTTACCTATTACATTTGCCTGTACCTTCATGTTTGTTTTTGGCCGCTGTTTACCTATTACATTCGCCTGTACCTGTGTTTTTGTTTTTTCTGCTGTTTACCTATTACATTTCCCTGTACCCGTGTGTTTGTTTATTCTGCTGTTTACCCATGAAATTCGCCTGTACCTGCATTTTTGTTTTTGGCCGCTGTTTACCTATTACGTTCGCCTGTACCTGTGTTTTTGTTTTTACTGCTGTTTACCTATTACATTCGCCTGTACCCGTGTTTTTGTTTTTTCTGCTCTTTACCTATTACATTCGCCTGTACCTGTGTTTTTCTTATTTCTGCTGTTTACCTGTTACTTTTGCCTGTACCTGTGTGTTTGTTTTTTAGGCTGTTTATGTAATACATTCACCTGTACCTGCATTTTGTTTTTGCTGCCGTTTACTTATTACATTCGCCTGTACCCGTGTTTTTTTTTATTGCTGCTGTTTACCTGTTACCTTCACCTGTACCTGTGTGTTTGTTTTTTAGGCTGTTTATGTAATACATTCACCTGTACCTGCATTTTTGTTTTTGCCAATGTTTAACTATTACATTCGTCAGTATCTGTGTTTTTGATTTTCTGTGGTTTACCTTTTACGTTCGCCTGTACCTGTGTTTTTGTTTATTCTGCTGTTTACCTATTACATTCGCCTGTACCTGTGTTGTTGTTTTTTCTGCTGTTTACCTATTACATTCGCCTGTACGTGTGTTTTTCTTATTGTTGCTGTTTACCTGTTACTTTCGCATGTACATGTGTTTCTGATTTTTCTGCTGTTTACCTATTACATTCGCCCATACCCGTGTGTTTGTTTATTCTGCTGTTTACCTATTACGTTCGCCTGTACCCGTGTTTTTGTTTTTTCTGCTCTTTACCTATTACATTCGCCTGTACCTGTGCTTTTCTTATTGCTGCTGTTTACCTGTTACTTTCGCGTGTACCTGTGTGTTTGTTTTTTAGGCTGTTTATGTAATACATTCACCTGTACCTGCATTTTGGATTTTGCTGCCGTTTAACAATTACATTCGCCTGTACCCATGTTTTTCTTATTGCTGCTGTTTAACTGTTACTTTCACCTGTACCTGTTTGTTTATTTTTTTCTGCTTTTTATGTAATACATTCACCTGTACCTGCATTTTTGTTTTTGCCAATGTTTAACTATTACATTCGTCAGTATCTGTGTTTTTGATTTTCTGCTGTTTACCTTTTACGTTCGCCTGTGCCTGTGTTTTTGTTTATTCTGCTGTTTACCTATTACATTCGCCTGTACGTGTGTTGTTGTTTTTTCTGCTGTTTGCCTATTACATTCGCCTGTACCCGTGTTTTTGTTTTTTTCTGCTGTTTACCTATTACATTTGCCTGTACCCATGTTTTTCTTATTGCTGCTGTTTACCTGTTACTTTCACCTGTACCTGTGTGTTTGTTTTTTCTGCTGTTTATTTAATACATTCACCTGTACCTGCGTTTTTGTTTTTGCTGCTGTTTAGCTATTGCATTCGCCTGTACCTGTGTGTGTTTTTACCGCTGTTTACCTATTACGTTCGCCTGTAACCGTGTTATTGGTTTTCTGCTCCTTACCTATTACATTCGCCTGTACCTGTGCTTTTCTTATTGCTGCTGTTTACCTGTTACTTTTGCGTGTACCTGTGTGTTTGTTTTTTAGGCTGTTTATGTAATACATTCACCTGTACCTGCATTTTTCTTTTTGCCAATGTTTAACTATTACATTCGTCAGTATCTGTGTTTTTGATTTTCTGCTGTTTACCTTTTACGTTCGCCTGTACCTGTGTTGGTGTTTTTTCTGCTGTTTACCTATTACATTCGCCTGTACCTGTGCTTTTCTTATTGCTGCTGTTTACCTGTTACTTTTGCGTGTACCTGTGTGTTTGTTTTTTAGGCTGTTTATGTAATACATTCACCTGTACCTGCATTTTTGTTTTTGCTGCCGTTTACGTATTACATTCGCCTGTACCCATGTTTTTCTTATTGCTGCTGTTTACCTGTTACTTTCACCTGTACCTGTGTGTTTGTTTTTTCTGCTGTGTATTTAATACATACACCTGTACCTGCGTTTTTGTTTTCGTGGCTGTTTAGCTATTACATTCGCCTGTACCCGTGTTTTTCTTATTGCTGCTCTTTACCTGTTACTTTCGCCTGTAGCTGTGTGTTTGTTTTTTCTGCTATTTATGTAATACCTTCACCTGTACCTGTTATTTTAGCTGTTGCTGCTGATTACCTATTACATTCGACCGTACATGTGTTTTTGCTGTTGCTGCTGATTACCTATTACATTTGCCTGCGCCTGTGTTTTTGTTTTTTCTGCTGTTTACCTATTACATTTCCCTGTACCCGTGTGTTTGTTTATTCTGCTGTTTACCCATTAAATTCGCCTGTACCTGCATTTTTGTTTTTGGCCGCTGTTTACCTATTACGTTTGCCTGTACCTGTGTTTTTGTTTTTTCTGCTGTTTACCTATTACATTCGCCTGTACCCGTGTTTTTGTTTTTTCTGCTCTTTACCTATTACATTCGCCTGTACCTGTGTTTTTCTTATTACTGCTGTTTACCTGTTACTTTTGCCTGTACCTGTGTGTTTGTTTTTTAGGCTGTTTATGTAATACATTCACCTGTACCTGCATTTTGTTTTTGCTGCCGTTTACTTATTACATTCGCCTGTACCCGTGTTTTTTTTTATTGCTGCTGTTTACCTGTTACGTTCACCTGTACCTGTGTGTTTGTTTTTTTCTGCTGTTTATGTAATACATTCACCTGTACCTGCATTTTTGTTTTTGCCAATGTTTAACTATTACATTCGTCAGTATCTGTGTTTTTGGTTTTCTGTGGTTTACCTTTTACGTTCGCCTGTGCCTGTGTTTTTGTTTATTCTGCTGTTTACCTATTACATTCGCCTGTACCTGTGTTGTTGTTTTTTCTGCTGTTTACCTATTACATTCGCCTGTACGTGTGTTTTTCTTATTGTTGCTGTTTACCTGTTACTTTCGCATGTACATGTGTTTCTGTTTTTTCTGCTGTTTACCTATTACATTCGCCCATACCCGTGTGTTTGTTTATTCTGCTGTTTACCTATTACGTTCGCCTGTACCCGTGTTTTTGTTTTTTCTGCTCTTTACCTATTACATTCGCCTGTACCTGTGCTTTTCTTATTGCTGCTGTTTACCTGTTACTTTCGCGTGTACCTGTGTGTTTGTTTTTTAGGCTGTTTATGTAATACATTCACCTGTACCTGCATTTTGGATTTTGCTGCCGTTTAACAATTACATTCGCCTGTACCCATGTTTTTCTTATTGCTGCTGTTTAACTGTTACTTTCACCTGTACCTGTTTGTTTATTTTTTTCTGCTGTTTATGTAATACATTCACCTGTACTTGCATTTTTGTTTTTGCCAATGTTTAACTATTACATTCGTCAGTATCTGTGTTTTTGATTTTCTGCAGTTTACCTTTTACGTTCGCCTGTGCCTGTGTTTTTGTTTATTCTGTTGTTTACCTATTACATTCGCCTGTACGTGTGTTGTTGTTTTTTCTGCTGTTTGCCTATTACATTCGCCTGTACCCGTGTTTTTGTTTTTTTCTGCTGTTTACCTATTACATTTGCCTGTACCCATGTTTTTCTTATTGCTGCTGTTTACCTGTTACTTTCACCTGTACCTGTGTGTTTGTTTTTTCTGCTGTTTATTTAATACATTCACCTGTACCTGCGTTTTTGTTTTTGCTGCTGTTTAGCTATTGCATTCGCCTGTACCTGTGTGTGTTTTTACCGCTGTTTACCTATTACGTTCGCCTGTAACCGTGTTATTGTTTTTTCTGCTCCTTACCTATTACATTCGCCTGTACCTGTGCTTTTCTTATTGCTGCTGTTTACCTGTTACTTTTGCGTGTACCTGTGTGTTTGTTTTTTAGGCTGTTTATGTAATACATTCACCTGTACCTGCATTTTTGTTTTTGCTGCCGTTTACCTATTACATTCGCCTGTACCCGTGTTTTTCTTATTGCTGCTGTTTACCTGTTACTTTCACCTGTACCTGTGTGTTTGTGTTTTTCTGCTGTTTATGTAATACATTCACCTGTACCTGCATTTTTGTTTTTGCCAATGTTTAACTATTACATTCGTCAGTATCTGTGTTTTTGATTTTCTGCTGTTTACCTTTTACGTTCGCCTGTGCCTGTGTTTTTGTTTATTCTGCTGTTTACCTATTGCATTCACCTGTACCTGTGTTTTTGTTTTTGCTGCAGTTTAGCTATTGCATTTGCCTGTACCTTTGTGTGTGTTTTTGCTGCTGTTTCCCCATTACATTTGCCGGTACCTGTGTTTTTTTTAATTGTTGCTGTTTACCTGTTACTTTCACCTGTACCTGTGTGTTTGTTTTTTCTGCTGTTTACCTTTTACGTTCGCCTGTGCCTGTGTTTTTGTTTATTCTGCTGTTTACCTATTAAATTTGCCTGTACCTGCATTTTTGTTTTTGGCCGCTGTTTACCTATTACGTTCGCCTGTACCTGTGTTTTTGTTTTTTCTGCTGCTTACCTATTACATTCGCCTGTACCTGTGTTTTTGTTTTTTCTGCTCTTTACCTATTACATTCGCCTGTACCTGTGTTTTTCTTATCGCTGCTGTTTACCTGTTACTTTTGCCTGTACCTGTGTGTTTGTTTTTTAGGCTGTTTATGTAATACATTCACCTGTGCCTGCATTTTGTTTTTGCTGCCGTTTACTTATTACATTCGCCTGTACCCGTGTTTTTCTTATTGCTGCTGTTTACCTGTTACCTTCACCTGTACCTGTGTGTTTGTTTTTTTCTGCTGTTAATTGAATACATTCACCTGTACCTGCATTTTTGTTTTTGCCAATGTTTAACTATTACATTCGTCAGTATCTGTGTTTTTGATTTTCTGCTGTTTAACTTTTACGTTCGCCTGTACCTGTGTTGTTGTTTTTTCTGCTGTTTACCTATTACATTTGCCTGTACTTTCATGTTTGTTTTTGGCCGCTGTTTACCTATTACATTCGCCTGTACCTGTGTTTTTGTTTTTTCTGCTGTTTACCTATTACATTTGCCTGTACCCGTGTGTTTGTTTATTCTGCTGTTTACCTATTAAATTCGCCTGTACCTGCATTTTTGTTTTTGGCCGCTGTTTACCTATTACGTTCGCCTGTACCTTTGTTTTTGTTTTTTCTGCTGTTTACCTATTACATTCGCCTGTACCCGTGTTATTGTTTTTTCTGCTCTTTTCCTATTACATTCGCCTGTACCTGTGTTTTTCTTATTGCTGCTGTTTACCTGTTACTTTTGCCTGTACCTGTGTGTTTGTTTTTTAGGCTGTTTATGTAATACATTCACCTGAACCTGCATTTTTGTTTTTGCTGCCGTTTACGTATTACATTCGCCTGTACCCGTGTTTTTCTTATTGCTGCTGTTTATCTGTTACTTTCACCTGTACCTGTGTGTTTGTTTATTTCTGCTGTTTATGTAATACATTCACCTGTACCTGCATTTTTGTTTTTGCCAATGTTTAACTATTACATTCGTCAGTATCTGTGTTTTTGATTTTCTGTGGTTTACCTTTTACGTTCGCCTGTGCCTGTGTTTTTGTTTATTCTGCTGTTTACCTATTACATTCGCCTGTACCTGTGTTTTTCTTATTGCTGCTGTTTACCTGTTACTTTTGCCTGTACCTGTGTGTTTGTTTTTTAGGCTGTTTATGTAATACATTCACCTGAACCTGCATTTTTGTTTTTGCTGCCGTTTACGTATTACATTCGCCTGTACCCGTGTTTTTCTTATTGCTGCTGTTTATCTGTTACTTTCACCTGTACCGGTGTGTTTATTATTTCTGCAGTTTATGTAATACATTCACCTGTACCTGCATTTTTGTTTTTGGTGCTGTTTAGGTATTGCATTCTGCCTGTACCTGTGTGTCTGTTTTTGCCAGTGTTTAACTATTACTTTCGCCTGTACCTGTGTGTTTGTTTTTTTCTGCTGTTTACCTATTACGTTCGCCTGTACCTCTGTTTTTGTTATTTCTGCTGTTTACCTATTACATTTGCCTGTACCTTCATGTTTGTTTTTGGCCGCTGTTTACCTATTACATTCGCCTGTACCTGTGTTTTTGTTTTTTCTGCTGTTTACCTATTACATTTCCCTGTACCCGTGTGTTTGTTTATTCTGCTGTTTACCCATTAAATTCGCCTGTACCTGCATTTTTGTTTTTGGCCGCTGTTTACCTATTACGTTCGCCTGTACCTGTGTTTTTGTTTTTTCTGCTGTTTACCTATTACATTCGCCTGTACCCGCGTTTTTGTTTTTTCTGCTCTTTACCTATTACATTCGCCTGTACCTGTGTTTTTCTTATTGCTGCTGTTTACCTGTTACTTTTGCCTGTACCTGTGTGTTTGTTTTTTAGGCTGTTTATGTAATACATTCACCTGTACCTGCATTTTGTTTTTGCTGCCGTTTACTTATTACATTCGCCTGTACCCGTGTTTTTTTTTATTGCTGCTGTTTACCTGTTACGTTCACCTGTACCTGTGTGTTTGTTTTTTTCTGCTGTTTATGTAATACATTCACCTGTACCTGCATTTTTGTTTTTGCCAATGTTTAACTATTACATTCGTCAGTATCTGTGTTTTTGATTTTCTGCTGTTTACCTTTTACGTTCGCCTGTACCTGTGTTTTTGTTTATTCTGCTGTTTACCTATTACATTCGCCTGTACCTGTGTTGTTGTTTTTTCTGCTGTTTACCTATTACATTCGCCTGTACGTGTGTTTTTCTTATTGTTGCTGTTTACCTGTTACTTTCGCATGTACATGTGTTTCTGTTTTTTCTGCTGTTTACCTATTACATTCGCCCATACCCGTGTGTTTGTTTATTCTGCTGTTTACCTATTACGTTCGCCTGTACCCGTGTTTTTGTTTTTTCTGCTCTTTACCTATTACATTCGCCTGTACCTGTGCTTTTCTTATTGCTGCTGTTTACCTGTTACTTTCGCGTGTACCTGTGTGTTTGTTTTTTAGGCTGTTTATGTAATACATTCACCTGTACCTGCATTTTGGATTTTGCTGCCGTTTAACAATTACATTCGCCTGTACCCATGTTTTTCTTATTGCTGCTGTTTAACTGTTACTTTCACCTGTACCTGTTTGTTTATTTTTTTCTGCTGTTTATGTAATACATTCACCTGTACTTGCATTTTTGTTTTTGCCAATGTTTAACTATTACATTCGTCAGTATCTGTGTTTTTGATTTTCTGCTGTTTACCTTTTACGTTCGCCTGTGCCTGTGTTTTTGTTTATTCTGCTGTTTACCTATTACATTCGCCTGTACGTGTGTTGTTGTTTTTTCTGCTGTTTGCCTATTACATTCGCCTGTACCCGTGTTTTTGTTTTTTTCTGCTGTTTACCTATTACATTTGCCTGTACCCATGTTTTTCTTATTGCTCCTGTTTACCTGTTACTTTCACCTGTACCTGTGTGTTTGTTTTTTCTGCTGTTTATTTAATACATTCACCTGTACCTGCGTTTTTGTTTTTGCTGCTGTTTAGCTATTGCATTCGCCTGTACCTGTGTGTGTTTTTACCGCTGTTTACCTATTACGTTCGCCTGTAACCGTGTTATTGTTTTTTCTGCTCCTTACCTATTACATTCGCCTGTACCTGTGCTTTTCTTATTGCTGCTGTTTACCTGTTACTTTTGCGTGTACCTGTGTGTTTGTTTTTTAGGCTGTTTATGTAATACATTCACCTGTACCTGCATTTTTGTTTTTGCTGCCGTTTACCTATTACATTCGCCTGTACCCGTGTTTTTCTTATTGCTGCTGTTTACCTGTTACTTTCACCTGTACCTGTGTGTTTGTGTTTTTCTGCTGTTTATGTAATACATTCACCTGTACCTGCATTTTTGTTTTTGCCAATGTTTAACTATTACATTCGTCAGTATCTGTGTTTTTGATTTTCTGCTGTTTACCTTTTACGTTCGCCTGTGCCTGTGTTTTTGTTTATTCTGCTGTTTACCTATTGCATTCACCTATACCTGTGTTTTTGTTTTTGCTGCAGTTTAGCTATTGCATTTGCCTGTACCTTTGTGTGTGTTTTTGCTGCTGTTTCCCCATTACATTTGCCTGTACCTTTGTTTTTTTTAATTGTTGCTGTTTACCTGTTACTTTCACCTGTACCTGTGTGTTTGTTTTTTCTGCTGTTTACCTTTTACGTTCGCCTGTGCCTGTGTTTTTGTTTATTCTGCTGTTTACCTATTAAATTTGCCTGTACCTGCATTTTTGTTTTTGGCCGCTGTTTACCTATTACGTTCGCCTGTACCTGTGTTTTTGTTTTTTCTGCTGTTTACCTATTACATTCGCCTGTACCCGTGTTTTTCTTATTGCTGCTGTTTATCTGTTACTTTCACCTGTACCTGTGTGTTTGTTTTTTTCTGCTGTTTATGTAATACATTCACCTGTACCTGCATTTTTGTTTTTGCCAATGTTTAACTATTACATTCGTCAGTATCTGTGTTTTTGATTTTCTGCTGTTTACCTTTTACGTTCGCCTGTGCCTGTGTTTTTGTTTATTCTGCTGTTTACCTATTACATTCGCCTGTACCTGTGTTGTTGTTTTTTCTGCTGTTTGCCTATTACATTCGCCTGTACCAGTGTTTTTGTTTTTTTCTGCTGTTTACCTATTACAATTGCCTGTACCCATGTTTTTCTTATTGCTGCTGTTTACCTGTTACTTTCACCTGTACCGGTGTGTTTGTTTTTTCTGCTGTGTATTTAATACATACACCTGTACCTGCGTTTTTGTTTTCGCGGCTGTTTAGCTATTACATTCGCCTGTACCCGTGTTTTTCTTATTGCTGCTCTTTACCTGTTACTTTCGCCTGTAGCTGTGTGTTTGTTTTTTCTGCTATTTATGTAATACATTCACCTGTACCTGTTATTTTAGCTGTTGCTGCTGATTACCTATTACATTCGCCCGTACATGTGTTTTTGCTGTTGCTGCTGATTACCTATTACATTTGCCTGCGCCTGTGTTTTTGCTGTTGCTGCTGATTACCTATTACATTTGCCTGTACCTGTTATTTTAGCTGTTGCTGCTGATTACCTATTACATTCGCCCGTACCTGTGTTGTTGCTGCTGCTGCTGATTACCTATTACATTCGTCTGTACCCGTGTTTTTCTTATTACTGTAGTTTACCTCTTACTTTCACCTGTACCTGTGTGTTTATTATTTCTGCAGTTTATGTAATACATTCACCTGTACCTGCATTTTTGTTTTTGGTGCTGTTTAGGTATTGCATTCTGCCTGTACCTGTGTGTCTGTTTTTGCCAGTGTTTAACTATTACTTTCGCCTGTACCTCTGTTTTTGTTTTTTCTGCTGTTTACCTATTACATTTGCCTGTACCTTCATGTTTGTTTTTGGCCGCTGTTTACCTCTTACATTCGCCTGTACCTGTGTTTTTGTTTTTTCTGCTGTTTACCTATTACATTTCCCTGTACCCGTGTGTTTGTTTATTCTGCTGTTTACCCATTAAATTCGCCTGTACCTGCATTTTTGTTTTTGGCCGCTGTTTACCTATTACGTTCGCCTGTACCTGTGTTTTTGTTTTTACTGCTGTTTACCTATTACATTCGCCTGTACCCGTGTTTTTGTTTTTTCTGCTCTTTACCTATTACATTCGCCTGTACCCGTGTTTTTCTTATTGCTGCTGTTTATCTGTTACTTTCACCTGTACCTGTGTGTTTATTATTTCTGCAGTTTATGTAATACATTCACCTGTACCTGCATTTTTGTTTTTGGTGCTGTTTAGGTATTGCATTCTGCCTGTACCTGTGTGTCTGTTTTTGCCAGTGTTTAACTATTACTTTCGCCTGTACCTGTGTGTTTGTTTTTTTCTGCTGTTTACCTATTACGTTCGCCTGTACCTCTGTTTTTGTTATTTCTGCTGTTTACCTATTACATTTGCCTGTACCTTCATGTTTGTTTTTGGCCGCTGTTTACCTATTACATTCGCCTGTACCTGTGTTTTTGTTTTTTCTGCTGTTTACCTATTACATTTCCCTGTACCCGTGTGTTTGTTTATTCTGCTGTTTACCCATTAAATTCGCCTGTACCTGCATTTTTGTTTTTGGCCGCTGTTTACCTATTACGTTCGCCTGTACCTGTGTTTTTGTTTTTTCTGCTGTTTACCTATTACATTCGCCTGTACCCGTGTTTTTGTTTTTTCTGCTCTTTACCTATTACATTCGCCTGTATCTGTGTTTTTCTTATTGCTGCTGTTTACCTGTTACTTTTGTCTGTACCTGTGTGTTTGTTTTTTAGGCTGTTTATGTAATACATTCACCTGTACCTGCATTTTGTTTTTGCTGCCGTTTACTTATTACATTCGCCTGTACCCGTGTTTTTTTTTATTGCTGCTGTTTACCTGTTACGTTCACCTGTACCTGTGTGTTTGTTTTTTTCTGCTGTTTATGTAATACATTCACCTGTACCTGCATTTTTGTTTTTGCCAATGTTTAACTATTACATTCGTCAGTATCTGTGTTTTTGATTTTCTGCTGTTTACCTTTTACGTTCGCCTGTACCTGTGTTTTTGTTTATTCTGCTGTTTACCTATTACATTCGCCTGTACCTGTGTTGTTGTTTTTTCTGCTGTTTACCTATTACATTCGCCTGTACGTGTGTTTTTCTTATTGTTGCTGTTTACCTGTTACTTTCGCATGTACATGTGTTTCTGTTTTTTCTGCTGTTTACCTATTACATTCGCCCATACCCGTGTGTTTGTTTATTCTGCTGTTTACCTATTACGTTCGCCTGTACCCGTGTTTTTGTTTTTTCTGCTCTTTACCTATTACATTCGCCTGTACCTGTGCTTTTCTTATTGCTGCTGTTTACCTGTTACTTTCGCGTGTACCTGTGTGTTTGTTTTTTAGGCTGTTTATGTAATACATTCACCTGTACCTGCATTTTGGATTTTGCTGCCGTTTAACAATTACATTCGCCTGTACCCATGTTTTTCTTATTGCTGCTGTTTAACTGTTACTTTCACCTGTACCTGTTTGTTTATTTTTTTCTGCTGTTTATGTAATACATTCACCTGTACTTGCATTTTTGTTTTTGCCAATGTTTAACTATTACATTCGTCAGTATCTGTGTTTTTGATTTTCTGCTGTTTACCTTTTACGTTCGCCTGTGCCTGTGTTTTTGTTTATTCTGCTGTTTACCTATTACATTCGCCTGTACGTGTGTTGTTGTTTTTTCTGCTGTTTGCCTATTACATTCGCCTGTACCCGTGTTTTTGTTTTTTTCTGCTGTTTACCTATTACATTTGCCTGTACCCATGTTTTTCTTATTGCTGCTGTTTACCTGTTACTTTCACCTGTACCTGTGTGTTTGTTTTTTCTGCTGTTTATTTAATACATTCACCTGTACCTGCGTTTTTGTTTTTGCTGCTGTTTAGCTATTGCATTCGCCTGTACCTGTGTGTGTTTTTACCGCTGTTTACCTATTACGTTCGCCTGTAACCGTGTTATTGTTTTTTCTGCTCCTTACCTATTACATTCGCCTGTACCTGTGCTTTTCTTATTGCTGCTGTTTACCTGTTACTTTTGCGTGTACCTGTGTGTTTGTTTTTTAGGCTGTTTATGTAATACGTTCACCTGTACCTGCATTTTTGTTTTTGCTGCCGTTTACCTATTACATTCACCTGTACCCGTGTTTTTCTTATTGCTGCTGTTTACCTGTTACTTTCACCTGTACCTGTGTGTTTGTGTTTTTCTGCTGTTTATGTAATACATTCACCTGTACCTGCATTTTTGTTTTTGCCAATGTTTAACTATTACATTCGTCAGTATCTGTGTTTTTGATTTTCTGCTGCTTACCTTTTACGTTCGCCTGTGCCTGTGTTTTTGTTTATTCTGCTGTTTACCTATTGCATTCACCTATACCTGTGTTTTTGTTTTTGCTGCAGTTTAGCTATTGCATTTGCCTGTACCTTTGTGTGTGTTTTTGCTGCTGTTTCCCCATTACATTTGCCTGTACCTTTGTTTTTTTTAATTGTTGCTGTTTACCTGTTACTTTCACCTGTACCTGTGTGTTTGTTTTTTCTGCTGTTTACCTTTTACGTTCGCCTGTGCCTGTGTTTTTGTTTATTCTGCTGTTTACCTATTAAATTTGCCTGTACCTGCATTTTTGTTTTTGGCCGCTGTTTACCTATTACGTTCGCCTGTACCTGTGTTTTTGTTTTTTCTGCTGTTTACCTATTACATTCGCCTGTACCCGTGTTTTTCTTATTGCTGCTGTTTATCTGTTACTTTCACCTGTACCTGTGTGTTTGTTTTTTTCTGCTGTTTATGTAATACATTCACCTGTACCTGCATTTTTGTTTTTGCCAATGTTTAACTATTACATTCGTCAGTATCTGTGTTTTTGATTTTCTGCTGTTTACCTTTTACGTTCGCCTGTGCCTGTGTTTTTGTTTATTCTGCTGTTTACCTATTACATTCGCCTGTACCTGTGTTGTTGTTTTTTCTGCTGTTTGCCTATTACATTCGCCTGTACCAGTGTTTTTGTTTTTTTCTGCTGTTTACCTATTACAATTGCCTGTACCCATGTTTTTCTTATTGCTGCTGTTTACCTGTTACTTTCACCTGTACCTGTGTGTTTGTTTTTTCTGCTGTGTATTTAATACATACACCTGTACCTGCGTTTTTGTTTTCGCGGCTGTTTAGCTATTACAATCGCCTGTACCCGTGTTTTTCTTATTGCTGCTCTTTACCTGTTACTTTCGCCTGTAGCTGTGTGTTTGTTTTTTCTGCTATTTATGTCATACCTTCACCTGTACCTGTTATTTTAGCTGTTGCTGCTGATTACCTATTACATTCGCCCGTACATGTGTTTTTGCTGTTGCTGCTGATTACCTATTACATTTGCCTGTACCTGTGTTGTTGCTGCTGCTGCTGATTACCTATTACATTCGTCTGTACCCGTGTTTTTCTTATTACCGTAGTTTACCTCTTACTTTCACCTGTACCTGTGTGTTTATTATTTCTGCAGTTTATGTAATACATTCACCTGTACCTGCATTTTTGTTTTTGGTGCTGTTTAGGTATTGCATTCTGCCTGTACCTGTGTGTCTGTTTTTGCCAGTGTTTAACTATTACTTTCGCCTGTACCTCTGTTTTTGTTTTTTCTGCTGTTTACCTATTACATTTGCCTGTACCTTCATGTTTGTTTTTGGCCGCTGTTTACCTATTACATTCGCCTGTACCTGTGTTTTTGTTTTTTCTGCTGTTTACCTATTACATTTCCCTGTACCCGTGTGTTTGTTTATTCTGCTGTTTACCCATTAAATTCGCCTGTACCTGCATTTTTGTTTTTGGCCGCTGTTTACCTATTACGTTCGCCTGTACCTGTGTTTTTGTTTTTTTCTGCTGTTTATGTAATACATTCACCTGTACTTGCATTTTTGTTTTTGCCAATGTTTAACTATTACATTCGTCAGTATCTGTGTTTTTGATTTTCTGCTGTTTACCTTTTACGTTCGCCTGTGCCTGTGTTTTTGTTTATTCTGCTGTTTACCTATTACATTCGCCTGTACGTGTGTTGTTGTTTTTTCTGCTGTTTGCCTATTACATTCGCCTGTACCCGTGTTTTTGTTTTTTTCTGCTGTTTACCTATTACATTTGCCTGTACCCATGTTTTTCTTATTGCTGCTGTTTACCTGTTACTTTCACCTGTACCTGTGTGTTTGTTTTTTCTGCTGTTTATTTAATACATTCACCTGTACCTGCGTTTTTGTTTTTGCTGCTGTTTAGCTATTGCATTCGCCTGTACCTGTGTGTGTTTTTACCGCTGTTTACCTATTACGTTCGCCTGTAACCGTGTTATTGTTTTTTCTGCTCCTTACCTATTACATTCGCCTGTACCTGTGCTTTTCTTATTGCTGCTGTTTACCTGTTACTTTTGCGTGTACCTGTGTGTTTGTTTTTTAGGCTGTTTATGTAATACATTCACCTGTACCTGCATTTTTGTTTTTGCTGCCGTTTACCTATTACATTCGCCTGTACCCGTGTTTTTCTTATTGCTGCTGTTTACCTGTTACTTTCACCTGTACCTGTGTGTTTGTGTTTTTCTGCTGTTTATGTAATACATTCACCTGTACCTGCATTTTTGTTTTTGCCAATGTTTAACTATTACATTCGTCAGTATCTGTGTTTTTGATTTTCTGCTGTTTACCTTTTACGTTCGCCTGTGCCTGTGTTTTTGTTTATTCTGCTGTTTACCTATTGCATTCACCTATACCTGTGTTTTTGTTTTTGCTGCAGTTTAGCTATTGCATTTGCCTGTACCTTTGTGTGTGTTTTTGCTGCTGTTTCCCCATTACATTTGCCTGTACCTTTGTTTTTTTTAATTGTTGCTGTTTACCTGTTACTTTCACCTGTACCTGTGTGTTTGTTTTTTCTGCTGTTTACCTTTTACGTTCGCCTGTGCCTGTGTTTTTGTTTATTCTGCTGTTTACCTATTAAATTTGCCTGTACCTGCATTTTTGTTTTTGGCCGCTGTTTACCTATTACGTTCGCCTGTACCTGTGTTTTTGTTTTTTCTGCTGTTTACCTATTACATTCGCCTGTACCCGTGTTTTTCTTATTGCTGCTGTTTATCTGTTACTTTCACCTGTACCTGTGTGTTTGTTTTTTTCTGCTGTTTATGTAATACATTCACCTGTACCTGCATTTTTGTTTTTGCCAATGTTTAACTATTACATTCGTCAGTATCTGTGTTTTTGATTTTCTGCTGTTTACCTTTTACGTTCGCCTGTGCCTGTGTTTTTGTTTATTCTGCTGTTTACCTATTACATTCGCCTGTACCTGTGTTGTTGTTTTTTCTGCTGTTTGCCTATTACATTCGCCTGTACCAGTGTTTTTGTTTTTTTCTGCTGTTTACCTATTACAATTGCCTGTACCCATGTTTTTCTTATTGCTGCTGTTTACCTGTTACTTTCACCTGTACCTGTGTGTTTGTTTTTTCTGCTGTGTATTTAATACATACACCTGTACCTGCGTTTTTGTTTTCGCGGCTGTTTAGCTATTACATTCGCCTGTACCCGTGTTTTTCTTATTGCTGCTCTTTACCTGTTACTTTCGCCTGTAGCTGTGTGTTTGTTTTTTCTGCTATTTATGTCATACCTTCACCTGTACCTGTTATTTTAGCTGTTGCTGCTGATTACCTATTACATTCGCCCGTACATGTGTTTTTGCTGTTGCTGCTGATTACCTATTACATTTGCCTGTACCTGTGTTGTTGCTGCTGCTGCTGATTACCTATTACATTCGTCTGTACCCATGTTTTTCTTATTACCGTAGTTTACCTCTTACTTTCACCTGTACCTGTGTGTTTATTATTTCTGCAGTTTATGTAATACATTCACCTGTACCTGCATTTTTGTTTTTGGTGCTGTTTAGGTATTGCATTCTGCCTGTACCTGTGTGTCTGTTTTTGCCAGTGTTTAACTATTACTTTCGCCTGTACCTCTGTTTTTGTTTTTTCTGCTGTTTACCTATTACATTTGCCTGTACCTTCATGTTTGTTTTTGGCCGCTGTTTACCTATTACATTCGCCTGTACCTGTGTTTTTGTTTTTTCTGCTGTTTACCTATTACATTTCCCTGTACCCGTGTGTTTGTTTATTCTGCTGTTTACCCATTAAATTCGCCTGTACCTGCATTTTTGTTTTTGGCCGCTGTTTACCTATTACGTTCGCCTGTACCTGTGTTTTTGTTTTTTTCTGCTGTTTATGTAATACATTCACCTGTACTTGCATTTTTGTTTTTGCCAATGTTTAACTATTACATTCGTCAGTATCTGTGTTTTTGATTTTCTGCTGTTTACCTTTTACGTTCGCCTGTGCCTGTGTTTTTGTTTATTCTGCTGTTTACCTATTACATTCGCCTGTACGTGTGTTGTTGTTTTTTCTGCTGTTTGCCTATTACATTCGCCTGTACCCGTGTTTTTGTTTTTTTCTGCTGTTTACCTATTACATTTGCCTGTACCCATGTTTTTCTTATTGCTGCTGTTTACCTGTTACTTTCACCTGTACCTGTGTGTTTGTTTTTTCTGCTGTTTATTTAATACATTCACCTGTACCTGCGTTTTTGTTTTTGCTGCTGTTTAGCTATTGCATTCGCCTGTACCTGTGTGTGTTTTTACCGCTGTTTACCTATTACGTTCGCCTGTAACCGTGTTATTGTTTTTTCTGCTCCTTACCTATTACATTCGCCTGTACCTGTGCTTTTCTTATTGCTGCTGTTTACCTGTTACTTTTGCGTGTACCTGTGTGTTTGTTTTTTAGGCTGTTTATGTAATACATTCACCTGTACCTGCATTTTTGTTTTTGCTGCCGTTTACCTATTACATTCGCCTGTACCCGTGTTTTTCTTATTGCTGCTGTTTACCTGTTACTTTCACCTGTACCTGTGTGTTTGTGTTTTTCTGCTGTTTATGTAATACATTCACCTGTACCTGCATTTTTGTTTTTGCCAATGTTTAACTATTACATTCGTCAGTATCTGTGTTTTTGATTTTCTGCTGTTTACCTTTTACGTTCGCCTGTGCCTGTGTTTTTGTTTATTCTGCTGTTTACCTATTGCATTCACCTATACCTGTGTTTTTGTTTTTGCTGCAGTTTAGCTATTGCATTTGCCTGTACCTTTGTGTGTGTTTTTGCTGCTGTTTCCCCATTACATTTGCCTGTACCTTTGTTTTTTTTAATTGTTGCTGTTTACCTGTTACTTTCACCTGTACCTGTGTGTTTGTTTTTTCTGCTGTTTACCTTTTACGTTCGCCTGTGCCTGTGTTTTTGTTTATTCTGCTGTTTACCTATTAAATTTGCCTGTACCTGCATTTTTGTTTTTGGCCGCTGTTTACCTATTACGTTCGCCTGTACCTGTGTTTTTGTTTTTTCTGCTGTTTACCTATTACATTCGCCTGTACCCGTGTTTTTCTTATTGCTGCTGTTTATCTGTTACTTTCACCTGTACCTGTGTGTTTGTTTTTTTCTGCTGTTTATGTAATACATTCACCTGTACCTGCATTTTTGTTTTTGCCAATGTTTAACTATTACATTCGTCAGTATCTGTGTTTTTGATTTTCTGCTGTTTACCTTTTACGTTCGCCTGTGCCTGTGTTTTTGTTTATTCTGCTGTTTACCTATTACATTCGCCTGTACCTGTGTTGTTGTTTTTTCTGCTGTTTGCCTATTACATTCGCCTGTACCAGTGTTTTTGTTTTTTTCTGCTGTTTACCTATTACAATTGCCTGTACCCATGTTTTTCTTATTGCTGCTGTTTACCTGTTACTTTCACCTGTACCTGTGTGTTTGTTTTTTCTGCTGTGTATTTAATACATACACCTGTACCTGCGTTTTTGTTTTCGCGGCTGTTTAGCTATTACATTCGCCTGTACCCGTGTTTTTCTTATTGCTGCTCTTTACCTGTTACTTTCGCCTGTAGCTGTGTGTTTGTTTTTTCTGCTATTTATGTCATACCTTCACCTGTACCTGTTATTTTAGCTGTTGCTGCTGATTACCTATTACATTCGCCCGTACATGTGTTTTTGCTGTTGCTGCTGATTACCTATTACATTTGCCTGTACCTGTGTTGTTGCTGCTGCTGCTGATTACCTATTACATTCGTCTGTACCCGTGTTTTTCTTATTACCGTAGTTTACCTCTTACTTTCACCTGTACCTGTGTGTTTATTATTTCTGCAGTTTATGTAATACATTCACCTGTACCTGCATTTTTGTTTTTGGTGCTGTTTAGGTATTGCATTCTGCCTGTACCTGTGTGTCTGTTTTTGCCAGTGTTTAACTATTACTTTCGCCTGTACCTCTGTTTTTGTTTTTTCTGCTGTTTACCTATTACATTTCCCTGTACCCGTGTGTTTGTTTATTCTGCTGTTTACCCATTAAATTCGCCTGTACCTGCATTTTTGTTTTTGGCCGCTGTTTACCTATTACGTTCGCCTGTACCTGTGTTTTTGTTTTTTTCTGCTGTTTATGTAATACATTCACCTGTACTTGCATTTTTGTTTTTGCCAATGTTTAACTATTACATTCGTCAGTATATGTGTTTTTGATTTTCTGCTGTTTACCTTTTACGTTCGCCTGTGCCTGTGTTTTTGTTTATTCTGCTGTTTACCTATTACATTCGCCTGTACGTGTGTTGTTGTTTTTTCTGCTGTTTGCCTATTACATTCGCCTGTACCCGTGTTTTTGTTTTTTTCTGCTGTTTACCTATTACATTTGCCTGTACCCATGTTTTTCTTATTGCTGCTGTTTACCTGTTACTTTCACCTGTACCTGTGTGTTTGTTTTTTCTGCTGTTTATTTAATACATTCACCTGTACCTGCGTTTTTGTTTTTGCTGCTGTTTAGCTATTGCATTCGCCTGTACCTGTGTGTGTTTTTACCGCTGTTTACCTATTACGTTCGCCTGTAACCGTGTTATTGTTTTTTCTGCTCCTTACCTATTACATTCGCCTGTACCTGTGCTTTTCTTATTGCTGCTGTTTACCTGTTACTTTTGCGTGTACCTGTGTGTTTGTTTTTTAGGCTGTTTATGTAATACATTCACCTGTACCTGCATTTTTGTTTTTGCTGCCGTTTACCTATTACATTCGCCTGTACCCGTGTTTTTCTTATTGCTGCTGTTTACCTGTTACTTTCACCTGTACCTGTGTGTTTGTGTTTTTCTGCTGTTTATGTAATACATTCACCTGTACCTGCATTTTTGTTTTTGCCAATGTTTAACTATTACATTCGTCAGTATCTGTGTTTTTGATTTTCTGCTGTTTACCTTTTACGTTCGCCTGTGCCTGTGTTTTTGTTTATTCTGCTGTTTACCTATTGCATTCACCTATACCTGTGTTTTTGTTTTTGCTGCAGTTTAGCTATTGCATTTGCCTGTACCTTTGTGTGTGTTTTTGCTGCTGTTTCCCCATTACATTTGCCTGTACCTTTGTTTTTTTTAATTGTTGCTGTTTACCTGTTACTTTCACCTGTACCTGTGTGTTTGTTTTTTCTGCTGTTTACCTTTTACGTTCGCCTGTGCCTGTGTTTTTGTTTATTCTGCTGTTTACCTATTAAATTTGCCTGTACCTGCATTTTTGTTTTTGGCCGCTGTTTACCTATTACGTTCGCCTGTACCTGTGTTTTTGTTTTTTCTGCTGTTTACCTATTACATTCGCCTGTACCCGTGTTTTTCTTATTGCTGCTGTTTATCTGTTACTTTCACCTGTACCTGTGTGTTTGTTTTTTTCTGCTGTTTATGTAATACATTCACCTGTACCTGCATTTTTGTTTTTGCCAATGTTTAACTATTACATTCGTCAGTATCTGTGTTTTTGATTTTCTGCTGTTTACCTTTTACGTTCGCCTGTGCCTGTGTTTTTGTTTATTCTGCTGTTTACCTATTACATTCGCCTGTACCTGTGTTGTTGTTTTTTCTGCTGTTTGCCTATTACATTCGCCTGTACCAGTGTTTTTGTTTTTTTCTGCTGTTTACCTATTACAATTGCCTGTACCCATGTTTTTCTTATTGCTGCTGTTTACCTGTTACTTTCACCTGTACCTGTGTGTTTGTTTTTTCTGCTGTGTATTTAATACATTCACCTGTACCTGCGTTTTTGTTTTCGCGGCTGTTTAGCTATTACATTCGCCTGTACCCGTGTTTTTCTTATTGCTGCTCTTTACCTGTTACTTTCGCCTGTAGCTGTGTGTTTGTTTTTTCTGCTATTTATGTAATACATTCACCTGTACCTGTTATTTTAGCTGTTGCTGCTGATTACCAATTACATTTGCCTGCGCCTGTGTTTTTGCTGTTGCTGCTGATTACCTATTACATTTGCCTGTACCTGTTATTTTAGCTGTTGCTGCTGATTACCTATTACATTCGCCCGTACCTGTGTTGTTGCTGCTGCTGCTGATTACCTATTACATTCGTCTGTACCCGTGTTTTTCTTATTACTGTAGTTTACCTCTTACTTTCACCTGTACCTGTGTGTTTATTATTTCTGCAGTTTATGTAATACATTCACCTGTACCTGCATTTTTGTTTTTGCTGCCGTTTACCTATTACATTCGCCTGTACCCGTGTTTTTCTTATTGCTGCTGTTTACCTGTTACTTTCACCTGTACCTGTGTGTTTGTGTTTTTCTGCTGTTTATGTAATACATTCACCTGTACCTGCATTTTTGTTTTTGCCAATGTTTAACTATTACATTCGTCAGTATCTGTGTTTTTGATTTTCTGCTGTTTACCTTTTACGTTCGCCTGTGCCTGTGTTTTTGTTTATTCTGCTGTTTACCTATTGCATTCACCTATACCTGTGTTTTTGTTTTTGCTGCAGTTTAGCTATTGCATTTGCCTGTACCTTTGTGTGTGTTTTTGCTGCTGTTTCCCCATTACATTTGCCTGTACCTTTGTTTTTTTTAATTGTTGCTGTTTACCTGTTACTTTCACCTGTACCTGTGTGTTTGTTTTTTCTGCTGTTTACCTTTTACGTTCGCCTGTGCCTGTGTTTTTGTTTATTCTGCTGTTTACCTATTAAATTTGCCTGTACCTGCATTTTTGTTTTTGGCCGCTGTTTACCTATTACGTTCGCCTGTACCTGTGTTTTTGTTTTTTCTGCTGTTTACCTATTACATTCGCCTGTACCCGTGTTTTTCTTATTGCTGCTGTTTATCTGTTACTTTCACCTGTACCTGTGTTTGTTTTTTTCTGCTGTTTATGTAATACATTCACCTGTACCTGCATTTTTGTTTTTGCCAATGTTTAACTATTACATTCGTCAGTATCTGTGTTTTTGATTTTCTGCTGTTTACCTTTTACGTTCGCCTGTGCCTGTGTTTTTGTTTATTCTGCTGTTTACCTATTACATTCGCCTGTACCTGTGTTGTTGTTTTTTCTGCTGTTTGCCTATTACATTCGCCTGTACCAGTGTTTTTGTTTTTTTCTGCTGTTTACCTATTACAATTGCCTGTACCCATGTTTTTCTTATTGCTGCTGTTTACCTGTTACTTTCACCTGTACCTGTGTGTTTGTTTTTTCTGCTGTGTATTTAATACATTCACCTGTACCTGCGTTTTTGTTTTCGCGGCTGTTTAGCTATTACATTCGCCTGTACCCGTGTTTTTCTTATTGCTGCTCTTTACCTGTTACTTTCGCCTGTAGCTGTGTGTTTGTTTTTTCTGCTATTTATGTAATACATTCACCTGTACCTGTTATTTTAGCTGTTGCTGCTGATTACCTATTACATTTGCCTGCGCCTGTGTTTTTGCTGTTGCTGCTGATTACCTATTACATTTGCCTGTACCTGTTATTTTAGCTGTTGCTGCTGATTACCTATTACATTCGCCCGTACCTGTGTTGTTGCTGCTGCTGCTGATTACCTATTACATTCGTCTGTACCCGTGTTTTTCTTATTACTGTAGTTTACCTCTTACTTTCACCTGTACCTGTGTGTTTATTATTTCTGCAGTTTATGTAATACATTCACCTGTACCTGCATTTTTGTTTTTGGTGCTGTTTAGGTATTGCATTCTGCCTGTACCTGTGTGTCTGTTTTTGCCAGTGTTTAACTATTACTTTCGCCTGTACCTCTGTTTTTGTTTTTTCTGCTGTTTACCTATTACATTTGCCTGTACCTTCATGTTTGTTTTTGGCCGCTGTTTACCTATTACATTCGCCTGTACCTGTGTGTTTGTTTATTCTGCTGTTTACCCATTAAATTCGCCTGTACCTGCATTTTTGTTTTTGGCCGCTTTTTACCTATTACGTTCGCCTGTACCTGTGTTTTTGTTTTTACTGCTGTTTACCTATTACATTCGCCTGTACCCGTGTTTTTGTTTTTTCTGCTCTTTACCTATTACATTCGCCTGTACCCGTGTTTTTCTTATTGCTGCTGTTTATCTGTTACTTTCACCTGTACCTGTGTGTTTATTATTTCTGCAGTTTATGTAATACATTCACCTGTACCTGCATTTTTGTTTTTGGTGCTGTTTAGGTATTGCATTCTGCCTGTACCTGTGTGTCTGTTTTTGCCAGTGTTTAACTATTACTTTCGCCTGTACCTGTGGGTTTGTTTTTTTCTGCTGTTTACCTATTACGTTCGCCTGTACCTCTGTTTTTGTTATTTCTGCTGTTTACCTATTACATTTGCCTGTACCTTCATGTTTGTTTTTGGCCGCTGTTTACCTATTACATTCGCCCGTACATGTGTTTTTGCTGTTGCTGCTGATTACCTATTACATTTGCCTGTACCTGTGTTGTTGCTGCTGCTGCTGATTACCTATTACATTCGTCTGTACCCATGTTTTTCTTATTACCGTAGTTTACCTCTTACTTTCACCTGTACCTGTGTGTTTATTATTTCTGCAGTTTATGTAATACATTCACCTGTACCTGCATTTTTGTTTTTGGTGCTGTTTAGGTATTGCATTCTGCCTGTACCTGTGTGTCTGTTTTTGCCAGTGTTTAACTATTACTTTCGCCTGTACCTCTGTTTTTGTTTTTTCTGCTGTTTACCTATTACATTTGCCTGTACCTTCATGTTTGTTTTTGGCCGCTGTTTACCTATTACATTCGCCTGTACCTGTGTTTTTGTTTTTTCTGCTGTTTACCTATTACATTTCCCTGTACCCGTGTGTTTGTTTATTCTGCTGTTTACCCATTAAATTCGCCTGTACCTGCATTTTTGTTTTTGGCCGCTGTTTACCTATTACGTTCGCCTGTACCTGTGTTTTTGTTTTTTTCTGCTGTTTATGTAATACATTCACCTGTACTTGCATTTTTGTTTTTGCCAATGTTTAACTATTACATTCGTCAGTATCTGTGTTTTTGATTTTCTGCTGTTTACCTTTTACGTTCGCCTGTGCCTGTGTTTTTGTTTATTCTGCTGTTTACCTATTACATTCGCCTGTACGTGTGTTGTTGTTTTTTCTGCTGTTTGCCTATTACATTCGCCTGTACCCGTGTTTTTGTTTTTTTCTGCTGTTTACCTATTACATTTGCCTGTACCCATGTTTTTCTTATTGCTGCTGTTTACCTGTTACTTTCACCTGTACCTGTGTGTTTGTTTTTTCTGCTGTTTATTTAATACATTCACCTGTACCTGCGTTTTTGTTTTTGCTGCTGTTTAGCTATTGCATTCGCCTGTACCTGTGTGTGTTTTTACCGCTGTTTACCTATTACGTTCGCCTGTAACCGTGTTATTGTTTTTTCTGCTCCTTACCTATTACATTCGCCTGTACCTGTGCTTTTCTTATTGCTGCTGTTTACCTGTTACTTTTGCGTGTACCTGTGTGTTTGTTTTTTAGGCTGTTTATGTAATACATTCACCTGTACCTGCATTTTTGTTTTTGCTGCCGTTTACCTATTACATTCGCCTGTACCCGTGTTTTTCTTATTGCTGCTGTTTACCTGTTACTTTCACCTGTACCTGTGTGTTTGTGTTTTTCTGCTGTTTATGTAATACATTCACCTGTACCTGCATTTTTGTTTTTGCCAATGTTTAACTATTACATTCGTCAGTATCTGTGTTTTTGATTTTCTGCTGTTTACCTTTTACGTTCGCCTGTGCCTGTGTTTTTGTTTATTCTGCTGTTTACCTATTGCATTCACCTATACCTGTGTTTTTGTTTTTGCTGCAGTTTAGCTATTGCATTTGCCTGTACCTTTGTGTGTGTTTTTGCTGCTGTTTCCCCATTACATTTGCCTGTACCTTTGTTTTTTTTAATTGTTGCTGTTTACCTGTTACTTTCACCTGTACCTGTGTGTTTGTTTTTTCTGCTGTTTACCTTTTACGTTCGCCTGTGCCTGTGTTTTTGTTTATTCTGCTGTTTACCTATTAAATTTGCCTGTACCTGCATTTTTGTTTTTGGCCGCTGTTTACCTATTACGTTCGCCTGTACCTGTGTTTTTGTTTTTTCTGCTGTTTACCTATTACATTCGCCTGTACCCGTGTTTTTCTTATTGCTGCTGTTTATCTGTTACTTTCACCTGTACCTGTGTGTTTGTTTTTTTCTGCTGTTTATGTAATACATTCACCTGTACCTGCATTTTTGTTTTTGCCAATGTTTAACTATTACATTCGTCAGTATCTGTGTTTTTGATTTTCTGCTGTTTACCTTTTACGTTCGCCTGTGCCTGTGTTTTTGTTTATTCTGCTGTTTACCTATTACATTCGCCTGTACCTGTGTTGTTGTTTTTTCTGCTGTTTGCCTATTACATTCGCCTGTACCAGTGTTTTTGTTTTTTTCTGCTGTTTACCTATTACAATTGCCTGTACCCATGTTTTTCTTATTGCTGCTGTTTACCTGTTACTTTCACCTGTACCTGTGTGTTTGTTTTTTCTGCTGTGTATTTAATACATACACCTGTACCTGCGTTTTTGTTTTCGCGGCTGTTTAGCTATTACATTCGCCTGTACCCGTGTTTTTCTTATTGCTGCTCTTTACCTGTTACTTTCGCCTGTAGCTGTGTGTTTGTTTTTTCTGCTATTTATGTCATACCTTCACCTGTACCTGTTATTTTAGCTGTTGCTGCTGATTACCTATTACATTCGCCCGTACATGTGTTTTTGCTGTTGCTGCTGATTACCTATTACATTTGCCTGTACCTGTGTTGTTGCTGCTGCTGCTGATTACCTATTACATTCGTCTGTACCCGTGTTTTTCTTATTACCGTAGTTTACCTCTTACTTTCACCTGTACCTGTGTGTTTATTATTTCTGCAGTTTATGTAATACATTCACCTGTACCTGCATTTTTGTTTTTGGTGCTGTTTAGGTATTGCATTCTGCCTGTACCTGTGTGTCTGTTTTTGCCAGTGTTTAACTATTACTTTCGCCTGTACCTCTGTTTTTGTTTTTTCTGCTGTTTACCTATTACATTTCCCTGTACCCGTGTGTTTGTTTATTCTGCTGTTTACCCATTAAATTCGCCTGTACCTGCATTTTTGTTTTTGGCCGCTGTTTACCTATTACGTTCGCCTGTACCTGTGGTTTTGTTTTTTTCTGCTGTTTATGTAATACATTCACCTGTACTTGCATTTTTGTTTTTGCCAATGTTTAACTATTACATTCGTCAGTATCTGTGTTTTTGATTTTCTGCTGTTTACCTTTTACGTTCGCCTGTGCCTGTGTTTTTGTTTATTCTGCTGTTTACCTATTACATTCGCCTGTACGTGTGTTGTTGTTTTTTCTGCTGTTTGCCTATTACATTCGCCTGTACCAGTGTTTTTGTTTTTTTCTGCTGTTTACCTATTACATTTGCCTGTACCCATGTTTTTCTTATTGCTGCTGTTTACCTGTTACTTTCACCTGTACCTGTGTGTTTGTTTTTTCTGCTGTTTATTTAATACATTCACCTGTACCTGCGTTTTTGTTTTTGCTGCTGTTTAGCTATTGCATTCGCCTGTACCTGTGTGTGTTTTTACCGCTGTTTACCTATTACGTTCGCCTGTAACCGTGTTATTGTTTTTTCTGCTCCTTACCTATTACATTCGCCTGTACCTGTGCTTTTCTTATTGCTGCTGTTTACCTGTTACTTTTGCGTGTACCTGTGTGTTTGTTTTTTAGGCTGTTTATGTAATACATTCACCTGTACCTGCATTTTTGTTTTTGCTGCCGTTTACCTATTACATTCGCCTGTACCCGTGTTTTTCTTATTGCTGCTGTTTACCTGTTACTTTCACCTGTACCTGTGTGTTTGTGTTTTTCTGCTGTTTATGTAATACATTCACCTGTACCTGCATTTTTGTTTTTGCCAATGTTTAACTATTACATTCGTCAGTATCTGTGTTTTTGATTTTCTGCTGTTTACCTTTTACGTTCGCCTGTGCCTGTGTTTTTGTTTATTCTGCTGTTTACCTATTGCATTCACCTATACCTGTGTTTTTGTTTTTGCTGCAGTTTAGCTATTGCATTTGCCTGTACCTTTGTGTGTGTTTTTGCTGCTGTTTCCCCATTACATTTGCCTGTACCTTTGTTTTTTTTAATTGTTGCTGTTTACCTGTTACTTTCACCTGTACCTGTGTGTTTGTTTTTTCTGCTGTTTACCTTTTACGTTCGCCTGTGCCTGTGTTTTTGTTTATTCTGCTGTTTACCTATTAAATTTGCCTGTACCTGCATTTTTGTTTTTGGCCGCTGTTTACCTATTACGTTCGCCTGTACCTGTGTTTTTGTTTTTTCTGCTGTTTACCTATTACATTCGCCTGTACCCGTGTTTTTCTTATTGCTGCTGTTTATCTGTTACTTTCACCTGTACCTGTGTGTTTGTTTTTTTCTGCTGTTTATGTAATACATTCACCTGTACCTGCATTTTTGTTTTTGCCAATGTTTAACTATTACATTCGTCAGTATCTGTGTTTTTGATTTTCTGCTGTTTACCTTTTACGTTCGCCTGTGCCTGTGTTTTTGTTTATTCTGCTGTTTACCTATTACATTCGCCTGTACCTGTGTTGTTGTTTTTTCTGCTGTTTGCCTATTACATTCGCCTGTACCAGTGTTTTTGTTTTTTTCTGCTGTTTACCTATTACAATTGCCTGTACCCATGTTTTTCTTATTGCTGCTGTTTACCTGTTACTTTCACCTGTACCTGTGTGTTTGTTTTTTCTGCTGTGTATTTAATACATTCACCTGTACCTGCGTTTTTGTTTTCGCGGCTGTTTAGCTATTACATTCGCCTGTACCCGTGTTTTTCTTATTGCTGCTCTTTACCTGTTACTTTCGCCTGTAGCTGTGTGTTTGTTTTTTCTGCTATTTATGTAATACATTCACCTGTACCTGTTATTTTAGCTGTTGCTGCTGAGTACCTATTTCATTTGCCTGCGCCTGTGTTTTTGCTGTTGCTGCTGATTACCTATTACATTTGCCTGTACCTGTTATTTTAGCTGTTGCTGCTGATTACCTATTACATTCGCCCGTACCTGTGTTGTTGCTGCTGCTGCTGATTACCTATTACATTCGTCTGTACCCGTGTTTTTCTTATTACTGTAGTTTACCTCTTACTTTCACCTGTACCTGTGTGTTTATTATTTCTGCAGTTTATGTAATACATTCACCTGTACCTGCATTTTTGTTTTTGCTGCCGTTTACCTATTACATTCGCCTGTACCCGTGTTTTTCTTATTGCTGCTGTTTACCTGTTACTTTCACCTGTACCTGTGTGTTTGTGTTTTTCTGCTGTTTATGTAATACATTCACCTGTACCTGCATTTTTGTTTTTGCCAATGTTTAACTATTACATTCGTCAGTATCTGTGTTTTTGATTTTCTGCTGTTTACCTTTTACGTTCGCCTGTGCCTGTGTTTTTGTTTATTCTGCTGTTTACCTATTGCATTCACCTATACCTGTGTTTTTGTTTTTGCTGCAGTTTAGCTATTGCATTTGCCTGTACCTTTGTGTGTGTTTTTGCTGCTGTTTCCCCATTACATTTGCCTGTACCTTTGTTTTTTTTAATTGTTGCTGTTTACCTGTTACTTTCACCTGTACCTGTGTGTTTGTTTTTTCTGCTGTTTACCTTTTACGTTCGCCTGTGCCTGTGTTTTTGTTTATTCTGCTGTTTACCTATTAAATTTGCCTGTACCTGCATTTTTGTTTTTGGCCGCTGTTTACCTATTACGTTCGCCTGTACCTGTGTTTTTGTTTTTTCTGCTGTTTACCTATTACATTCGCCTGTACCCGTGTTTTTCTTATTGCTGCTGTTTATCTGTTACTTTCACCTGTACCTGTGTGTTTGTTTTTTTCTGCTGTTTATGTAATACATTCACCTGTACCTGCATTTTTGTTTTTGCCAATGTTTAACTATTACATTCGTCAGTATCTGTGTTTTTGATTTTCTGCTGTTTACCTTTTACGTTCGCCTGTGCCTGTGTTTTTGTTTATTCTGCTGTTTACCTATTACATTCGCCTGTACCTGTGTTGTTGTTTTTTCTGCTGTTTGCCTATTACATTCGCCTGTACCAGTGTTTTTGTTTTTTTCTGCTGTTTACCTATTACAATTGCCTGTACCCATGTTTTTCTTATTGCTGCTGTTTACCTGTTACTTTCACCTGTACCTGTGTGTTTGTTTTTTCTGCTGTGTATTTAATACATTCACCTGTACCTGCGTTTTTGTTTTCGCGGCTGTTTAGCTATTACATTCGCCTGTACCCGTGTTTTTCTTATTGCTGCTCTTTACCTGTTACTTTCGCCTGTAGCTGTGTGTTTGTTTTTTCTGCTATTTATGTAATACATTCACCTGTACCTGTTATTTTAGCTGTTGCTGCTGATTACCTATTACATTTGCCTGCGCCTGTGTTTTTGCTGTTGCTGCTGATTACCTATTACATTTGCCTGTACCTGTTATTTTAGCTGTTGCTGCTGATTACCTATTACATTCGCCCGTACCTGTGTTGTTGCTGCTGCTGCTGATTACCTATTACATTCGTCTGTACCCGTGTTTTTCTTATTACTGTAGTTTACCTCTTACTTTCACCTGTACCTGTGTGTTTATTATTTCTGCAGTTTATGTAATACATTCACCTGTACCTGCATTTTTGTTTTTGGTGCTGTTTAGGTATTGCATTCTGCCTGTACCTGTGTGTCTGTTTTTGCCAGTGTTTAACTATTACTTTCGCCTGTACCTCTGTTTTTGTTTTTTCTGCTGTTTACCTATTACATTTGCCTGTACCTTCATGTTTGTTTTTGGCCGCTGTTTACCTATTACATTCGCCTGTACCTGTGTGTTTGTTTATTCTGCTGTTTACCCATTAAATTCGCCTGTACCTGCATTTTTGTTTTTGGCCGCTTTTTACCTATTACGTTCGCCTGTACCTGTGTTTTTGTTTTTACTGCTGTTTACCTATTACATTCGCCTGTACCCGTGTTTTTGTTTTTTCTGCTCTTTACCTATTACATTCGCCTGTACCCGTGTTTTTCTTATTGCTGCTGTTTATCTGTTACTTTCACCTGTACCTGTGTGTTTATTATTTCTGCAGTTTATGTAATACATTCACCTGTACCTGCATTTTTGTTTTTGGTGCTGTTTAGGTATTGCATTCTGCCTGTACCTGTGTGTCTGTTTTTGCCAGTGTTTAACTATTACTTTCGCCTGTACCTGTGGGTTTGTTTTTTTCTGCTGTTTACCTATTACGTTCGCCTGTACCTCTGTTTTTGTTATTTCTGCTGTTTACCTATTACATTTGCCTGTACCTTCATGTTTGTTTTTGGCCGCTGTTTACCTATTACATTCGCCTGTACCTGCATTTTTGTTTTTGCCAATGTTTAACGATTACATTCGTCAGTATCTGTGTTTTTGGTTTTCTGCTGTTTACCTATTACGTTCGCCTGTACCTGTGTTTTTGTTTTTTTCTGCTGTTTACCTATTACGTTCGCCTGTACCGGTGTTGTTGTTTTTTCTGCTGTTTACCTATTGCATTTGCCTGTACCTTCATGTTTGTTTTTGGCCGCTGTTTACCTATTACGTTCGCCTGTACCTGTGTTTTTGTTTTTTATGCTGTTTACCTATTACATTCGCCTGTACCCGTGTTTTTGTTTGTTCTGATCTTTACCTATTACATTTGCCTGTACCCATGTTTTTCTTATTGCTGCTGTTTACCTGTTACTTTCACCTGTACCTGTGTGTTTGTTTTTTCTGCTGTTTATTTAATACATACACCTGTACCTGTGTTTTTGTTTTTGCTGCTGTTTAGCTATTACATTCCGCCTATACCTGTGTGTCTGTTTTTGCTGCTGTTTACCTATTGCCTTTGCCTGTACCCGTGTTTTTCTTATTGCTGCTGTTTACCTGTTACCTTCGCCTGTAGCTGTGTGTTTGTTTTTTCTGCTATTTATGTAATACATTCACCTGTACCTGTTATTTTAGCTGTTGCTGCTGATTACTTGTTACACTCGCCCGTACCTGTGTTTTTGCTGTTGCTGCTGATTACCTATTACATTTGCCTGCGCCTGTGTTTTTGCTCTTGCTGCTGATTACCTATTACATTTGCCTGTACCTGTGTTTTTGCTGTTGCTGCTGATTACCTATTACATTTGCCTGTACCTGTGTTTTTGCTGTTGCTGCTGATTACCTATTACATTCGCCTGTACCCGTGTTTTTCTTATTGCTGTCGTTTACCTCTTACTTTCACCTGTACCTGTGTGTTAATTGTTTCTGCAGTTTATGTAATACATTCACCTGTACCTGCATTTTTGTTTTTGGTGCTGTTTAGGTGTTGCATTCTGCCTGTACCTGTGTGTCTGTTTTTGCCAGTGTTTAACTATTACTTTCGCCTGTACCTGTGTGTTTGTTTTTTCTGCTGTTTAGGTAATACATTCACCTGTACCTGTGTTTTTGTTTTTGCTGCTGTTTAGCTATTGTATTCGCCTGTACCTGTGTGTATGTTTTTTTGTTGTTTACCTATTACGTTCGCCTGTATCTGTGTTTTTGTTTTTTCTGCTGTTTACCTATTACGTTCGCCTGTATCTGTGTTTTTGTTTTATCTGCTGTTTAGCTATTTCATTTGCTTGTCCCTGCATTTTTGTTTTTTCTGCTGTCTACCTATTACATTCGCCTGTACGTGTGTTTTTCTTATTGTTGCTGTTTACCTGTTACTTTCGCATGTACATGTGTTTTTGTTTTTTCTGCTGTTTACCTGTTACATTCACCCATACCCGTGTGTTTGTTTATTCTGCTGTTTACCTATTACGTTTGCCTGTACCCGTGTTTTTGTTTTTTCTGCTCTTTACGTATTACATTCGCCTGTACCTGTGCTTTTCTTATTGCTGCTGTTTACCTGTTACTTTCACCTGTACCTGTGTGTTTCTTTTTTAGGCTGTTTATGTAATACATTCACCTGTACCTGCATTTTTGATTTTGCTGCCGTTTACCTATTACATTCGCCTGTACCCATGTTTTTCTTATTGCTGCTGTTTAACTGTTACTTTCACCTGTACCTGTGTGTTTGATTTTTTCTGCTGTTTATGTAATACATTCACCTGTACCTGCATTTTTGTTTTTGCCAATGTTTAAGTATTACATTCGTCAGTATCTGTGTTTTTGCTTTTCTGCTGTTTATCTTTTACGTTCGCCTGTACCTGTGTTTCTGTTTATTCTGCTGTTTACCTATTACATTCGCCAGTACCTGTGTTGTTGTTTTTTCTGCTGTTTGCCAATTACGTTTGCCTGTACCCGTGTTTTTGTTTTTTCTGCTCTTTACGTATTACATTCGCCTGTACCTGTGCTTTTCTTATTGCTGCTGTTTACCTGTTACTTTTGCGTGTACCTGTGTGTTTGTTTTTTTCTGCTGTTTATGTAATACATTCACCTGTACCTGCATTTTTGATTCTGCTGCCGTTTACCTATTACATTCGCCTGTACCCGTGTTTTTCTTATTGCTGTCGTTTACCTCTTACTTTCACCTGTACCTGTGTGTTAATTGTTTCTGCAGTTTATGTAATACATTCACCTGTACCTGCATTTTTGTTTTTGGTGCTGTTTAGGTGTTGCATTCTGCCTGTACCTGTGTGTCTGTTTTTGCCAGTGTTTAACTATTACTTTCGCCTGTACCTGTGTGTTTGTTTTTTCTGCTGTTTAGGTAATACATTCACCTGTACCTGTGTTTTTGTTTTTGCTGCTGTTTAGCTATTGTATTCGCCTGTACCTGTGTGTATGTTTTTTTGTTGTTTACCTATTACGTTCGCCTGTATCTGTGTTTTTGTTTTTTCTGCTGTTTACCTATTACGTTCGCCTGTATCTGTGTTTTTGTTTTATCTGCTCTTTACCTATTTCATTTGCTTGTCCCTGCATTTTTGTTTTTTCTGCTGTCTACCTATTACATTCGCCTGTACGTGTGTTTTTCTTATTGTTGCTGTTTACCTGTTACTTTCGCATGTACATGTGTTTTTGTTTTTTCTGCTGTTTACCTGTTACATTCACCCATACCCGTGTGTTTGTTTATTCTGCTGTTTACCTATTACGTTTGCCTGTACCCGTGTTTTTGTTTTTTCTGCTCTTTACGTATTACATTCGCCTGTACCTGTGCTTTTCTTATTGCTGCTGTTTACCTGTTACTTTCACCTGTACCTGTGTGTTTCTTTTTTAGGCTGTTTATGTAATACATTCACCTGTACCTGCATTTTTGATTTTGCTGCCGTTTACCTATTACATTCGCCTATACCCATGTTTTTCTTATTGCTGCTGTTTAACTGTTACTTTCACCTGTACCTGTGTGTTTGATTTTTTCTGCTGTTTATGTAATACATTCACCTGTACCTGCATTTTTGTTTTTGCCAATGTTTAAGTATTACATTCGTCAGTATCTGTGTTTTTGCTTTTCTGCTGTTTATCTTTTACGTTCGCCTGTACCTGTGTTTCTGTTTATTCTGCTGTTTACCTATTACATTCGCCAGTACCTGTGTTGTTGTTTTTTCTGCTGTTTGCCGATTACGTTTGCCTGTACCCGTGTTTTTGTTTTTTCTGCTCTTTACGTATTACATTCGCCTGTACCTGTGCTTTTCTTATTGCTGCTGTTTACCTGTTACTTTTGCGTGTACCTGTGTGTTTGTTTTTTTCTGCTGTTTATGTAATACATTCACCTGTACCTGCATTTTTGATTCTGCTGCCGTTTACCTATTACATTCGCCTGTACCCATGTTTTTCTTATTGCTGCTGTTTAACTGTTACTTTCACCTGTACATGTGTGTTTGTTTTTTTCTGCTGTTTATGTAATACATTCACCTGTACCTGCATTTTTGTTTTTGCCAATGTTTAACTATTACATTCGTCAGTATCTGTGTTTTTGATTTTCTGCTGTTTACCTTTTACGTTCGCCTGTGCCTGTGTTTTTGTTTATTCTGCTGTTTACCTATTACATTCGCCTGTACCTGTGTTGTTGTTTTTTCTGCTGTTTGCCTATTACATTCGCCTGTACCCGTGTTTTTGTTTTTTTCTGCTGTTTACCTATTGCATTTGCCTGTACCCGTGTTTTTCTTATTGCTGCTGTTTACCTGTTACTTTCACCTGTACCTGTGTGTTTGTTTTTTCTGCTGTGTATTTAATACATACACCTGTACCTGCGTTTTTGTTTTTGCCAATGTTTAACTATTACATTCGCCTGTATGTGTGTTTTTCTTATTGTTGCTGTTTACCTGTTACTTTCGCATGTACATGTGTTTTTGTTTTTTCTGCTGTTTACCTATTACATTCGCCTGTACCTGTGTTTTTGTTTTTTCTGCTCTTTACCTATTACATTTGCCTGTACCTGTGTTTTTCTTATTGCTGTTGTTTACCTGTTATTTTCACCTGTACCTGTGTGTTTGTTTTTTAGGCTGTTTATGTAATACATTCACCTGTACCTGCATTTTTGTTTTTGCTGCTGTTTACCTATTACATTCGCCTGTACCCGTGTTTTTGTTTTTTTCTGCTGTTTACCTATTACATTCGCCTGTACCCGTGTTTTTCTTATTGCTGTCGTTTACCTCTTACTTTCACCTGTACCTGTGTGTTTATTGTTTCTGCAGTTATGTAATACATTCACCTGTACCTGCATTTTTGTTTTTGGTGCTGTTTAGGTGTTGCATTCTGCCTGTATCTGTGTGTCTGTTTTTGCCAGTGTTTAGCTATTACTTTCGCCTGTACCTGTGTGTTTGTTTTTTCTGCTGTTTAGGTAATACATTCACCTGTACCTGTGTTTTTGTTTTTGCTGCTGTTTAGCTATTACATTCGCCTGTACGTGTGTTTTTCTTATTGTTGCTGTTTACCTGTTACTTTCGCATGTACATGTGTTTTTGATTTTTCTGCTCTTTACCTATTACATTCGCCTGTACCTGTGCTTTTCTTATTGCTGCTGTTTACCTGTTACTTTTGCGTGTACCTGTGTGTTTCTTTTTTAGGCTGTTTATGTAATACATTCACCTGTACCTGCATTTTTGATTCTGCTACCGTTTACCTATTACATTCGCCTGTACCCATGTTTTTCTTATTGCTGCTGTTTAACTGTTACTTTCACCTGTACCTGTGTGTTTGTTTTTTTCTGCTGTTTATGTAATACATTCACCTGTACCTGCATTTTTGTTTTTGCCAATGTTTAACTATTACATTCGTCAGTATCTGTGTTTTTGATTTTCTGCTGTTTACCTTTTACGTTCGCCTGTGCCTGTGTTTTTGTTTATTCTGCTGTTTACCTATTACATTCGCCTGTACCTGTGTTGTTGTTTTTTCTGCTGTTTGCCTATTACATTCGCCTGTACCCGTGTTTTTGTTTCTTTCTGCTGTTTACCTATTGCATTTGCCTGTACCCATGTTTTTCTTATTGCTGCTGTTTACCTGTTACTTTCACCTGTACCTGTGTGTTTGTTTTTTCTGCTGTGTATTTAATACATACACCGGTACCTGCGTTTTTGTTTTTGCCAATGTTTAACTATTACATTCGCCTGTATGTGTGTTTTTCTTATTGTTGCTGTTTACCTGTTACTTTCGCATGTACATGTGTTTTTGTTTTTTCTGCTGTTTACCTATTACATTCGCCTGTACCTGTGTTGTTGTTTTTTCTGCTGTTTACCTATTACATTCGCCTGTACGTGTGTTTTTCTTATTGTTGCTGTTTACCTGTTACTTTCGCATGTTCATGTGTTTCTGTTTTTTCTGCTGTTTACCTATTACATTCGCCCATACCCGTGTGTTTGTTTATTCTGCTGTTTACCTATTACGTTCGCCTGTACCCGTGTTTTTGTTTTTTCTGCTCTTTACCTATTACATTCGCCTGTACCTGTGCTTTTCTTATTGCTGCTGTTTACCTGTTACTTTCGCGTGTACCTGTGTGTTTGTTTTTTAGGCTGTTTATGTAATACATTCACCTGTACCTGCATTTTGGATTTTGCTGCCGTTTAACAATTACATTCGCCTGTACCCATGTTTTTCTTATTGCTGCTGTTTAACTGTTACTTTCACCTGTACCTGTTTGTTTATTTTTTTCTGCTGTTTATGTAATACATTCACCTGTACTTGCATTTTTGTTTTTGCCAATGTTTAACTATTACATTCGTCAGTATCTGTGTTTTTGATTTTCTGCTGTTTACCTTTTACGTTCGCCTGTGCCTGTGTTTTTGTTTATTCTGCTGTTTACCTATTACATTCGCCTGTACGTGTGTTGTTGTTTTTTCTGCTGTTTGCCTATTACATTCGCCTGTACCCGTGTTTTTGTTTTTTTCTGCTGTTTACCTATTACATTTGCCTGTACCCATGTTTTTCTTATTGCTGCTGTTTACCTGTTACTTTCACCTGTACCTGTGTGTTTGTTTTTTCTGCTGTTTATTTAATACATTCACCTGTACCTGCGTTTTTGTTTTTGCTGCTGTTTAGCTATTGCATTCGCCTGTACCTGTGTGTGTTTTTACCGCTGTTTACCTATTACGTTCGCCTGTAACCGTGTTATTGTTTTTTCTGCTCCTTACCTATTACATTCGCCTGTACCTGTGCTTTTCTTATTGCTGCTGTTTACCTGTTACTTTTGCGTGTACCTGTGTGTTTGTTTTTTAGGCTGTTTATGTAATACATTCACCTGTACCTGCATTTTTGTTTTTGCTGCCGTTTACCTATTACATTCGCCTGTACCCGTGTTTTTCTTATTGCTGCTGTTTACCTGTTACTTTCACCTGTACCTGTGTGTTTGTGTTTTTCTGCTGTTTATGTAATACATTCACCTGTACCTGCATTTTTGTTTTTGCCAATGTTTAACTATTACATTCGTCAGTATCTGTGTTTTTGATTTTCTGCTGTTTACCTTTTACGTTCGCCTGTGCCTGTGTTTTTGTTTATTCTGCTGTTTACCTATTGCATTCACCTATACCTGTGTTTTTGTTTTTGCTGCAGTTTAGCTATTGCATTTGCCTGTACCTTTGTGTGTGTTTTTGCTGCTGTTTCCCCATTACATTTGCCTGTACCTTTGTTTTTTTTAATTGTTGCTGTTTACCTGTTACTTTCACCTGTACCTGTGTGTTTGTTTTTTCTGCTGTTTACCTTTTACGTTCGCCTGTGCCTGTGTTTTTGTTTATTCTGCTGTTTACCTATTAAATTTGCCTGTACCTGCATTTTTGTTTTTGGCTGCTGTTTACCTATTACGTTCGCCTGTACCTGTGTTTTTGTTTTTTCTGCTGTTTACCTATTACTTTCGCCTGTACCCGTGTTTTTCTTATTGCTGCTGTTTATCTGTTACTTTCACCTGTACCTGTGTGTTTGTTTTTTTCTGCTGTTTATGTAATACATTCACCTGTACCTGCATTTTTGTTTTTGCCAATGTTTAACTATTACATTCGTCAGTATCTGTGTTTTTGATTTTCTGCTGTTTACCTTTTACGTTCGCCTGTGCCTGTGTTTTTGTTTATTCTGCTGTTTACCTATTACATTCGCCTGTACCTGTGTTGTTGTTTTTTCTGCTGTTTGCCTATTACATTCGCCTGTACCCGTGTTTTTGTTTTTTTCTGCTGTTTACCTATTGCATTTGCCTGTACCCGTGTTTTTCTTATTGCTGCTGTTTACCTGTTACTTTCACCTGTACCTGTGTGTTTGTTTTTTCTGCTGTGTATTTAATACATACACCTGTACCTGCGTTTTTGTTTTTGCCAATGTTTAACTATTACATTCGCCTGTATGTGTGTTTTTCTTATTGTTGCTGTTTACCTGTTACTTTCGCATGTACATGTGTTTTTGTTTTTTCTGCTGTTTACCTATTACATTCGCCTGTACCTGTGTTTTTGTTTTTTCTGCTCTTTACCTATTACATTTGCCTGTACCTGTGTTTTTCTTATTGCTGTTGTTTACCTGTTATTTTCACCTGTACCTGTGTGTTTGTTTTTTAGGCTGTTTATGTAATACATTCACCTGTACCTGCATTTTTGTTTTTGCTGCTGTTTACCTATTACATTCGCCTGTACCCGTGTTTTTGTTTTTTTCTGCTGTTTACCTATTACATTCGCCTGTACCCGTGTTTTTCTTATTGCTGTCGTTTACCTCTTACTTTCACCTGTACCTGTGTGTTTATTGTTTCTGCAGTTATGTAATACATTCACCTGTACCTGCATTTTTGTTTTTGGTGCTGTTTAGGTGTTGCATTCTGCCTGTATCTGTGTGTCTGTTTTTGCCAGTGTTTAGCTATTACTTTCGCCTGTACCTGTGTGTTTGTTTTTTCTGCTGTTTAGGTAATACATTCACCTGTACCTGTGTTTTTGTTTTTGCTGCTGTTTAGCTATTACATTCGCCTGTACGTGTGTTTTTCTTATTGTTGCTGTTTACCTGTTACTTTCGCATGTACATGTGTTTTTGATTTTTCTGCTCTTTACCTATTACATTCGCCTGTACCTGTGCTTTTCTTATTGCTGCTGTTTACCTGTTACTTTTGCGTGTACCTGTGTGTTTCTTTTTTAGGCTGTTTATGTAATACATTCACCTGTACCTGCATTTTTGATTCTGCTACCGTTTACCTATTACATTCGCCTGTACCCATGTTTTTCTTATTGCTGCTGTTTAACTGTTACTTTCACCTGTACCTGTGTGTTTGTTTTTTTCTGCTGTTTATGTAATACATTCACCTGTACCTGCATTTTTGTTTTTGCCAATGTTTAACTATTACATTCGTCAGTATCTGTGTTTTTGATTTTCTGCTGTTTACCTTTTACGTTCGCCTGTGCCTGTGTTTTTGTTTATTCTGCTGTTTACCTATTACATTCGCCTGTACCTGTGTTGTTGTTTTTTCTGCTGTTTGCCTATTACATTCGCCTGTACCCGTGTTTTTGTTTCTTTCTGCTGTTTACCTATTGCATTTGCCTGTACCCATGTTTTTCTTATTGCTGCTGTTTACCTGTTACTTTCACCTGTACCTGTGTGTTTGTTTTTTCTGCTGTGTATTTAATACATACACCGGTACCTGCGTTTTTGTTTTTGCCAATGTTTAACTATTACATTCGCCTGTATGTGTGTTTTTCTTATTGTTGCTGTTTACCTGTTACTTTCGCATGTACATGTGTTTTTGTTTTTTCTGCTGTTTACCTATTACATTCGCCTGTACCTGTGTTGTTGTTTTTTCTGCTGTTTACCTATTACATTCGCCTGTACGTGTGTTTTTCTTATTGTTGCTGTTTACCTGTTACTTTCGCATGTTCATGTGTTTCTGTTTTTTCTGCTGTTTACCTATTACATTCGCCCATACCCGTGTGTTTGTTTATTCTGCTGTTTACCTATTACGTTCGCCTGTACCCGTGTTTTTGTTTTTTCTGCTCTTTACCTATTACATTCGCCTGTACCTGTGCTTTTCTTATTGCTGCTGTTTACCTGTTACTTTCGCGTGTACCTGTGTGTTTGTTTTTTAGGCTGTTTATGTAATACATTCACCTGTACCTGCATTTTGGATTTTGCTGCCGTTTAACAATTACATTCGCCTGTACCCATGTTTTTCTTATTGCTGCTGTTTAACTGTTACTTTCACCTGTACCTGTTTGTTTATTTTTTTCTGCTGTTTATGTAATACATTCACCTGTACTTGCATTTTTGTTTTTGCCAATGTTTAACTATTACATTCGTCAGTATCTGTGTTTTTGATTTTCTGCTGTTTACCTTTTACGTTCGCCTGTGCCTGTGTTTTTGTTTATTCTGCTGTTTACCTATTACATTCGCCTGTACGTGTGTTGTTGTTTTTTCTGCTGTTTGCCTATTACATTCGCCTGTACCCGTGTTTTTGTTTTTTTCTGCTGTTTACCTATTACATTTGCCTGTACCCATGTTTTTCTTATTGCTGCTGTTTACCTGTTACTTTCACCTGTACCTGTGTGTTTGTTTTTTCTGCTGTTTATTTAATACATTCACCTGTACCTGCGTTTTTGTTTTTGCTGCTGTTTAGCTATTGCATTCGCCTGTACCTGTGTGTGTTTTTACCGCTGTTTACCTATTACGTTCGCCTGTAACCGTGTTATTGTTTTTTCTGCTCCTTACCTATTACATTCGCCTGTACCTGTGCTTTTCTTATTGCTGCTGTTTACCTGTTACTTTTGCGTGTACCTGTGTGTTTGTTTTTTAGGCTGTTTATGTAATACATTCACCTGTACCTGCATTTTTGTTTTTGCTGCCGTTTACCTATTACATTCGCCTGTACCCGTGTTTTTCTTATTGCTGCTGTTTACCTGTTACTTTCACCTGTACCTGTGTGTTTGTGTTTTTCTGCTGTTTATGTAATACATTCACCTGTACCTGCATTTTTGTTTTTGCCAATGTTTAACTATTACATTCGTCAGTATCTGTGTTTTTGATTTTCTGCTGTTTACCTTTTACGTTCGCCTGTGCCTGTGTTTTTGTTTATTCTGCTGTTTACCTATTGCATTCACCTATACCTGTGTTTTTGTTTTTGCTGCAGTTTAGCTATTGCATTTGCCTGTACCTTTGTGTGTGTTTTTGCTGCTGTTTCCCCATTACATTTGCCTGTACCTTTGTTTTTTTTAATTGTTGCTGTTTACCTGTTACTTTCACCTGTACCTGTGTGTTTGTTTTTTCTGCTGTTTACCTTTTACGTTCGCCTGTGCCTGTGTTTTTGTTTATTCTGCTGTTTACCTATTAAATTTGCCTGTACCTGCATTTTTGTTTTTGGCTGCTGTTTACCTATTACGTTCGCCTGTACCTGTGTTTTTGTTTTTTCTGCTGTTTACCTATTACTTTCGCCTGTACCCGTGTTTTTCTTATTGCTGCTGTTTATCTGTTACTTTCACCTGTACCTGTGTGTTTGTTTTTTTCTGCTGTTTATGTAATACATTCACCTGTACCTGCATTTTTGTTTTTGCCAATGTTTAACTATTACATTCGTCAGTATCTGTGTTTTTGATTTTCTGCTGTTTACCTTTTACGTTCGCCTGTGCCTGTGTTTTTGTTTATTCTGCTGTTTACCTATTACATTCGCCTGTACCTGTGTTGTTGTTTTTTCTGCTGTTTGCCTATTACATTCGCCTGTACCAGTGTTTTTGTTTTTTTCTGCTGTTTACCTATTACAATTGCCTGTACCCATGTTTTTCTTATTGCTGCTGTTTACCTGTTACTTTCACCTGTACCGGTGTGTTTGTTTTTTCTGCTGTGTATTTAATACATACACCTGTACCTGCGTTTTTGTTTTCGCGGCTGTTTAGCTATTACATTCGCCTGTACCCGTGTTTTTCTTATTGCTGCTCTTTACCTGTTACTTTCGCCTGTAGCTGTGTGTTTGTTTTTTCTGCTATTTATGTAATACATTCACCTGTACCTGTTATTTTAGCTGTTGCTGCTGATTACCTATTACATTCGCCCGTACATGTGTTTTTGCTGTTGCTGCTGATTACCTATTACATTTGCCTGCGCCTGTGTTTTTGCTGTTGCTGCTGATTACCTATTACATTTGCCTGTACCTGTTATTTTAGCTGTTGCTGCTGATTACCTATTACATTCGCCCGTACCTGTGTTGTTGCTGCTGCTGCTGATTACCTATTACATTCGTCTGTACCCGTGTTTTTCTTATTACTGTAGTTTACCTCTTACTTTCACCTGTACCTGTGTGTTTATTATTTCTGCAGTTTATGTAATACATTCACCTGTACCTGCATTTTTGTTTTTGGTGCTGTTTAGGTATTGCATTCTGCCTGTACCTGTGTGTCTGTTTTTGCCAGTGTTTAACTATTACTTTTGCCTGTACCTCTGTTTTTGTTTTTTCTGCTGTTTACCTATTACATTTGCCTGTACCTTCATGTTTGTTTTTGGCCGCTGTTTACCTATTACATTCGCCTGTACCTGTGTTTTTGTTTTTTCTGCTGTTTACCTATTACATTTCCCTGTACCCGTGTGTTTGTTTATTCTGCTGTTTACCCATTAAATTCGCCTGTGCCTGCATTTTTGTTTTTGGCCGCTGTTTACCTATTACGTTCGCCTGTACCTGTGTTTTTGTTTTTACTGCTGTTTACCTATTACATTCGCCTGTACCCGTGTTTTTGTTTTTTCTGCTCTTTACCTATTACATTCGCCTGTACCCGTGTTTTTCTTATTGCTGCTGTTTATCTGTTACTTTCACCTGTACCTGTGTGTTTATTATTTCTGCAGTTTATGTAATACATTCACCTGTACCTGCATTTTTGTTTTTGGTGCTGTTTAGGTATTGCATTCTGCCTGTACCTGTGTGTCTGTTTTTGCCAGTGTTTAACTATTACTTTCGCCTGTACCTGTGCGTTTGTTTTTTTCTGCTGTTTACCTATTACGTTCGCCTGTACCTCTGTTTTTGTTATTTCTGCTGTTTACCTATTACATTTGCCTGTACCTTCATGTTTGTTTTTGGCCGCTGTTTACCTATTACATTCGCCTGTACCTGTGTTTTTGTTTTTTCTGCTGTTTACCTATTACATTTCCCTGTACCCGTGTGTTTGTTTATTCTGCTGTTTACCCATTAAATTCGCCTGTACCTGCATTTTTGTTTTTGGCCGCTGTTTACCTATTACGTTCGCCGGTACCTGTGTTTTTGTTTTTACTGCTGTTTACCTATTACATTCGCCTGTACCCGTGTTTTTCTTATTGCTGCTCTTTACCTGTTACTTTCGCCTGTAGCTGTGTGTTTGTTTTTTCTGCTATTTATGTAATACATTCACCTGTACCTGTTATTTTAGCTGTTGCTGCTGATTACCTATTACATTTGCCTGCGCCTGTGTTTTTGCTGTTGCTGCTGATTACCTATTACATTTGCCTGTACCTGTTATTTTAGCTGTTGCTGCTGATTACCTATTACATTCGCCCGTACCTGTGTTGTTGCTGCTGCTGCTGATTACCTATTACATTCGTCTGTACCCGTGTTTTTCTTATTACTGTAGTTTACCTCTTACTTTCACCTGTACCTGTGTGTTTATTATTTCTGCAGTTTATGTAATACATTCACCTGTACCTGCATTTTTGTTTTTGGTGCTGTTTAGGTATTGCATTCTGCCTGTACCTGTGTGTCTGTTTTTGCCAGTGTTTAACTATTACTTTTGCCTGTACCTCTGTTTTTGTTTTTTCTGCTGTTTACCTATTACATTTGCCTGTACCTTCATGTTTGTTTTTGGCCGCTGTTTACCTATTACATTCGCCTGTACCTGTGTTTTTGTTTTTTCTGCTGTTTACCTATTACATTTCCCTGTACCCGTGTGTTTGTTTATTCTGCTGTTTACCCATTAAATTCGCCTGTGCCTGCATTTTTGTTTTTGGCCGCTGTTTACCTATTACGTTCGCCTGTACCTGTGTTTTTGTTTTTACTGCTGTTTACCTATTACATTCGCCTGTACCCGTGTTTTTGTTTTTTCTGCTCTTTACCTATTACATTCGCCTGTACCCGTGTTTTTCTTATTGCTGCTGTTTATCTGTTACTTTCACCTGTACCTGTGTGTTTATTATTTCTGCAGTTTATGTAATACATTCACCTGTACCTGCATTTTTGTTTTTGGTGCTGTTTAGGTATTGCATTCTGCCTGTACCTGTGTGTCTGTTTTTGCCAGTGTTTAACTATTACTTTCGCCTGTACCTGTGCGTTTGTTTTTTTCTGCTGTTTACCTATTACGTTCGCCTGTACCTCTGTTTTTGTTATTTCTGCTGTTTACCTATTACATTTGCCTGTACCTTCATGTTTGTTTTTGGCCGCTGTTTACCTATTACATTCGCCTGTACCTGTGTTTTTGTTTTTTCTGCTGTTTACCTATTACATTTCCCTGTACCCGTGTGTTTGTTTATTCTGCTGTTTACCCATTAAATTCGCCTGTACCTGCATTTTTGTTTTTGGCCGCTGTTTACCTATTACGTTCGCCTGTACCTGTGTTTTTGTTTTTTCTGCTGTTTACCTATTACATTCGCCTGTACCCGTGTTTTTGTTTTTTCTGCTCTTTACCTATTACATTCGCCTGTATCTGTGTTTTTCTTATTGCTGCTGTTTACCTGTTACTTTTGTCTGTACCTGTGTGTTTGTTTTTTAGGCTGTTTATGTAATACATTCACCTGTACCTGCATTTTGTTTTTGCTGCCGTTTACTTATTACATTCGCCTGTACCCGTGTTTTTTTTTTATTGCTGCTGTTTACCTGTTACGTTCACCTGTACCTGTGTGTTTGTTTTTTTCTGCTGTTTATGTAATACATTCACCTGTACCTGCATTTTTGTTTTTGCCAATGTTTAACTATTACATTCGTCAGTATCTGTGTTTTTGATTTTCTGCTGTTTACCTTTTACGTTCGCCTGTACCTGTGTTTTTGTTTATTCTGCTGTTTACCTATTACATTCGCCTGTACCTGTGTTGTTGTTTTTTCTGCTGTTTACCTATTACATTCGCCTGTACGTGTGTTTTTCTTATTGTTGCTGTTTACCTGTTACTTTCGCATGTACATGTGTTTCTGTTTTTTCTGCTGTTTACCTATTACATTCGCCCATACCCGTGTGTTTGTTTATTCTGCTGTTTACCTATTACGTTCGCCTGTACCCGTGTTTTTGTTTTTTCTGCTCTTTACCTATTACATTCGCCTGTACCTGTGTGTGTTTTTGCCGCTGTTTACCTATTACGTTCGCCTGTAACCGTGTTATTGTTTTTTGTGCTCTTTACCTATTACATTTGCCTGTACCTGTGTTTTTCTTATTGCTGTTGTTTACCTGCTATTTTCACCTGTACCTGTGTGTTTGTTTTTTCTGCTGTTTATTTAATACATTCACCTGTACCTGCATTTTTGTTTTTGCTGTTGTTTAGCTGTTGCATTCGCCTGTACCTGTGTGTGTTTTGCCGCTGTTTACCTATTACGTTCGCCTGTACCTGTGTTTTTGTTTTTTTCTGCTGTTTACCTATTACGTTCGCCTGTACCTCTGTTTTTATTTTTTCTGCTTTTTACCTATTACATTTGCCTGTACCTTCATGTTTGTTTTTGGCCGCTGTTTACCTATTACATTCGCCTGTACCTGTGTTTTTGTTTTTTCTGCTGTTTACCTATTACATTAGCCTGTACCCGTGTGTTTGTTTATTCTGCTGTTTACCTACTAAATTCGCCTGTACCTGCATTTTTGTTTTTGGCCGCTGTTTACCTATTACGTTCGCCTGTACCTGTGTTTTTGTTTTTTATGCTGTTTACCTATTACATTCGCCTGTACCCGTGTTTTTGTTTTTTCTGCTCTTTACCTATTACATTCGCCTGTACGTGTGTTTTTCGTATTGCTGCTGTTTACCTGTTACTTTTGCCTGTACCTGTGTGTTTGTTTTTTTCTGCTGTTTATGTAATACATTCACCTGTACCTGCATTTTTGTTTTTGCCAATGTTTAACGATTACATTCGTCAGTATCTGTGTTTTTGGTTTTCTGCTGTTTACCTATTACGTTCGCCTGTACCTGTGTTTTTGTTTTTTTCTGCTGTTTACCTATTACGTTCGCCTGTACCTGTGTTGTTGTTTTTTCTGCTGTTTACCTATTGCATTTGCCTGTACCTTCATGTTTGTTTTTGGCCGCTGTTTACCTATTACGTTCGCCTGTACCTGTGTTTTTGTTTTTAATGCTGTTTACCTATTACATTCGCCTGTACCCGTGTTTTTGTTTTTTCTGATCTTTACCTATTACATTTGCCTGTACCCATGTTTTTCTTATTGCTGCTGTTTACCTGTTACTTTCACCTGTACCTGTGTGTTTGTTTTTTCTGCTGTTTATTTAATACATACACCTGTACCTGTGTTTTTGTTTTTGCTGCTGTTTAGCTATTACATTCCGCCTATACCTGTGTGTCTGTTTTTGCTGCTGTTTACCTATTGCCTTTGCCTGTACCCGTGTTTTTCTTATTGCTGCTGTTTACCTGTTACCTTCGCCTGTAGCTGTGTGTTTGTTTTTTCTGCTATTTATGTAATACATTCACCTGTACCTGTTATTTTAGCTGTTGCTGCTGATTACTTGTTACATTCGCCCGTACCTGTGTTTTTGCTGTTGCTGCTGATTACCTATTACATTTGCCTGCGCCTGTGTTTTTGCTCTTGCTGCTGATTACCTATTACATTTGCCTGTACCTGTGTTTTTGCTGTTGCTGCTGATTACCTATTACATTTGCCTGTACCTGTGTTTTTGCTGTTGCTGCTGATTACCTATTACATTCGCCTGTACCCGTGTTTTTCTTATTCCTGTCGTTTACCTCTTACTTTCACCTGTACCTGTGTGTTAATTGTTTCTGCAGTTTATGTAATACATTCACCTGTACCTGCATTTTTGTTTTTGGTGCTGTTTAGGTGTTGCATTCTGCCTGTACCTGTGTGTCTGTTTTTGCCAGTGTTTAACTATTACTTTCGCCTGTACCTGTGTGTTTGTTTTTTCTGCTGTTTAGGTAATACATTCACCTGTACCTGTGTTTTTGTTTTTGCTGCTGTTTAGCTATTGTATTCGCCTGTACCTGTGTGTATGTTTTTTTGTTGTTTACCTATTACGTTCGCCTGTATCTGTGTTTTTGTTTTTTCTGCTGTTTACCTATTACGTTCGCCTGTATCTGTGTTTTTGTTTTATCTGCTGTTTACCTATTTCATTTGCTTGTCCCTGCATTTTTGTTTTTTCTGCTGTCTACCTATTACATTCGCCTGTACGTGTGTTTTTCTTATTGTTGCTGTTTACCTGTTACTTTCGCATGTACATGTGTTTTTGTTTTTTCTGCTGTTTACCTATTACATTCACCCATACCCGTGTGTTTGTTTATTCTGCTGTTTACCTATTACGTTTGCCTGTACCCGTGTTTTTGTTTTTTCTGCTCTTTACGTATTACATTCGCCTGTACCTGTGCTTTTCTTATTGCTGCTGTTTACCTGTTACTTTCGCATGTACATGTGTTTTTGATTTTTCTGCTCTTTACCTATTACATTCGCCTGTACCTGTGCTTTTCTTATTGCTGCTGTTTACCTGTTACTTTTGCGTGTACCTGTGTGTTTCTTTTTTAGGCTGTTTATGTAATACATTCACCTGTACCTGCATTTTTGATTCTGCTACCGTTTACCTATTACATTCGCCTGTACCCATGTTTTTCTTATTGCTGCTGTTTAACTGTTACTTTCACCTGTACCTGTGTGTTTGTTTTTTTCTGCTGTTTATGTAATACATTCACCTGTACCTGCATTTTTGTTTTTGCCAATGTTTAACTATTACATTCGTCAGTATCTGTGTTTTTGATTTTCTGCTGTTTACCTTTTACGTTCGCCTGTGCCTGTGTTTTTGTTTATTCTGCTGTTTACCTATTACATTCGCCTGTACCTGTGTTGTTGTTTTTTCTGCTGTTTGCCTATTACATTCGCCTGTACCCGTGTTTTTGTTTTTTTCTGCTGTTTACCTATTGCATTTGCCTGTACCCATGTTTTTCTTATTGCTGCTGTTTACCTGTTACTTTCACCTGTACCTGTGTGTTTGTTTTTTCTGCTGTGTATTTAATACATACACCTGTACCTGCGTTTTTGTTTTTGCCAATGTTTAACTATTACATTCGCCTGTATGTGTGTTTTTCTTATTGTTGCTGTTTACCTGTTACTTTCGCATGTACATGTGTTTTTGTTTTTTCTGCTGTTTACCTATTACATTCGCCTGTACCTGTGTTTTTGTTTTTTCTGCTCTTTACCTATTACATTTGCCTGTACCTGTGTTTTTCTTATTGCTGTTGTTTACCTGTTATTTTCACCTGTACCTGTGTGTTTGTTTTTTAGGCTGTTTATGTAATACATTCACCTGTACCTGCATTTTTGTTTTTGCTGCTGTTTACCTATTACATTCGCCTGTACCCGTGTTTTTGTTTTTTTCTGCTGTTTACCTATTACATTCGCCTGTACCCGTGTTTTTCTTATTGCTGTCTTTTACCTCTTACTTTCACCTGTACCTGTGTGTTTATTGTTTCTGCAGTTATGTAATACATTCACCTGTACCTGCATTTTTGTTTTTGGTGCTGTTTAGGTGTTGCATTCTGCCTGTATCTGTGTGTCTGTTTTTGCCAGTGTTTAGCTATTACTTTCGCCTGTACCTGTGTGTTTGTTTTTTCTGCTGTTTAGGTAATACATTCACCTGTACCTGTGTTTTTGTTTTTGCTGCTGTTTAGCTATTACATTCGCCTGTACGTGTGTTTTTCTTATTGTTGCTGTTTACCTGTTACTTTCGCATGTACATGTGTTTTTGATTTTTCTGCTCTTTACCTATTACATTCGCCTGTACCTGTGCTTTTCTTATTGCTGCTGTTTACCTGTTACTTTTGCGTGTACCTGTGTGTTTCTTTTTTAGGCTGTTTATGTAATACATTCACCTGTACCTGCATTTTTGATTCTGCTACCGTTTACCTATTACATTCGCCTGTACCCATGTTTTTCTTATTGCTGCTGTTTAACTGTTACTTTCACCTGTACCTGTGTGTTTGTTTTTTTCTGCTGTTTATGTAATACATTCACCTGTACCTGCATTTTTGTTTTTGCCAATGTTTAACTATTACATTCGTCAGTATCTGTGTTTTTGATTTTCTGCTGTTTACCTTTCACGTTCGCCTGTACCTGTGTCTTTGTTTATTCTGCTGTTTACCTATTACATTTGCCTGTACCTGTGTTGTTGTTTTTTCTGCTGTTTGCCTATTACATTCGCCTGTACCCGTGTTTTTGTTTTTTCCTGCTGTTTTCCTATTACGTTCGCCTGTACCTGTGTTTTTGTTTTTTCTGCTGTTTACCTATTACATTTGCCTGTACCTTCATGTTTGTTTTTGGCCGCTGTTTACCTATTACATTCGCCTGTACCTGTGTTTTTGTTTTTTCTGCTGTTTACCTATTACATTTCCCTGTACCCGTGTGTTTGTTTATTCTGCTGTTTACCTATTAAATTCGCCTGTACCTGCATTTTTGTTTTTGGCCGCTGTTTACCTATTACGTTCGCCTGTACCTGTGTTTTTGTTTTTTCTGCTGTTTACCTATTACATTCGCCTGTACCCGTGTTTTTGTTTTTTCTGCTCTTTACCTGTTACATTCGCCTGTACCTGTGTTTTTCTTATTGCTGCTGTTTACCTGTTACTTTTGCCTGTACCTGTGTGTTTGTTTTTTAGGCTGTTTATGTAATACATTCACCTGTACCTGCATTTTGGATTTTGCTGCCGTTTAACAATTACATTCGCCTGTACCCATGTTTTTCTTATTGCTGCTGTTTAACTGTTACTTTCACCTGTACCTGTTTGTTTATTTTTTCTGCTGTTTATGTAATACATTCACCTGTACTTGCATTTTTGTTTTTGCCAATGTTTAACTATTACATTCGTCAGTATCTGTGTTTTTGATTTTCTGCTGTTTACCTTTTACGTTCGCCTGTGCCTGTGTTTTTGTTTATTCTGCTGTTTACCTATTACATTCGCCTGTACGTGTGTTGTTGTTTTTTCTGCTGTTTGCCTATTACATTCGCCTGTACCCGTGTTTTTGTTTTTTTCTGCTGTTTACCTATTACATTTGCCTGTACCCATGTTTTTCTTATTGCTGCTGTTTACCTGTTACTTTCACCTGTACCTGTGTGTTTGTTTTTTCTGCTGTTTATTTAATACATTCACCTGTACCTGCGTTTTTGTTTTTGCTGCTGTTTAGCTATTGCATTCGCCTGTACCTGTGTGTGTTTTTGCCGCTGTTTACCTATTACGTTCGCCTGTAACCGTGTTATTGTTTTTTCTGCTCTTTACCTATTACATTTGCCTGTACCTGTGTTTTTCTTATTGCTGTTGTTTACCTGTTATTTTCACCTGTACCTGTGTGTTTGTTTTTTCTGCTGTTTATTTAATACATTCACCTGTACCTGCATTTTTGTTTTTGCTGTTGTTTAGCTATTGCATTCGCCTGTACCTGTGTGTGTTTTGCCGCTGTTTACCTATTACGTTCGCCTGTACCTGTGTTTTTGTTTTTTCTGCTCCTTACCTATTACATTCGCCTGTACCTGTGCTTTTCTTATTGCTGCTGTTTACCTGTTACTTTTGCGTGTACCTGTGTGTTTGTTTTTTAGGCTGTTTATGTAACACATTCACCTGTACGTGCATTTTTGTTTTTGCTGCCGTTTACCTATTACATTCGCCTGTACCCATGTTTTTCTTATTGCTGCTGTTTAACTGTTACTTTCACCTGTACCTGTGTGTTTGATTTTTTCTGCTGTTTATGTAATACATTCACCTGTACCTGCATTTTTGTTTTTGCCAATGTTTAAGTATTACATTCGTCAGTATCTGTGTTTTTGATTTTCTGCTGTTTACCTTTTACGTTCTCCTGTACCTGTGTTTTTGTTTATTCTGCTGTTTACCTATTACATTCGCCTGTACCTGTGTTTTTGTTTTTTCTGCTGTTTACCTATTACATTAGCCTGTACCCGTGTGTTTGTTTATTCTGCTGTTTACCTATTAAATTCGCCTGTACCTGCATTTTTGTTTTTGGCCGCTGTTTACCTATTACGTTCGCCTGTACCTGTGTTTTTGTTTTTATGCTGTTTACCTATTACATTCGCCTGTACCCGTGTTTTTGTTTTGTCTGCTCTTTACCTATTACATTCGCCTGTACCTGTGTTTTTCTTATTGCTGCTGTTTACCTGTTACGTTTGCCTGTACCTGTGTGTTTGTTTTTTTCTGCTGTTTATGTAATACATTCACCTGTACCTGCATTTTTGTTTTTGCCAATGTTTAACTATTACATTCGTCAGTATCTGTGTTTTTGATTTTCTGCTGTTTACCTTTTACGTTCGCCTGTGCCTGTGTTTTTGTTTATTCTGCTGTTTACCTATTACATTCGCCTGTACGTGTGTTGTTGTTTTTTCTGCTGTTTGCCTATTACATTCGCCTGTACCCGTGTTTTTGTTTTTTTCTGCTGTTTACCTATTACATTTGCCTGTACCCATGTTTTTCTTATTGCTGCTGTTTACCTGTTACTTTCACCTGTACCTGTGTGTTTGTTTTTTCTGCTGTTTATTTAATACATACACCTGTACCTGTGTTTTTGTTTTTGCTGCTGTTTAGCTATTACATTCCGCCTGTACCTGTGTGTCTGTTTTTGCTGCTGTTTAGCTATTACATTCGCCTGTACCCATGTTTTTCTTATTGCTGCTGTTTACCTGTTACCTTCGCCTGTAGCTGTGTGTTTGTTTTTTCTGCTATTTATGTAATACATTCACCTGTACCTGTTATTTTAGCTGTTGCTGCTGATTACCTATTACATTCGCCCGTACCTGTGTTTTTGCTGTTGCTGCTGAGTACCTATTACATTCGCCTGTACCCGTGGTTTTCTTATTGCTGTAGTTTACCTCTTACTTTCACCTGTACCTGTGTACTTATTGTTTCTTTAGTGTATGTAAAACATTCACCTGTACCTGCATTTTTGTTTTTGGTGCTGTTTAGGTGTTGCATTCTGCCTGTACCTGTGTGTCTGTTTTTGCCAGTGTTTAACTTTTACTTTCGCCTGTACCTGTGTGTTTGTTTTTTCTGCTGTTTAGGTAATAAATTCACCTGTGCCTGTGTTTTTGTTTTTGCTTCTGTTTAGCTATTGCATTCTCCTGTACCTGTGTGTGTTTTTGCCACTGTTGACCTATTACATTCACCTGTCCCTGTGTTTTTCTTATTGTTCCTGTTTACCTGTTACTTTTGCGTGTACCTGTGTGTTTGTTTTTTAGGCTGTTTATGTAATACATTCACCTGTACCTGCATTTTTGTTTTTGCTGCCGTTTACCTATTACATTCGCCTGTACCCATGTTTTTCTTGTTGCTGCTGTTTAACTGTTACTTTCACCTGTACCTGTGTGTTTGATTTTTTCTGCTGTTTATGTAATACATTCACCTGTACCTGCATTTTTGTTTTTGCCAATGTTTAAGTATTACATTCGTCAGTATCTGTGTTTTTGATTTTCTGCTGTTTACCTTTTACGTTCGCCTGTACCTGTGTTTTTGTTTATTCTGCTGTTTACCTATTACATTCGCCAGTACCTGTGTTGTTGTTTTTTCTGCTGTTTGCCTATTACATTCGCCTGTACCCGTGTTTTTGTTTTTTCTGCTGTTTACCTATTACATTCGCCCATAACCGTGTGTTTGTTTCTTCTGCTGTTTACCTATTACGTTCGCCTGTACCTGCGTTTTTGTTTTTGGCCGCTGTTTACCTATTACGTTCGCCTGTTACCGTGTTTTTGTTTTTTCTGCTCTTTACCTATTACATTCACCTGTACCTGTGCTTTTCTTATTGCTGCTGTTTACCTGTTACTTTCACCTGTACCTGTGTGTTTCTTTTTTAGGCTGTTTATGTAATACATTCACCTCTACCTGCATTTTTGATTTTGCTGCCGTTTACCTATTACATTCACCTGTACCCATGTTTTTCTTATTGCTGCTGTTTACCTGTTACTTTCACCTGTACCTGTGTGTTTGTTTTTTTCAGCTGTTTATGTAATAAATTCACCTGTACCTTTCATTTTTGTTTTTGCCAATGTTTAACTATTACATTCGTCTGTATCTGTGTTTTTGTTTATTCTGCTGTTTACCTTTTACGTTCGCATGTACCTGTATTTTTGCTTTTTTTGCTGTTTGCCTATTACATTCACCTGTACCCGTATGTTTGTTTATTCTGTTGTTTACCTATTAAATTCGCCTGTACCTGCGTTTTTGTTTTTTTGCCGCTGTTTACCTGTTACGTTCGCCTGTACCTGTGTTTTTGTTTTTTCGGCTGTTTACCTATTACATTTGCCTGTATCTGTGTTTCTGTTTTTTCTGCTGTTTACCTATTACATTTGCCTGTACCTGCATTTTTGTTTTTGGCCACTGTTTACCTATTACGTTCGCCTGTACCTGTGTTTTTGTTTTTTCTGCTGTTTACCTATTACATTTGCTTGTACCCGTGTTTTTGTTTTTTCTGCTCTTTACCTAGTACATTCGCCTGTACCTGTGTTTTTCTTATTGCTGCTGTTTACCTGTTACTTTCGCCTGTACCTGTGTGTTTGTTTTTTACTGCTATTTATGTAATACATTCACCTGTACCTGCATTTTTGTTTTTGCCAATATTTAACTGTTACATTCGTCTGTATCTGTGTTTTTGATTTTCTGCTGTTTACCTTTTACTTTCGCCTGTACCTGTGTTTTTGTTTATTCTGCTGTTTGCCTATTACATTCGCCTGTACACGTGTTTTTGTTTTTTTCTGCTGTTTACCTATTACATTCACCTGTACCCGTGTTTTTCTTATTGCTGCTGTTTACCTGTTACTTTCGCTTGTAGCTGAGTGTTTGTTTTTTCTGCTGTTTATGTAATACATTCACCTGTACCTGTTATTTTAGCTGTTGCTGCTGATTACCTATTACATTCGCCCGTACCTGTGTTTTTGCTGTTGCTGCTGATTACCTATTAAAATCGCCTGTGCCTGTGTTTTTGCTGTTGCTGCTGTTAACCTATTACATTCGCCTGTACCTGTGTTTTTCTTATTGCTGTTGTTTACCTCTTAATTTCACCTGTATCTGTATTATTGTTTCTGCAGTTTATGTAATACATTCACCTGTGCCTGCATTTTTGTTTTTGGTGCTGTTTAGGTATTGCATTCTGCCTGTACCTGTGTGTCTGTTTTTGCCTATGTTTAACTATTACATTCACCTGTCCCTGTGTTTTTCTTATTGTTCCTGTTTACCAGTTACTTTCGCCTGTACCTGTGTGTTTGTGTTTTCTGCTGTTTAGGTAATACATTCACCTGTACCTGTGTTTTTGTTTTTGCTGCTGTTTAGCTATTGCATTCTCCTGTACCTGTGTGTGTTTTTGTTTTTTCTGCTGTTTACCTATTACATTCGCCCATACCCGTGTGTTTGTTTATTCTGCTGTTTACCTATTACATTCGCCCGTACCTGTGTTTTTGCTGTTGCTGCTGATTACCTATTACATTCGCCTGTACCCATGTTTTTCTTATTGCTGTAGTTTACCTCTTACGTTCACCTGTACCTGTGTATTTATTGTTTCTTCAGTGTATGTAAAACATTCACCTGTACCTGCATTTTTGTGTTTGGTGCTGTTTAGGTGTTGCATTCTGCCTGTACCTGTGTGTCTGTTTTTGCCAGTGTTTAACTATTACTTTCGCCTGTACCTGTGTGTTTGTTTTTTCTGCTGTTTAGGTAATAAATTCACCTGTACCTGTGTTTTTGTTTTTGCTGCTGTTTAGCTATTGCATTCTCCTGTACCTGTGTGTGTTTTTGCCACTGTTGACCTATTACATTCACCTGTACGTGTGTTTTTCTTATTGTTACTGTTTACCTGTTACTTTCGCCTGTACCTGTGTGTTTGTTTTTTCTGCTGTTTAGGTAATACATTCACCTGTACCTGTGTTTTTGTTTTTGCTGCTGTTTAGCTATTGCATTCTCCTGTACCTGTGTGTGTTTTTGCCACTGTTGACCTATTACATTCGCCTGTACGTGTGTTTTTCTTATTGTTGCTGTTTACCTGTTACTTTCGCATGTACATGTGTTTTTGTTTTTTCTGCTGTTTACCTATTACATTCGCCCATACCCGTGTGTTTGTTTATTCTGCTGTTTACCTATTACGTTCGCCTGTACCTGCGTTTTTGTTTTTGGCCGCTGTTTACCTATTACGTTCGCCTGTACCCGTGTTTTTGTTTTTTCTGCTTTTTACCTGTTACATTCGCCTGTACCTGTGCTTTTCTTATTGCTGCTGTTTACCTGTTACTTTCACCTGTTCCTGTGTGTTTCTTTTTTAGGCTGTTTATGTGATACATTCACCTCTACCTGCATTTTTGATTTTGCTGCCGTTTACCTATTACATTCGCCTGTACCCATGTTTTTCTTGTTGCTGCTGTTTACCTGTTACTTTCACCTGTACCTGTGTGTTTGTTTTTTTCTGCTGTTTATGTAATAAATTCACCTGTACCTTTCATTTTTGTTTTTGCCAATGTTTAACTATTACATTCGTCTGTATCTGTGTTTTTGTTTATTCTGCTGTTTACCTTTTACGTTCGCATGTACCTGTATTTTTGCTTTTTTTGCTGTTTGCCTATTACATTCGCCTGTACCCGTGTGTTTGTTTATTCTGTTGTTTACCTATTAAATTCGCCTGTACCTGCGTTTTTGTTTTGTTGCCGCTGTTTACCTGTTACGTTCGCCTGTACCTGTGTTTTTGTTTTTTCGGCTGTTTACCTATTACATTTGCCTGTATCTGTGTTTCTGCTTTTTCTGCTGTTTACCTATTACATTCGCCTGTACCTGCATTTTTGTTTTTGGCCACTGTTTACCTATTACGTTCGCCTGTACCTGTGTTTTTGTTTTTTCTGCTGTTTACCTATTACATTTGCTTGTACCCGTGTTTTTGTTTTTTCTGCTCTTTACCTATTACATTCGCCTGTACCTGTGTTTTTCTTATTGCTGCTGTTTACCTGTTACTTTCGCCTGTACCTGTGTGTTTGTTTTTTACTGCTATTTATGTAATACATTCACCTGTACCTGCATTTTTGTTTTTGCCAATATTTAACTATTACATTCGTCTGTATCTGTGTTTTTGATTTTCTGCTGTTTACCTTTTACTTTCGCCTGTACCTGTGTTTTTGTTTATTCTGCTGTTTGCCTATTACATTCGCCTGTACACGTGTTTTTGTTTTTTTCTGCTGTTTACCTATTACATTCACCTGTACCCGTGTTTTTCTTATTGCTGCTGTTTACCTGTTACTTTCGCTTGTAGCTGTGTGTTTGTTTTTTCTGCTGTTTTTGTAATACATTCACCTGTACCTGTTATTTTAGCTGTTGCTGCTGATTACCTATTACATTCGCCCGTACCTGTGTTTTTGCTGTTGCTGCTGATTACCTATTAAAATCGCCTGTGCCTGTGTTTTTGCTGTTGCTGCTGATTACCTATGACATTTGCCTGTACCTGTTTTTTTTTTGTTGCTGCTGTTAACCTATTACATTCGCCTGTACCTGTGTTTTTCTTATTGCTGTTGTTTACCTCTTAATTTCACCTGTATCTGTGTGTTTATTGTTTCTGCAGTTTATGTAATACATTCACCTGTGCCTGCATTTTTGTTTTTGGTGCTGTTTAGGTATTGCATTCTGCCTGTACCTGTGTGTCTGTTTTTGCCTATGTTTAACTATTACATTCACCTGTCCCTGTGTTTTTCTTATTGTTCCTGTTTACCAGTTACTTTCGCCTGTACCTGTGTGTTTGTGTTTTCTGCTGTTTAGGTAATACATTCACCTGTACCTGTGTTTTTGTTTTTGCTGCTGTTTAGCTATTGCATTCTCCTGTACCTGTGTGTGTTTTTGTTTTTTCTGCTGTTTACCTATTACATTCGCCCGTACCTGTGTTTTTGCTATTGCTGCTGATTACCTATTACATTCGCCTGTACCCATGTTTTTCTTATTGCTGTAGTTTACCTCTTACTTTCACCTGTACCTGTGTATTTATTGTTTCTTCAGTGTATGTAAAACATTCACCTGTACCTGCATTTTTGTGTTTGGTGCTGTTTAGGTGTTGCATTCTGCCTGTACCTGTGTGTCTGTTTTTGCCAGTGTTTAACTATTACTTTCGCCTGTACCTGTGTGTTTGTTTTTTCTGCTGTTTAGGTAATAAATTCACCTGTACCTGTGTTTTTGTTTTTGCTGCCGTTTACCTATTACATTCGCCTGTACCCATGTTTTTCTTGTTGCTGCTGTTTACCTGTTACTTTCACCTGTACCTGTGTGTTTGTTTTTTTCTGCTGTTTATGTAATACATTCACCTGTACCTTTCATTTTTGTTTTTGCCAATGTTTAACTATTACATTCGTCTGTATCTGTGTTTTTGTTTATTCTGCTGTTTACCTTTTACGTTCGCATGTACCTGTATTTTTGCTTTTTTTGCTGTTTGCCTATTACATTCGCCTGTACCCGTGTGTTTGTTTATTCTGTTGTTTACCTATTAAATTCGCCTGTACCTGTGTTTTTGTTTTTTTGCCGCTGTTTACCTGTTACGTTCGCCTGTACCTGTGTTTTTGTTTTTTCGGCTGTTTACCTATTACATTTGCCTGTATCTGTGTTTCTGCTTTTTCTGCTGTTTACCTATTACATTCGCCTGTACCTGCATTTTTGTTTTTGGCCACTGTTTACCTATTACGTTCGCCTGTACCTGTGTTTTTGTTTTTTCTGCTGTTTACCTATTACAATCGCCTGTACCTGTGTTTTTCTTATTGCTGCTGTTTACCTGTTACTTTCGCCTGTACCTGTGTGTTTGTTTTTTTCTGCTGTTTATGTAATACATTCACCTGTACCTGCATTTTTGTTTTTGCCAATGTTTAACGATTACATTCGTCAGTATCTGTGTTTTTGGTTTTCTGCTGTTTACCTATTACGTTCGCCTGTACCTGTGTTTTTGTTTTTTTCTGCTGTTTACCTATTACGTTCGCCTGTACCTGTGTTGTTGTTTTTTCTGCTGTTTACCTATTGCATTTGCCTGTACCTTCATGTTTGTTTTTGGCCGCTGTTTACCTATTACGTTCGCCTGTACCTGTGTTTTTGTTTTTAATGCTGTTTACCTATTACATTCGCCTGTACCCGTGTTTTTGTTTTTTCTGATCTTTACCTATTACATTTGCCTGTACCCATGTTTTTCTTATTGCTGCTGTTTACCTGTTACTTTCACCTGTACCTGTGTGTTTGTTTTTTCTGCTGTTTATTTAATACATACACCTGTACCTGTGTTTTTGTTTTTGCTGCTGTTTAGCTATTACATTCCGCCTATACCTGTGTGTCTGTTTTTGCTGCTGTTTACCTATTGCCTTTGCCTGTACCCGTGTTTTTCTTATTGCTGCTGTTTACCTGTTACCTTCGCCTGTAGCTGTGTGTTTGTTTTTTCTGCTATTTATGTAATACATTCACCTGTACCTGTTATTTTAGCTGTTGCTGCTGATTACTTGTTACATTCGCCCGTACCTGTGTTTTTGCTGTTGCTGCTGATTACCTATTACATTTGCCTGCGCCTGTGTTTTTGCTCTTGCTGCTGATTACCTATTACATTTGCCTGTACCTGTGTTTTTGCTGTTGCTGCTGATTACCTATTACATTTGCCTGTACCTGTGTTTTTGCTGTTGCTGCTGATTACCTATTACATTCGCCTGTACCCGTGTTTTTCTTATTCCTGTCGTTTACCTCTTACTTTCACCTGTACCTGTGTGTTAATTGTTTCTGCAGTTTATGTAATACATTCACCTGTACCTGCATTTTTGTTTTTGGTGCTGTTTAGGTGTTGCATTCTGCCTGTACCTGTGTGTCTGTTTTTGCCAGTGTTTAACTATTACTTTCGCCTGTACCTGTGTGTTTGTTTTTTCTGCTGTTTAGGTAATACATTCACCTGTACCTGTGTTTTTGTTTTTGCTGCTGTTTAGCTATTGTATTCGCCTGTACCTGTGTGTATGTTTTTTTGTTGTTTACCTATTACGTTCGCCTGTATCTGTGTTTTTGTTTTTTCTGCTGTTTACCTATTACGTTCGCCTGTATCTGTGTTTTTGTTTTATCTGCTGTTTACCTATTTCATTTGCTTGTCCCTGCATTTTTGTTTTTTCTGCTGTCTACCTATTACATTCGCCTGTACGTGTGTTTTTCTTATTGTTGCTGTTTACCTGTTACTTTCGCATGTACATGTGTTTTTGTTTTTTCTGCTGTTTACCTATTACATTCACCCATACCCGTGTGTTTGTTTATTCTGCTGTTTACCTATTACGTTTGCCTGTACCCGTGTTTTTGTTTTTTCTGCTCTTTACGTATTACATTCGCCTGTACCTGTGCTTTTCTTATTGCTGCTGTTTACCTGTTACTTTCACCTGTACCTGTGTGTTTCTTTTTTAGGCTGTTTATGTAATACATTCACCTGTACCTGCATTTTTGATTTTGCTGCCGTTTACCTATTACATTCGCCTATACCCATGTTTTTCTTATTGCTGCTGTTTAACTGTTACTTTCACCTGTACCTGTGTGTTTGATTTTTTCTGCTGTTTATGTAATACATTCACCTGTACCTGCATTTTTGTTTTTGCCAATGTTTAAGTATTACATTCGTCAGTATCTGTGTTTTTGCTTTTCTGCTGTTTATCTTTTACGTTCGCCTGTACCTGTGTTTCTGTTTATTCTGCTGTTTACCTATTACATTCGCCAGTACCTGTGTTGTTGTTTTTTCTGCTGTTTGCCGATTACGTTTGCCTGTACCCGTGTTTTTGTTTTTTCTGCTCTTTACGTATTACATTCGCCTGTACCTGTGCTTTTCTTATTGCTGCTGTTTACCTGTTACTTTTGCGTGTACCTGTGTGTTTGTTTTTTTCTGCTGTTTATGTAATACATTCACCTGTACCTGCATTTTTGATTCTGCTGCCGTTTACCTATTACATTCGCCTGTACCCATGTTTTTCTTATTGCTGCTGTTTAACTGTTACTTTCACCTGTACATGTGTGTTTGTTTTTTTCTGCTGTTTATGTAATACATTCACCTGTACCTGCATTTTTGTTTTTGCCAATGTTTAACTATTACATTCGTCAGTATCTGTGTTTTTGATTTTCTGCTGTTTACCTTTTACGTTCGCCTGTGCCTGTGTTTTTGTTTATTCTGCTGTTTACCTATTACATTCGCCTGTACCTGTGTTGTTGTTTTTTCTGCTGTTTGCCTATTACATTCGCCTGTACCCGTGTTTTTGTTTTTTTCTGCTGTTTACCTATTGCATTTGCCTGTACCCGTGTTTTTCTTATTGCTGCTGTTTACCTGTTACTTTCACCTGTACCTGTGTGTTTGTTTTTTCTGCTGTGTATTTAATACATACACCTGTACCTGCGTTTTTGTTTTTGCCAATGTTTAACTATTACATTCGCCTGTATGTGTGTTTTTCTTATTGTTGCTGTTTACCTGTTACTTTCGCATGTACATGTGTTTTTGTTTTTTCTGCTGTTTACCTATTACATTCGCCTGTACCTGTGTTTTTGTTTTTTCTGCTCTTTACCTATTACATTTGCCTGTACCTGTGTTTTTCTTATTGCTGTTGTTTACCTGTTATTTTCACCTGTACCTGTGTGTTTGTTTTTTAGGCTGTTTATGTAATACATTCACCTGTACCTGCATTTTTGTTTTTGCTGCTGTTTACCTATTACATTCGCCTGTACCCGTGTTTTTGTTTTTTTCTGCTGTTTACCTATTACATTCGCCTGTACCCGTGTTTTTCTTATTGCTGTCGTTTACCTCTTACTTTCACCTGTACCTGTGTGTTTATTGTTTCTGCAGTTATGTAATACATTCACCTGTACCTGCATTTTTGTTTTTGGTGCTGTTTAGGTGTTGCATTCTGCCTGTATCTGTGTGTCTGTTTTTGCCAGTGTTTAGCTATTACTTTCGCCTGTACCTGTGTGTTTGTTTTTTCTGCTGTTTAGGTAATACATTCACCTGTACCTGTGTTTTTGTTTTTGCTGCTGTTTAGCTATTACATTCGCCTGTACGTGTGTTTTTCTTATTGTTGCTGTTTACCTGTTACTTTCGCATGTACATGTGTTTTTGATTTTTCTGCTCTTTACCTATTACATTCGCCTGTACCTGTGCTTTTCTTATTGCTGCTGTTTACCTGTTACTTTTGCGTGTACCTGTGTGTTTCTTTTTTAGGCTGTTTATGTAATACATTCACCTGTACCTGCATTTTTGATTCTGCTACCGTTTACCTATTACATTCGCCTGTACCCATGTTTTTCTTATTGCTGCTGTTTAACTGTTACTTTCACCTGTACCTGTGTGTTTGTTTTTTTCTGCTGTTTATGTAATACATTCACCTGTACCTGCATTTTTGTTTTTGCCAATGTTTAACTATTACATTCGTCAGTATCTGTGTTTTTGATTTTCTGCTGTTTACCTTTTACGTTCGCCTGTGCCTGTGTTTTTGTTTATTCTGCTGTTTACCTATTACATTCGCCTGTACCTGTGTTGTTGTTTTTTCTGCTGTTTGCCTATTACATTCGCCTGTACCCGTGTTTTTGTTTTTTTCTGCTGTTTACCTATTGCATTTGCCTGTACCCATGTTTTTCTTATTGCTGCTGTTTACCTGTTACTTTCACCTGTACCTGTGTGTTTGTTTTTTCTGCTGTGTATTTAATACATACACCTGTACCTGCGTTTTTGTTTTTGCCAATGTTTAACTATTACATTCGCCTGTATGTGTGTTTTTCTTATTGTTGCTGTTTACCTGTTACTTTCGCATGTACATGTGTTTTTGTTTTTTCTGCTGTTTACCTATTACATTCGCCTGTACCTGTGTTTTTGTTTTTTCTGCTCTTTACCTATTACATTTGCCTGTACCTGTGTTTTTCTTATTGCTGTTGTTTACCTGTTATTTTCACCTGTACCTGTGTGTTTGTTTTTTAGGCTGTTTATGTAATACATTCACCTGTACCTGCATTTTTGTTTTTGCTGCTGTTTACCTATTACATTCGCCTGTACCCGTGTTTTTGTTTTTTTCTGCTGTTTACCTATTACATTCGCCTGTACCCGTGTTTTTCTTATTGCTGTCTTTTACCTCTTACTTTCACCTGTACCTGTGTGTTTATTGTTTCTGCAGTTATGTAATACATTCACCTGTACCTGCATTTTTGTTTTTGGTGCTGTTTAGGTGTTGCATTCTGCCTGTATCTGTGTGTCTGTTTTTGCCAGTGTTTAGCTATTACTTTCGCCTGTACCTGTGTGTTTGTTTTTTCTGCTGTTTAGGTAATACATTCACCTGTACCTGTGTTTTTGTTTTTGCTGCTGTTTAGCTATTACATTCGCCTGTACGTGTGTTTTTCTTATTGTTGCTGTTTACCTGTTACTTTCGCATGTACATGTGTTTTTGATTTTTCTGCTCTTTACCTATTACATTCGCCTGTACCTGTGCTTTTCTTATTGCTGCTGTTTACCTGTTACTTTTGCGTGTACCTGTGTGTTTCTTTTTTAGGCTGTTTATGTAATACATTCACCTGTACCTGCATTTTTGATTCTGCTACCGTTTACCTATTACATTCGCCTGTACCCATGTTTTTCTTATTGCTGCTGTTTAACTGTTACTTTCACCTGTACCTGTGTGTTTGTTTTTTTCTGCTGTTTATGTAATACATTCACCTGTACCTGCATTTTTGTTTTTGCCAATGTTTAACTATTACATTCGTCAGTATCTGTGTTTTTGATTTTCTGCTGTTTACCTTTCACGTTCGCCTGTACCTGTGTCTTTGTTTATTCTGCTGTTTACCTATTACATTTGCCTGTACCTGTGTTGTTGTTTTTTCTGCTGTTTGCCTATTACATTCGCCTGTACCCGTGTTTTTGTTTTTTCCTGCTGTTTTCCTATTACGTTCGCCTGTACCTGTGTTTTTGTTTTTTCTGCTGTTTACCTATTACATTTGCCTGTACCTTCATGTTTGTTTTTGGCCGCTGTTTACCTATTACATTCGCCTGTACCTGTGTTTTTGTTTTTTCTGCTGTTTACCTATTACATTTCCCTGTACCCGTGTGTTTGTTTATTCTGCTGTTTACCTATTAAATTCGCCTGTACCTGCATTTTTGTTTTTGGCCGCTGTTTACCTATTACGTTCGCCTGTACCTGTGTTTTTGTTTTTTCTGCTGTTTACCTATTACATTCGCCTGTACCCGTGTTTTTGTTTTTTCTGCTCTTTACCTGTTACATTCGCCTGTACCTGTGTTTTTCTTATTGCTGCTGTTTACCTGTTACTTTTGCCTGTACCTGTGTGTTTGTTTTTTAGGCTGTTTATGTAATACATTCACCTGTACCTGCATTTTGGATTTTGCTGCCGTTTAACAATTACATTCGCCTGTACCCATGTTTTTCTTATTGCTGCTGTTTAACTGTTACTTTCACCTGTACCTGTTTGTTTATTTTTTCTGCTGTTTATGTAATACATTCACCTGTACTTGCATTTTTGTTTTTGCCAATGTTTAACTATTACATTCGTCAGTATCTGTGTTTTTGATTTTCTGCTGTTTACCTTTTACGTTCGCCTGTGCCTGTGTTTTTGTTTATTCTGCTGTTTACCTATTACATTCGCCTGTACGTGTGTTGTTGTTTTTTCTGCTGTTTGCCTATTACATTCGCCTGTACCCGTGTTTTTGTTTTTTTCTGCTGTTTACCTATTACATTTGCCTGTACCCATGTTTTTCTTATTGCTGCTGTTTACCTGTTACTTTCACCTGTACCTGTGTGTTTGTTTTTTCTGCTGTTTATTTAATACATTCACCTGTACCTGCGTTTTTGTTTTTGCTGCTGTTTAGCTATTGCATTCGCCTGTACCTGTGTGTGTTTTTGCCGCTGTTTACCTATTACGTTCGCCTGTAACCGTGTTATTGTTTTTTCTGCTCTTTACCTATTACATTTGCCTGTACCTGTGTTTTTCTTATTGCTGTTGTTTACCTGTTATTTTCACCTGTACCTGTGTGTTTGTTTTTTCTGCTGTTTATTTAATACATTCACCTGTACCTGCATTTTTGTTTTTGCTGTTGTTTAGCTATTGCATTCGCCTGTACCTGTGTGTGTTTTGCCGCTGTTTACCTATTACGTTCGCCTGTACCTGTGTTTTTGTTTTTTCTGCTCCTTACCTATTACATTCGCCTGTACCTGTGCTTTTCTTATTGCTGCTGTTTACCTGTTACTTTTGCGTGTACCTGTGTGTTTGTTTTTTAGGCTGTTTATGTAACACATTCACCTGTACGTGCATTTTTGTTTTTGCTGCCGTTTACCTATTACATTCGCCTGTACCCATGTTTTTCTTATTGCTGCTGTTTAACTGTTACTTTCACCTGTACCTGTGTGTTTGATTTTTTCTGCTGTTTATGTAATACATTCACCTGTACCTGCATTTTTGTTTTTGCCAATGTTTAAGTATTACATTCGTCAGTATCTGTGTTTTTGATTTTCTGCTGTTTACCTTTTACGTTCGCCTGTACCTGTGTTTTTGTTTATTCTGCTGTTTACCTATTACATTCGCCTGTACCTGTGTTTTTGTTTTTTCTGCTGTTTACCTATTACATTAGCCTGTACCCGTGTGTTTGTTTATTCTGCTGTTTACCTATTAAATTCGCCTGTACCTGCATTTTTGTTTTTGGCCGCTGTTTACCTATTACGTTCGCCTGTACCTGTGTTTTTGTTTTTATGCTGTTTACCTATTACATTCGCCTGTACCCGTGTTTTTGTTTTGTCTGCTCTTTACCTATTACATTCGCCTGTACCTGTGTTTTTCTTATTGCTGCTGTTTACCTGTTACGTTTGCCTGTACCTGTGTGTTTGTTTTTTTCTGCTGTTTATGTAATACATTCACCTGTACCTGCATTTTTGTTTTTGCCAATGTTTAACTATTACATTCGTCAGTATCTGTGTTTTTGATTTTCTGCTGTTTACCTTTTACGTTCGCCTGTGCCTGTGTTTTTGTTTATTCTGCTGTTTACCTATTACATTCGCCTGTACGTGTGTTGTTGTTTTTTCTGCTGTTTGCCTATTACATTCGCCTGTACCCGTGTTTTTGTTTTTTTCTGCTGTTTACCTATTACATTTGCCTGTACCCATGTTTTTCTTATTGCTGCTGTTTACCTGTTACTTTCACCTGTACCTGTGTGTTTGTTTTTTCTGCTGTTTATTTAATACATACACCTGTACCTGTGTTTTTGTTTTTGCTGCTGTTTAGCTATTACATTCCGCCTGTACCTGTGTGTCTGTTTTTGCTGCTGTTTAGCTATTACATTCGCCTGTACCCATGTTTTTCTTATTGCTGCTGTTTACCTGTTACCTTCGCCTGTAGCTGTGTGTTTGTTTTTTCTGCTATTTATGTCATACATTCACCTGTACCTGTTATTTTAGCTGTTGCTGCTGATTACCTATTACATTCGCCCGTACCTGTGTTTTTGCTGTTGCTGCTGAGTACCTATTACATTCGCCTGTACCCGTGGTTTTCTTATTGCTGTAGTTTACCTCTTACTTTCACCTGTACCTGTGTACTTATTGTTTCTTTAGTGTATGTAAAACATTCACCTGTACCTGCATTTTTGTTTTTGGTGCTGTTTAGGTGTTGCATTCTGCCTGTACCTGTGTGTCTGTTTTTGCCAGTGTTTAACTTTTACTTTCGCCTGTACCTGTGTGTTTGTTTTTTCTGCTGTTTAGGTAATAAATTCACCTGTGCCTGTGTTTTTGTTTTTGCTTCTGTTTAGCTATTGCATTCTCCTGTACCTGTGTGTGTTTTTGCCACTGTTGACCTATTACATTCACCTGTCCCTGTGTTTTTCTTATTGTTCCTGTTTACCTGTTACTTTTGCGTGTACCTGTGTGTTTGTTTTTTAGGCTGTTTATGTAATACATTCACCTGTACCTGCATTTTTGTTTTTGCTGCCGTTTACCTATTACATTCGCCTGTACCCATGTTTTTCTTGTTGCTGCTGTTTAACTGTTACTTTCACCTGTACCTGTGTGTTTGATTTTTTCTGCTATTTATGTAATACATTCACCTGTACCTGCATTTTTGTTTTTGCCAATGTTTAACTATTACATTCGTCAGTATCTGTGTTTTTGATTTTCTGCTGTTTACCTTTTACGTTCGCCTGTACCTGTGTTTTTGTTTATTCTGCTGTTTACCTATTACATTCGCCAGTACCTGTGTTGTTGTTTTTTCTGCTGTTTGCCTATTACATTCGCCTGTACCCGTGTTTTTGTTTTTTCTGCTGTTTACCTATTACATTCGCCCATAACCGTGTGTTTGTTTCTTCTGCTGTTTACCTATTACGTTCGCCTGTACCTGCGTTTTTGTTTTTGGCCGCTGTTTACCTATTACGTTCGCCTGTTACCGTGTTTTTGTTTTTTCTGCTCTTTACCTATTACATTCACCTGTACCTGTGCTTTTCTTATTGCTGCTGTTTACCTGTTACTTTCACCTGTACCTGTGTGTTTCTTTTTTAGGCTGTTTATGTAATACATTCACCTCTACCTGCATTTTTGATTTTGCTGCCGTTTACCTATTACATTCACCTGTACCCATGTTTTTCTTATTGCTGCTGTTTACCTGTTACTTTCACCTGTACCTGTGTGTTTGTTTTTTTCAGCTGTTTATGTAATAAATTCACCTGTACCTTTCATTTTTGTTTTTGCCAATGTTTAACTATTACATTCGTCTGTATCTGTGTTTTTGTTTATTCTGCTGTTTACCTTTTACGTTCGCATGTACCTGTATTTTTGCTTTTTTTGCTGTTTGCCTATTACATTCACCTGTACCCGTATGTTTGTTTATTCTGTTGTTTACCTATTAAATTCGCCTGTACCTGCGTTTTTGTTTTTTTGCCGCTGTTTACCTGTTACGTTCGCCTGTACCTGTGTTTTTGTTTTTTCGGCTGTTTACCTATTACATTTGCCTGTATCTGTGTTTCTGTTTTTTCTGCTGTTTACCTATTACATTTGCCTGTACCTGCATTTTTGTTTTTGGCCACTGTTTACCTATTACGTTCGCCTGTACCTGTGTTTTTGTTTTTTCTGCTGTTTACCTATTACATTTGCTTGTACCCGTGTTTTTGTTTTTTCTGCTCTTTACCTAGTACATTCGCCTGTACCTGTGTTTTTCTTATTGCTGCTGTTTACCTGTTACTTTCGCCTGTACCTGTGTGTTTGTTTTTTACTGCTATTTATGTAATACATTCACCTGTACCTGCATTTTTGTTTTTGCCAATATTTAACTGTTACATTCGTCTGTATCTGTGTTTTTGATTTTCTGCTGTTTACCTTTTACTTTCGCCTGTACCTGTGTTTTTGTTTATTCTGCTGTTTGCCTATTACATTCGCCTGTACACGTGTTTTTGTTTTTTTCTGCTGTTTACCTATTACATTCACCTGTACCCGTGTTTTTCTTATTGCTGCTGTTTACCTGTTACTTTTGCTTGTAGCTGAGTGTTTGTTTTTTCTGCTGTTTATGTAATACATTCACCTGTACCTGTTATTTTAGCTGTTGCTGCTGATTACCTATTACATTCGCCCGTACCTGTGTTTTTGCTGTTGCTGCTGATTACCTATTAAAATCGCCTGTGCCTGTGTTTTTGCTGTTGCTGCTGTTAACCTATTACATTCGCCTGTACCTGTGTTTTTCTTATTGCTGTTGTTTACCTCTTAATTTCACCTGTATCTGTATTATTGTTTCTGCAGTTTATGTAATACATTCACCTGTGCCTGCATTTTTGTTTTTGGTGCTGTTTAGGTATTGCATTCTGCCTGTACCTGTGTGTCTGTTTTTGCCTATGTTTAACTATTACATTCACCTGTCCCTGTGTTTTTCTTATTGTTCCTGTTTACCAGTTACTTTCGCCTGTACCTGTGTGTTTGTGTTTTCTGCTGTTTAGGTAATACATTCACCTGTACCTGTGTTTTTGTTTTTGCTGCTGTTTAGCTATTGCATTCTCCTGTACCTGTGTGTGTTTTTGTTTTTTCTGCTGTTTACCTATTACATTCGCCCATACCCGTGTGTTTGTTTATTCTGCTGTTTACCTATTACATTCGCCCGTACCTGTGTTTTTGCTGTTGCTGCTGATTACCTATTACATTCGCCTGTACCCATGTTTTTCTTATTGCTGTAGTTTACCTCTTACGTTCACCTGTACCTGTGTATTTATTGTTTCTTCAGTGTATGTAAAACATTCACCTGTACCTGCATTTTTGTGTTTGGTGCTGTTTAGGTGTTGCATTTTGCCTGTACCTGTGTGTCTGTTTTTGCCAGTGTTTAACTATTACTTTCGCCTGTACCTGTGTGTTTGTTTTTTCTGCTGTTTAGGTAATAAATTCACCTGTACCTGTGTTTTTGTTTTTGCTGCTGTTTAGCTATTGCATTCTCCTGTACCTGTGTGTGTTTTTGCCACTGTTGACCTATTACATTCACCTGTACGTGTGTTTTTCTTATTGTTACTGTTTACCTGTTACTTTCGCCTGTACCTGTGTGTTTGTTTTTTCTGCTGTTTAGGTAATACATTCACCTGTACCTGTGTTTTTGTTTTTGCTGCTGTTTAGCTATTGCATTCTCCTGTACCTGTGTGTGTTTTTGCCACTGTTGACCTATTACATTCGCCTGTACGTGTGTTTTTCTTATTGTTGCTGTTTACCTGTTACTTTCGCATGTACATGTGTTTTTGTTTTTTCTGCTGTTTACCTATTACATTCGCCCATACCCGTGTGTTTGTTTATTCTGCTGTTTACCTATTACGTTCGCCTGTACCTGCGTTTTTGTTTTTGGCCGCTGTTTACCTATTACGTTCGCCTGTACCCGTGTTTTTGTTTTTTCTGCTTTTTACCTGTTACATTCGCCTGTACCTGTGCTTTTCTTATTGCTGCTGTTTACCTGTTACTTTCACCTGTTCCTGTGTGTTTCTTTTTTAGGCTGTTTATGTGATACATTCACCTCTACCTGCATTTTTGATTTTGCTGCCGTTTACCTATTACATTCGCCTGTACCCATGTTTTTCTTGTTGCTGCTGTTTACCTGTTACTTTCACCTGTACCTGTGTGTTTGTTTTTTTCTGCTGTTTATGTAATAAATTCACCTGTACCTTTCATTTTTGTTTTTGCCAATGTTTAACTATTACATTCGTCTGTATCTGTGTTTTTGTTTATTCTGCTGTTTACCTTTTACGTTCGCATGTACCTGTATTTTTGCTTTTTTTGCTGTTTGCCTATTACATTCGCCTGTACCCGTGTGTTTGTTTATTCTGTTGTTTACCTATTAAATTCGCCTGTACCTGCGTTTTTGTTTTGTTGCCGCTGTTTACCTGTTACGTTCGCCTGTACCTGTGTTTTTGTTTTTTCGGCTGTTTACCTATTACATTTGCCTGTATCTGTGTTTCTGCTTTTTCTGCTGTTTACCTATTACATTCGCCTGTACCTGCATTTTTGTTTTTGGCCACTGTTTACCTATTACGTTCGCCTGTACCTGTGTTTTTGTTTTTTCTGCTGTTTACCTATTACATTTGCTTGTACCCGTGTTTTTGTTTTTTCTGCTCTTTACCTATTACATTCGCCTGTACCTGTGTTTTTCTTATTGCTGCTGTTTACCTGTTACTTTCGCCTGTACCTGTGTGTTTGTTTTTTACTGCTATTTATGTAATACATTCACCTGTACCTGCATTTTTGTTTTTGCCAATATTTAACTATTACATTCGTCTGTATCTGTGTTTTTGATTTTCTGCTGTTTACCTTTTACTTTCGCCTGTACCTGTGTTTTTGTTTATTCTGCTGTTTGCCTATTACATTCGCCTGTACACGTGTTTTTGTTTTTTTCTGCTGTTTACCTATTACATTCACCTGTACCCGTGTTTTTCTTATTGCTGCTGTTTACCTGTTACTTTCGCTTGTAGCTGTGTGTTTGTTTTTTCTGCTGTTTTTGTAATACATTCACCTGTACCTGTTATTTTAGCTGTTGCTGCTGATTACCTATTACATTCGCCCGTACCTGTGTTTTTGCTGTTGCTGCTGATTACCTATTAAAATCGCCTGTGCCTGTGTTTTTGCTGTTGCTGCTGATTACCTATGACATTTGCCTGTACCTGTTTTTTTTTGTTGCTGCTGTTAACCTATTACATTCGCCTGTACCTGTGTTTTTCTTATTGCTGTTGTTTACCTCTTAATTTCACCTGTATCTGTGTGTTTATTGTTTCTGCAGTTTATGTAATACATTCACCTGTGCCTGCATTTTTGTTTTTGGTGCTGTTTAGGTATTGCATTCTGCCTGTACCTGTGTGTCTGTTTTTGCCTATGTTTAACTATTACATTCACCTGTCCCTGTGTTTTTCTTATTGTTCCTGTTTACCAGTTACTTTCGCCTGTACCTGTGTGTTTGTGTTTTCTGCTGTTTAGGTAATACATTCACCTGTACCTGTGTTTTTGTTTTTGCTGCTGTTTAGCTATTGCATTCTCCTGTACCTGTGTGTGTTTTTGTTTTTTCTGCTGTTTACCTATTACATTCGCCCGTACCTGTGTTTTTGCTATTGCTGCTGATTACCTATTACATTCGCCTGTACCCATGTTTTTCTTATTGCTGTAGTTTACCTCTTACTTTCACCTGTACCTGTGTATTTATTGTTTCTTCAGTGTATGTAAAACATTCACCTGTACCTGCATTTTTGTGTTTGGTGCTGTTTAGGTGTTGCATTCTGCCTGTACCTGTGTGTCTGTTTTTGCCAGTGTTTAACTATTACTTTCGCCTGTACCTGTGTGTTTGTTTTTTCTGCTGTTTAGGTAATAAATTCACCTGTACCTGTGTTTTTGTTTTTGCTGCCGTTTACCTATTACATTCGCCTGTACCCATGTTTTTCTTGTTGCTGCTGTTTACCTGTTACTTTCACCTGTACCTGTGTGTTTGTTTTTTTCTGCTGTTTATGTAATACATTCACCTGTACCTTTCATTTTTGTTTTTGCCAATGTTTAACTATTACATTCGTCTGTATCTGTGTTTTTGTTTATTCTGCTGTTTACCTTTTACGTTCGCATGTACCTGTATTTTTGCTTTTTTTGCTGTTTGCCTATTACATTCGCCTGTACCCGTGTGTTTGTTTATTCTGTTGTTTACCTATTAAATTCGCCTGTACCTGTGTTTTTGTTTTTTTGCCGCTGTTTACCTGTTACGTTCGCCTGTACCTGTGTTTTTGTTTTTTCGGCTGTTTACCTATTACATTTGCCTGTATCTGTGTTTCTGCTTTTTCTGCTGTTTACCTATTACATTCGCCTGTACCTGCATTTTTGTTTTTGGCCACTGTTTACCTATTACGTTCGCCTGTACCTGTGTTTTTGTTTTTTCTGCTGTTTACCTATTACAATCGCCTGTACCTGTGTTTTTCTTATTGCTGCTGTTTACCTGTTACTTTCGCCTGTACCTGTGTGTTTGTTTTTTACTGCTATTTATGTAATACATTCACCTGTACCTGCATTTTTGTTTTTGCCAATATTTAACTATTACATTCGTCTGTATCTGTGTTTTTGATTTTCTGCTGTTTACCTTTTACTTTCGCCTGTACCTGTGTTTTTGTTTATTCTGCTGTTTGCCTATTACATTCGCATGTACACGTGTTTTCGTTTTTTTCTGCTGTTTACCTATTACATTCACCTGTACCCGTGTTTTTGTTTTTGCTGCTCTTTAGCCATTGCATTCTCCCGTACCTGTGAGTGTGTTTTTGCTGCTGTTGACTGATTACATTCACCTGTACCTGTGTTTTTCTTATTGTTGCAGTTTACCTGTTACTTTCGCATGTACCTGTGTGTTTGTTTTTTCTGCTGCCTAGGTAATACATTCACCTGTACCTGTGTTTTTGTTTTTGCTGTGTTTAGCTATTGCATTCGCCTGTACCTGAATGTGTTTTTTGCCGCTGTTTACCTATTACATTCGCCTGTACCCGTGTTTTTGTTTTTTCTGCTGTTTACCTGTTACATTCGCCTGTACCTGTGTTTTTCTTATTGCTGCTGTTTACCTGTTGCTTTCGCCTGTACCTGTGTGTTTGTTTTTTCTGCTGTTTAGGTAATACATTCACCTGTACCTGTGTTTTTGTTTTTTCTATTGTCTAGGTAATACATTCACCTGTACCATTGTTTTTGTTTTTGCTGCCGTTTAGCTATTGCATTCGCCTGTACCTGAATGTGTGTTGTTGCCGCTGTTTACCTATTATGTTCGCCTGTACCTGTGTTTTTGCTTTTTCTGCTGTTTACCTATTACATTCGCCTCTACCTGTGTTTTTCTTATTGTTCCTGTTTACCTGTTACGTTCGCCTGTACCTGTGTTTGTTTTTTCTGCTGTTTAGGTAATACATTCACCTGTACCTGTGTTTGTGTTTTTGCCGCTGTTTACCTATTATATTCGCCTGTATCTGTGTTTTTGTTTTTGCTGCTGTTTACCTATTACATTGGCCTGTACCTGTGTTTTTGTTTTTTCTGCTGTTTACCTATTAAATTCGCCTGTACCCGTGTTTTTCTTATTGCTGTTCACCTGTTACTTTTGCCTGTATCTGTGTGTTTGTTTTTTAGGCTGTTTATGTCATACATTCACCTGTACCTGGGTTTTTGTTTTTGCTGCTGTTTACCTATTACATTCGCCTGTACCCGTGTTTTTCTTATTGCTGCTGTTTACCTGTTCCTTTTGCCTGTACCTGTGTGTTGGTTTTTTTCTGCTGTTTATGTAATACATTCACATGTACGTTTCATTCTTGTTTTTGTCTATGTTTAAATATTACATTCATCTGTATCTGTGTTTTTGATTTTCTGCTGTTTACCTTTTACGTTCGCCTGTACCTGTGTTTTTGTTTATTCTGCTGTTTACCTATTACATTCGCCAGTACCTGTGTTGTTGTTTTTTCTGCTGTTTGCCGATTACATTCGCCTGTACCCGTGTTTTTGTTTTTTCTGCTGTTTACCTATTACATTCGTCTGTACCCGTGTTTTTGTTTTTTCTGCTGTTTACCTATTACATTCTCCTGTACCCATGTTTTTCTTATTGCTGCTGTTTACCTGTTACTTTCACCTGTACCTGTGTGTTTATTTTTTTCTGCTGTTTATTCAATACATACACCTGTACCTGGGTTTTTGTTTTTGCTGCTGTTTAGCTATTACATTCCGCCTGTACCGGTGTGTCTGTTTTTGCCGCTGGTTACCTATTGCATTCACCTATACCCGTGTTTTTCTTATTGCTGCTGTTTACCTGTTACTTTCGCCTGTAACTGTGTGTTTGTTTTTTCTGCTATTTATGTAATACATTCACCTGTACCTGTTATTTTAGCTGTTGCTGCTGATTACCTATTACATTCGCCCGTACCTGTGTTTTTGCTGTTGCTGCTGATTACCTATTACATTCGCCTGTACCCATGTTTTTCTTATTGCTGTAGTTTACCTCTTACTTTCACCTGTACCTGTGTATTTATTGTTTCTTCAGTGTATGTAAAACATTCACCTGTACCTGCATTTTTGTTTTTGGTGCCGTTTAGGTGTTGCATTCTGCCTGTACCTGTGTGTCTGTTTTTGCCAGTGTTGACCTATTACATTCGCCTGTACGTGTGTTTTTCTTATTGTTGCTGTTTACCTGTTACTTTCGCCTGTACCTGTGTGTTTGTTTTTTCTGCTGTTTAGGTAATACATTCACCTGTACCTGTGTTTTTGTTTTTGCTGCTGTTTAGCTATTGCATTCTCCTGTACCTGTGTGTGTTTTTCCCACTGTTGACCTATTACATTCGCCTGTACATGTGTTTTTCTTATTGTTGCTGTTTACCTGTTACTTTCGCATGTACATGTGTTTTTGTTTTTTCTGCTGTTTACCTATTACATTCGCCCATTCCCGTGTGTTTGTTTATTCTGCTTTTACCTATTACGTTCGCCTGTACCTGCGTTTTTGTTTTTGCCAATGTTTAACTATTACATTCGTCAGCATCTGTGTTTTTGATTTTCTGCTGTTTACCTTTCACGTTCGCCTGTACCTGTGTTTTTCTTTATTCTGCTGTTTACCTATTACATTTGCCTGTACCTGTGTTGTTGTTTTTTCTGCTGTTTGCCTATTACATTCGCCTGTACCTGTGTTTTTCTTTATTCTGTTGTTTACCTATTACATTTGCCTGTACCTGTGTTGTTGTTTTTTCTGCTGTTTGCCTATTACATTCGCCTGTACCCGTGTTTTTTTCCTGCTGTTTACCTATTACATTCGCCTGTACCCATGTTTTTCTTATTGCTGCTGTTTACCTGTTACTTTTACCTGTACCTGTGTGTTTGTGTTTTCTGCTGTTTATTTAATACATTCACCTGTACCTGCGTTTTTGTTTTTGCTGCTGTTTAGCTATTGCATTCACCTGTAAATGAATGCTTGTTTTTACCGCTGTTTACCTATTACGTTCGCCTGTACCTGTGTTTTTGTTTTTTCTGCTGTTTACCTATTACATTTGCCTGTACCTGTGTTTTTCTTATTGTTCCTGTTTACGTGTTACTTTCGCCTGTACATGTGTTTTTGTTTTTTCTGCTGTTTACCTATTATATTCGCCTGTATCTGTGTTTTTGTTTTTGCTGCTGTTTACCTATTACATTCGCCTGTAACCGTGTTTTCGTTTTTGCCACTGTTTACCTATTACATTCGACTGTAGCTGTGTGTAGGCTTTTGCCGCTGTTTACCTATTACATTCGCCTGTATCTGTGTTTTTCTTATTGTTGCTGTTTACCTGTTATTTTCACCTGTACCTGTTTGTTTGTTTTTTCTGCTGTTTAGGTAATACATTCAACTGTACCTGTTATTTTAGCTGTTGCTGCTGATTACCTATTACATTCGCCCGTACCTGTGTTTTTGCTGTTGCTGCTGATTACCTATTACATTCGCCTGTACCCATGTTTTTCTTATTGCTGTAGTTTACCTCTTACTTTCACCTGTACCTGTGTATTTATTGTTTCTTCAGTGTATGTAAAACATTCACCTGTACCTGCATTTTTGTTTTTGGTGCCGTTTAGGTGTTGCATTCTGCCTGTACCTGTGTGTCTGTTTTTGCCAGTGTTTAACTATTACTTTCGCCTGTACCTGTGTGTTTGTTTTTTCTGCTGTTTAGGTAATAAATTCACCTGTACCTGTGTTTTTGTTTTTGCTGCTGTTTAGCTATTGCATTCTCCTGTACCTGTGTGTGTTTTTGCCACTGTTGACCTATTACATTCGCCTGTACGTGTGTTTTTCTTATTGTTGCTGTTTACCTGTTACTTTCGCCTGTACCTGTGTGTTTGTTTTTTCTGCTGTTTAGGTAATACATTCACCTGTACCTGTGTTTTTGTTTTTGCCAATGTTTAACTATTACATTCGCCTGTATGTGTGTTTTTCTTATTGTTGCTGTTTACCTGTTACTTTCGCATGTACATGTGTTTTTGTTTTTTCTGCTGTTTACCTATTACATTCGCCTGTATCTGTGTTTTTGTTTTTTCTGCTCTTTACCTATTACATTTGCCTGTACCTGTGTTTTTCTTATTGCTGTTGTTTACCTGTTATTTTCACCTGTACCTGTGTGTTTGTTTTTTAGGCTGTTTACGTAATACATTCACCTGTACCTGCATTTTTGTTTTTGCTGCTGTTTACCTATTACATTCGCCTGTACCCGTGTTTTTCTTATTGCTGCTGTTTACCTGTTACTTTCACCTGTACCTGTGTGTTTGTTTTTTTCTGCTGTTTATGTAATAAATTCACCTGTACCTTTCATTTTTGTTTTTGCCAATGTTTAACTATTACATTCGCCTGTACCTGTGTTTTTGTTTTTTCTGCTGTTTACCTTTTACGTTCGCATGTACCTGTATTTTTGTTTTTTCTGCTGTTTACCTATTACATTTGCCTGTACCCGTGTTTTTGTTTTTTCTGTTCTTTACCTATTACATTCGCCTGTACCCATGTGTTTGTTAATTCTGCTGTTTACCTATTAAATTCGCCTGTACCTGCGTTTTTGTTTTTGGCCACTGTTTACCTATTACGTTTGCCTGTAGCTGTGTTTTTGTTTTTTTCTGCTGTTTACCTATTACGTTCGCCTGTAGCTGTGTTTTTGTTTTTTCTGCTGTTTACCTATTACATTCGCCCATACCCATGTGTTTGTTAATTCTGCTGTTTACCTATTAAATTCGCCTGTACCTGCGTTTTTGTTTTTGCACGCTGTTTACCTATTACGTTCGCCTGTAGCTGTGTTTTTGTTTTTTCTGCTGTTTACCTATTACATTCTCCTGTACCCGTGTTTTTGTTTTTGGCCGCTGTTTACCTATTACATTCGCCCATACCCATGTGTTTGTTTTTTCTGCTGTTTACCTATTACGTTTGCCTGTAACCGTGTTATTGTTTTTTCTGCTCTTTACCTATTACATTCGCCAGTACCGGTGCTTTTCTTATTGCTGCTGTTTACCTGTTACTTTTGCGTGTACCTGTGTGTTTGTTTTTTAGGCTGTTTATGTAATACATTCACCTGTACCTGCATTTTTGTTTTTGCTGCCGTTTACCTATTACATTCGCCTGTACCCATGTTTTTCTTGTTGCTGCTGTTTAACTGTTACTTTCACCTGTACCTGTGTGTTTGATTTTTTCTGCTGTTTATGTAATACATTCACCTGTACCTGCATTTTTTTTTTGCCAATGTTTAACTATTACATTCGTCAGTATCTGTGTTTTTGATTTTCTGCTATTTACCTGTTACTTTCGCCTGTAGCTGTGTGTTTGTTTTTTCTGCTATTTATGTAGTACATTCACCTGTACCTGTTATATTAGCTGTTGCTGCTGATTATGTATTACATTCGCCCGTACCTGTGTTTAGCTATTGCATTCGCCTGTACCTGAATGTGTTTTTTGCTGCTGTTTAGCTATTTCGTTCGCCTGTACCTGTGTTTTTGTTTTTTCTGCTGTTTACCTATTACATTCACCTGTACCTGTGTGTTTGTTTTTTACTGCTATTTATGTAATACATTCACCTGTACCTGCATTTTTGTTTTTGCCAATATTTAACTATTACATTCGTCTGTATCTGTGTTTTTGATTTTCTGCTGTTTACCTTTTACTTTCGCCTGTACCTGTGTTTTTGTTTTTTCTGCTGTTTGCCTATTACATTCGCCTGTACACGTGTTTTCATTTTTTTCTGCTGGTTACCTTTTACATTCACCTGTACCCGTGTTTTTCTTATTGCTGCTGTTTACCTGTTACTTTCGCTTTTTGCTGTGTGTTTGTTTTTTACTGCTATTTATGTAATACATTCACCTGTACCTGTTATTTTAGCTGTTGCTGCTGATTACCTATGACATTCGCCTGTACCTGTGTTTTTGCTGTTGCTGCTGATTACCTATTAAAATCGCCTGTGCCTGTGTTTTTGCTGTTGCTGCTGATTAGCTATGACATTTGCCTGTACCTGTTTTTTTTTTGTTGCTGCTGTTAACCTATTACATTCGCCTGTACCTGTGTTTTTCTTATTGCTGTTGTTTACCTCTTAATTTCACCTGTTTCTGTGTGTTTATTGTTTCTGCAGTTTATGTAATACATTCACCTGTACCTGCATTTTTGTTTTTGGTGCTGTTTAGGTATTGCATTCTGCCTGTATTTGTGTGTCTGTTTTTGCCTATGTTTAACTATTACATTCACCTGTCCCTGTGTTTTTCTTATTGTTCCTGTTTACCTGTTACTTTTGCCTGTACCTGTGTGTTTGTTTTTTCTGCTTTTTAGGTAATACATTCACCTGTACCTGTGTTTTTGTTTTTGCTGCTGTTTAGCCATTGCATTCTCCCGTACCTGTGTGTGTGTTTTTGCTGCTGTTGACTGATTACATTCACCTGTACCTGTGTTTTTCTTATTGTTGCAGTTTACCTGTTACTTTCGCATGTACCTGTGTGTTTGTTTTTTCTGCTGCCTAGGTAATACATTCACCTGTACCTGTGTTTGTGTTTTTGCTGTGTTTAGCTATTGCATTCGCCTGTACCTGAATGTGTTTTTTGCCGCTGTTTACCTATTTCATTCGCCTGTACCTGTGTTTTTGTTTTTTCTGCTGTTTACCTATTACATTCACCTGTACCTGTGTTTTTCTTATTGTTCCCGTTTACCTGTTACTTTCGCCTGTACCTGTGTGTTTGTTTTTTCTGCTGTTTAGGTAATACATTCACCTGTACCTGTGTTTTTGTTTTTGCTGCCGTTTAGCTATTGCATTCGCCTGTACCTGAATGTGTGTTGTTGCCGCTGTTTACCTATTATGTTCGCCTGTACCTGTGTTTTTGCTTTTTCTGCTGTTTACCTATTACATTCACCTCTACCTGTGTTTTTCTTATTGTTCCTGTTTACCTGTTACTTTCGCCTGTACCTATGTGTTTGTTTTTTCTGCTGTTTAGGTAATACATTCACCTGTACCTGTGTTTGTGTTTTTGCCGCTGTTTACCTGTTATATTCGCCTGTATCTGTGTTTTTGTTTTTGCTGCTGTTTACCTATTACATTCGCCTCTACCTGTGTTTTTCTTATTGTTCCTGTTTACCTGTTACTTTCGCCTGTACCTTAGTGTTTGTTTTTTCTGCTGTTTAGGTAATACATTCACCTGTACCTGTGTTTGTGTTTTTGCCGCTGTTTACCTGTTATATTCGCCTGTATCTGTGTTTTTGTTTTTGCTGCTGTTTACCTATTACATTCGCCTCTACCTGTGTTTTTCTTATTGTTCCTGTTTACCTGTTACTTTCGCCTGTACCTGCATTTTTGTTTTTGGCCGCTGTTTACCTATTACATTGGCCTGTACCTGTGTTTTTGCTTTTTCTGCTATTTACCTATTCCATTCACCTGTACCCGTGTTTTTGTTTTTGCTGCTGTTTACCTATTACATTCGCCTGTACTCGTGTTTTTCTTATTGCTGCTGTTTACCTGTTCCTTTTGCCTGTACCTGTGTGTTGGTTTTTTTCTGCTGTTTATATAATACATTCACATGTACGTTTCATTCTTGTTTTTGTCTATGTTTAAATATTACATATTACATTTGCCTGTACCCGTTTTTTTGTTTTTTCTGTTCTTTACCTATTACATTCGCCTGTACCTGTGCTTTTCTTATTGCTGCTGTTTACCTGTTTTTGTTTTTTTCTGCTGTTTACCTTTTACGTTCGCCTGTACCCGTGTGTTGGTTTATTCTGCTGTTTACCTATTAAATTCGCCTGTACCTGTGTTTTTGTTTTTGGCCGCTGTTTACCTGTTACATTCGCCTATACCTGTGTTTTTGTTTTTTCTGAAGTTTACCTATTTCATTCGCCTGTACCCATGTTTTTGTTTTTTCTGCTGTTTACCTATTACATTCGCCTGTACCCATGTTTTTGTTTTTTCTGCTGTTTACCTAGTACATTCGCCTGTACCCGTGTGTTTGTTTTTTCTGCTGTTTACCTATTTCATTCGCCTGTACCCATGTTTTTGTTTTTTTCTGCTGTTTACCTATTTCATTTGCCTGTACCCATGTTTTTGTTTTTTCTGCTGTTTACCTATTACATTTGCCTGTCCCTGCATTTTTGTTTTTGGCCGCCATTTACCTATTACATGAGCCTGTACCTGTGTTTTTACTTTTTCTGCTGTTTACCTATTATATTCGCCTGTACCCGTGTTTTTGTTTTTTCTGCTGTTTACCTATTACATTCGCCTGTACCCGTGTTTTTCTTATTGCTGCTGTTTACCTGTTACTTTCGCCTGTACCTGTGTGTTTGTTTTTTAGGCTGTTTATGTAATACATTCACCTGTACCTGGGTTTTTGTTTTTGCTGCTGTTTACCTATTACATTCGCCTGTACCCGTGTTTTTCTTATTGCTGCTGTTTACCTGTTCCTTTTGCCTGTATCTGTGTGTGGGTTTTTTTCTGCTGTTTATGTAATACATTCACCTGTACGTTTCATTCTTGTTTTTGTCTATGTTTAACTATTACATTCATCTGTGTCTGTGTTTTTGTTTATTTCTGCTGTTTACCTTTAACGTTCACCTGTACCTGTATTTTTGCATTTCTTGCTGTTTGCCTATTACATTCACCTGTACTCGTGTGTTTGTTTATTCTGCTGTTTATCTATTAAATTCGCCTGTCCCTGCGTTTTTGTTTTGGGCCACTGTTTACCTATTATGTTCGCCTGTACCTGTGTTTTTGTTTTTTCTGCTGTTTACCTATTACATTTGCCTGTACCCGTGTTTTTGTTTTTTCTGTTCTTTACCTATTACATTCGCCTGTACCTGTGCTTTTCTTATTGCTGCTGTTTACCTGTTACTTTCACCTGTACCTGTGTGTTTGTTTTTTAGGCTGTTTATGTAATACATTCACCTGTACGTGCACTTTTGTTTTTGCTGCCGTTTACCTATTACATTCGCCTGTACCCATGTTTTTCTTATTGCTGCTGTTTAACTGTTACTTTCACCTGTACCTGTGTGTTTGATTTTTTCTGCTGTTTATGTAATACATTCACCTGTACCTGCATTTTTGTTTTTGCCAATGTTTAACTATTACATTCGTCAGTATCTGTGTTTTTGATTTTCTGCTGTTTACCTTTTACGTTCGCCTGTACCTGTGTTTTTGTTTATTCTGCTGTTTACCTATTACATTCGCCAGTACCTGTGTTGTTGTTTTTTCTGCTGTTTACCTATTACATTCGCCCGTACCCATATGTTTGTTTATTCTGTTGTTTACCTATTACATTCGCCTGTACCTGCGTTTTTGTTTTTGGCCGCTGTTTACCTATTACATTCGCCTGTACCTGTGTTTTTTCTGTTGCTGCCTATTACCTCTTACATTCACCTGTATCTGTGTTTTTGTTTTTGCTGCTGTTTACCTATTACATTCGCCTGTACACGTTTTTCGTTTTTTTCTGCTCTTTACCTATTACATTCACCTGTACCCGTGTTTTTCTTATTGCTGTAGTTTACCTGTTACCTTCGCCTGTACCTGTGTGTTTATTGTTTCTGTAGTTTATGTAATACATTCACCTGTGTCTGCATTTTTGTTTTTGGTGCTGTTTAGGTATTGCATTCGTCTGTACCTATGTTTTTCTTATTGTTCCTGTTTACCTGTTACTTTCGCCTGTAACTGTGTGTTTGTTTTTTCTGCTTTTTAGGTAATACATTCACCTGTACCTGTGTTTTTGTTTTTGCTGCTGTTTAGCCATTGCATTCTCCCGTACCTGTGTGTGTGTTTTTGCCGCTGTTGACCGATTACATTCACCTGTACCTGTGGTTTTCTTATTGTTGCAGTTTACCTGTTACTTTCGCATGTACCTGTGTGTTTGTTTTTTCTGCTGTTTAGGTAATACATTCACCTGTACCTGTGTTTTTGTAAATCTATTGTCTAGGTAATACATTCACCTGTACCTGTGTTTGTATTTTTGCCGCTGTTTACCTATTATATTCGCCTGTATCTGTGTTTTGTTTTTGCTGCTGTTTACCTATTACATTCGCCTGTACCTGTGTTTTTGTTTTTGCCGATGTTTACCTATTACATTTGCCTGTCCCTGCATTTTTGTTTTTGGCCGATGTTTACCTATTACATTTGCCTGTCCCTGCATTTTTGTTTTTTGCCGCTGTTTACCTATTACATTCGCCTGTACATGTGTTTTTGTTTTTTCTGCTGTTTACCTATTACATTCGCCCATACCCATGTGTTTGTTTTTTCTGCTGTTTACCTATTACGTTCGCCTGTAACCGTGTTATTGTTTTTTCTGCTCTTTAGCTATTACATTCGCCTGTACCTGTGCTTTTCTTATTGCTGCTGTTTACCTGTTACTTTTGCGTGTACCTGTGTGTTTGTTTTTTAGGCTGTTTATGTAATACATTCACCTGTACCTGCATTTTTGTTTTTGCTGCCGTTTACCTATTACATTCGCCTGTACCCATGTTTTTCTTATTGCTGCTGTTTAACTGTTACTTTCACCTGTACCTGTGTGTTTGATTTTTTCTGCTGTTTATGTAATACATTCACCTGTACCTGCATTTTTGTTTTTGCCAATGTTTAACTGTTACATTCGTCAGTATCTGTGTTTTTGATTTTCTGCTGTTTACCTTTTACGTTCGCCTGTACCTGTGTTTTTGTTTATTCTGCTGTTTACCTATTACATTCGCCAGTACCTGTGTTGTTGTTTTTTCTGCTGTTTGCCGATTACATTCGCCTGTACCCGTGTTTTTGTTTTTTGCCGCTGTTTACCTGTTACGTTCGCCTGTACCCGTGTTTTTGTTTTTTCTGCTGTTTACCTATTACATTCTCCTGTACCCATGTTTTTCTTATTGCTGCTGTTTACCTGTTACTTTCACCTGTACCTGTGTGTTTATTTTTTTCTGCTGTTTATTCAATACATACACCTGTACCTGGGTTTTTGTTTTTGCTGCTGTTTAGCTATTACATTCCGCCTGTACCGGTGTGTCTGTTTTTGCCGCTGGTTACCTATTGCATTCACCTATACCCGTGTTTTTCTTATTGCTGCTGTTTACCTGTTACTTTCGCCTGTAACTGTGTGTTTGTTTTTTCTGCTATTTATGTAATACATTCACCTGTACCTGTTATTTTAGCTGTTGCTGCTGATTACCTATTACATTCGCCCGTACCTGTGTTTTTGCTGTTGCTGCTGATTACCTATTACATTCGCCTGTACCCATGTTTTTCTTATTGCTGTAGTTTACCTCTTACTTTCACCTGTACCTGTGTATTTATTGTTTCTTCAGTGTATGTAAAACATTCACCTGTACCTGCATTTTTGTTTTTGGTGCCGTTTAGGTGTTGCATTCTGCCTGTACCTGTGTGTCTGTTTTTGCCAGTGTTGACCTATTACATTCGCCTGTACGTGTGTTTTTCTTATTGTTGCTGTTTACCTGTTACTTTCGCCTGTACCTGTGTGTTTGTTTTTTCTGCTGTTTAGGTAATACATTCACCTGTACCTGTGTTTTTGTTTTTGCTGCTGTTTAGCTATTGCATTCTCCTGTACCTGTGTGTGTTTTTCCCACTGTTGACCTATTACATTCGCCTGTACATGTGTTTTTCTTATTGTTGCTGTTTACCTGTTACTTTCGCATGTACATGTGTTTTTGTTTTTTCTGCTGTTTACCTATTACATTCGCCCATTCCCGTGTGTTTGTTTATTCTGCTTTTACCTATTACGTTCGCCTGTACCTGCGTTTTTGTTTTTGCCAATGTTTAACTATTACATTCGTCAGCATCTGTGTTTTTGATTTTCTGCTGTTTACCTTTCACGTTCGCCTGTACCTGTGTTTTTCTTTATTCTGCTGTTTACCTATTACATTTGCCTGTACCTGTGTTGTTGTTTTTTCTGCTGTTTGCCTATTACATTCGCCTGTACCTGTGTTTTTCTTTATTCTGTTGTTTACCTATTACATTTGCCTGTACCTGTGTTGTTGTTTTTTCTGCTGTTTGCCTATTACATTCGCCTGTACCCGTGTTTTTTTCCTGCTGTTTACCTATTACATTCGCCTGTACCCATGTTTTTCTTATTGCTGCTGTTTACCTGTTACTTTTACCTGTACCTGTGTGTTTGTGTTTTCTGCTGTTTATTTAATACATTCACCTGTACCTGCGTTTTTGTTTTTGCTGCTGTTTAGCTATTGCATTCACCTGTAAATGAATGCTTGTTTTTACCGCTGTTTACCTATTACGTTCGCCTGTACCTGTGTTTTTCTTTATTCTGCTGTTTACCTATTACATTTGCCTGTACCTGTGTTGTTGTTTTTTCTGCTGTTTACCTATTACATTCGCCTGTACCCGTGTTTTTTTCCTGCTGTTTACCTATTACATTCGCCTGTACCCATGTTTTTCTTATTGCTGCTGTTTACCTGTTACTTTTACCTGTACCTGTGTGTTTGTGTTTTCTGCTGTTTATTTAATACATTCACCTGTACCTGCGTTTTTGTTTTTGCTGCTGTTTAGCTATTGCATTCACCTGTAAATGAATGCTTGTTTTTACCGCTGTTTACCTATTACGTTCGCCTGTACCTGTGTTTTTGTTTTTTCTGCTGTTTACCTATTACATTTGCCTGTACCTGTGTTTTTCTTATTGTTCCTGTTTACGTGTTACATTCGCCTGTACCTGTGTTTTTGTTTTTTCTGCTGTTTACCTATTATATTCGCCTGTATCTGTGTTTTTGTTTTTGCTGCTGTTTACCTATTACATTCGCCTGTAACTGTGTTTTTGTTTTTGCCACTGTTTACCTATTACATTCGACTGTAGCTGTGTGTAGGCTTTTGCCGCTGTTTACCTATTACATTCGCCTGTATCTGTGTTTTTCTTATTGTTGCTGTTTACCTGTTATTTTCACCTGTACCTGTTTGTTTGTTTTTTCTGCTGTTTAGGTAATACATTCAACTGTACCTGTTATTTTAGCTGTTGCTGCTGATTACCTATTACATTCGCCCGTACCTGTGTTTTTGCTGTTGCTGCTGATTACCTATTACATTCGCCTGTACCCATGTTTTTCTTATTGCTGTAGTTTACCTCTTACTTTCACCTGTACCTGTGTATTTATTGTTTCTTCAGTGTATGTAAAACATTCACCTGTACCTGCATTTTTGTTTTTGGTGCCGTTTAGGTGTTGCATTCTGCCTGTACCTGTGTGTCTGTTTTTGCCAGTGTTTAACTATTACTTTCGCCTGTACCTGTGTGTTTGTTTTTTCTGCTGTTTAGGTAATAAATTCACCTGTACCTGTGTTTTTGTTTTTGCTGCTGTTTAGCTATTGCATTCTCCTGTACCTGTGTGTGTTTTTGCCACTGTTGACCTATTACTTTCGCCTGTACGTGTGTTTTTCTTATTGTTGCTGTTTACCTGTTACTTTCGCCTGTACCTGTGTGTTTGTTTTTTCTGCTGTTTAGGTAATACATTCACCTGTACCTGTGTTTTTGTTTTTGCAAATGTTTAACTATTACATTCGCCTGTATGTGTGTTTTTCTTATTGTTGCTGTTTACCTGTTACTTTCGCATGTACATGTGTTTTTGTTTTTTCTGCTGTTTACCTATTACATTCGCCTGTATCTGTGTTTTTGTTTTTTCTGCTCTTTACCTATTACATTTGCCTGTACCTGTGTTTTTCTTATTGCTGTTGTTTACCTGTTATTTTCACCTGTACCTGTGTGTTTGTTTTTTAGGCTGTTTATGTAATACATTCACCTGTACCTGCATTTTTGTTTTTGCTGCTGTTTACCTATTACATTCGCCTGTACCCGTGTTTTACTTATTGCTGCTGTTTACCTGTTACTTTCACCTGTACCTGTGTGTTTGTTTTTTTCTGCTGTTTATGTAATAAATTCACCTGTACCTTTCATTTTTGTTTTTGCCAATGTTTAACTATTACATTCGCCTGTACCTGTGTTTTTGTTTTTTCTGCTGTTTACCTATTACATTTGCCTGTACCCGTGTTTTTGTTTTATCTGTTCTTTACCTATTACATTCGCCTGTACCTGTGCTTTTCTTATTGCTGCTGTTTACCTGTTACTTTCACCTGTACCTGTGTGTTTGTTTTTTAGGCTGTTTATGTAATACATTCACCTGTACGTGCACTTTTGTTTTTGCTGCCGTTTACCTATTACATTCGCCTGTACCCATGTTTTTCTTATTGCTGCTGTTTAACTGTTACTTTCACCTGTACCTGTGTGTTTGATTTTTTCTGCTGTTTATGTAATGCATTCACCTGTACCTGCATTTTTGTTTTTGCCAATGTTTAACTATTACATTCGTCAGTATCTGTGTTTTTGTTTGTTCTGCTGTTTACCTATTACATTCGCCAGTACCTGTGTTGTTGTTTTTTCTGCTGTTTACCTATTACATTCGCCCGTACCCATATGTTTGTTTATTCTGTTGTTTACCTATTACATTCGCCTGTACCTGCGTTTTTGTTTTTGGCCGCTGTTTACCTATTACATTCGCCTGTACCTGTGTTTTTTCTGTTGCTGCCTATTACCTCTTACATTCACCTGTATCTGTGTTTTTGTTTTTGCTGCTGTTTACCTATTACATTCGCCTGTACACGTTTTTCGTTTTTTTCTGCTCTTTACCTGTTACATTCACCTGTACCCGTGTTTTTCTTATTGCTGTAGTTTACCTGTTACCTTCGCCTGTACCTGTGTGTTTATTGTTTCTGTAGTTTATGTAATACATTCACCTGTGTCTGCATTTTTGTTTTTGGTGCTGTTTAGGTATTGCATTCGTCTGTACCTGTGTTTTTCTTATTGTTCCTGTTTACCTGTTACTTTCGCCTGTAACTGTGTGTTTGTTTTTTCTGCTTTTTAGGTAATACATTCACCTGTACCTGTGTTTTTGTTTTTGCTGCTGTTTAGCCATTGCATTCTCCCGTACCTGTGTGTGTGTTTTTGCCGCTGTTGACCGATTACATTCACCTGTACCTGTGTTTTTCTTATTGTTGCAGTTTACCTGTTACTTTCGCATGTACCTGTGTGTTTGTTTTTTCTGCTGTTTAGGTAATACATTCACCTGTACCTGTGTTTTTGTAAATCTATTGTCTAGGTAATACATTCACCTGTACCTGTGTTTGTATTTTTGCCGCTGTTTACCTATTATATTCGCCTGTATCTGTGTTTTGTTTTTGCTGCTGTTTACCTATTACATTCGCCTGTATCTGTGTTTTTGTTTTTGCCGCTGTTTACCTATTACATTTGCCTGTCCCTGCATTTTTGTTTTTGGCCGCTGTTTACCTATTACATTCGCCTGTACATGTGTTTTTGTTTTTTCTGCTGTTTACCTATTACATTCGCCCATACCCATGTGTTTGTTTTTTCTGCTGTTTACCTATTACGTTCGCCTGTAACCGTGTTATTGTTTTTTCTGCTCTTTACCTGTTACATTCACCTGTACCTGTGTTTTTGTTTTTTCTGAAGTTTACCTATTATATTCGCCTGTACCCGTGTTTTTGTTTTTTCTGCTGTTTACCTAGTACATTCGCCTGTACCCGTGTGTTTGTTTTTTCTGCTGTTTACCTATTTCATTCGCCTGTACCCATGTTTTTTTTTTCTGCTGTTTACCTATTTCATTCGCCTGTACCCATGTTTTTGTTTTTTCTGCTGTTTACCTATTACATTTGCCGGTCCCTGCATTTTTGTTTTTGGCCGCCGTTTACCTATTACATTAGCCTGTACCTGTGTTTTAGCTTTTTCTGCTGTTTACCTGTTACATTCGCCTGTACCCGTGTTTTTGTTTTTTTCTGCTGTTTACCTATTTCATTCGTCTGTACCCGTGTTTTTCTTATTGCTGCTGTTTACCTGTTACTTTTGCCTGTACCTGTGTGTTTGTTTTTTAGGCTGTTCATGTAATACATTCACCTGTACGTTTCATTCTTGTTTTTCTCTATGTTTAATTATTACATTCATCTGTATCTGTGTTTTTGTTTTTTTCTGCTGTTTACCTTTTATGTTCGCCTGTACCCGTGTGTTGGTTCATTCTGCTGTTTACCTATTAAATTCGCCTGTACCTGTGTTTTTGTTTTTGGCCGCTGTTTACCTGTTACATTCGCCTATACCTGTGTTTTTGTTTTTTCTGAAGTTTACCTATTTCATTCGCCTGTACCCATGTTTTTGTTTTTTCTGCTGTTTACCTATTACATTTGCCTGTACCCATGTTTTTGTTTTTTCTGCTGTTTACCTAGTATATTCGCCTGTACCCGTGTGTTTGTTTTTTCTGCTGTTTACCTATTTCATTCGCCTGTACCCATATTTTTGTTTTTTTCTGCTGTTTACCTATTTCATTCGCCTGTACCCATGTTTTTGTTTTTTCTGCTGTTTACCTATTACATTTGCCGGTCCCTGCATTTTTGTTTTTGGCCGCCGTTTACCTATTACATTAGCCTGTACCTGTGTTTTAGCTTTTTCTGCTGTTTACCTATTACATTTGCCTGTACCCGTATTTTTGTTTTTTCTGCTGTTTACCTATTACATTCGCCTGTACCCGTGTTTTTCTTATTGCTGCTGTTTACCTGTTACTTTTGCCTGTACCTGTGTGTTTGTTTTTTAGGCTGTTTATGTAATACATTCACCTGTACCTGGGTTTTTGTTTTTGCTGCTGTTTACCTATTACATTCGCCTGTACCCGTGTTTTTCTTATTGCTGCTGTTTACCTGTTCCTTTTGCCTGTACCTGTGTGTTTGTTTTTTAGGCTGTTTATGTAACACATTCACCTGTACGTGCATTTTTGTTTTTGCTGCCCTTTACCTATTACATTTGCCTGTACCCATGTTTTTCTTATTGCTGCTGTTTAACTGTTACTTTCACCTGTACCTCTGTGTTTGATTTTTTCTGCTGTTTATGTAATACATTCACCTGTACCTGCATTTTTGTTTTTGCCAATGTTTAACTATTACATTCGTCAGTATCTGTGTTTTTGATTTTCTGCTGTTTACCTTTTACGTTCGCCTGTACCTGTGTTTTTGTTTATTCTGCTGTTTACCTATTACATTCGCCTGTACCTGTGTTGTTGTTTTTTCTGCTGTTTGCCTATTACATTTGCCTGTACCTATGTTTTTGTTTTTTTCTGCTGTTTACCTATTACATTCGCCCGTACCCATGTGTTTGTTTATTCTGTTGTTTACCTATTACATTCGCCTGTACCTGCGTTTTTGTTTTTGGCCGCTGTTTACCTATTACATTCGTCTGTACCTGTGTTTTTTCTGTTGCTGCCTATTACCTCTTACATTCACCTGTATCACGTTTTTGTTTTTGCTGTTGTTTACCTATTACATTCGCCTGTACACGTTTTTCATTTTTTTCTGCTCTTTACCTATTACATTCGCCTGTACCCGTGTTTTTCTTATTGCTGTAGTTTACCTGTTACCTTCGCCTGTACCTGTGTGTTTATTGTTTCTGTAGTTTATGTAATACATTCACCTGTGTCTGCATTTTTGTTTTTGGTGCTGTTTAGGTATTGCATTCGTCTGTACCTGTGTTTTTCTTATTGTTCCTGTTTACCTGTTACTTTTGCCTGTAACTGTGTGTTTGTTTTTTCTGCTTTTTAGGTAATACATTCACCTGTACCTGTGTTTTTGTTTTTGCTGCTGTTTAGCCATTGCATTCTCCCGTACCTGTGTGTGTGTTTTTGCCGCTGTTGACCGATTACATTCACCTGTACCTGTGTTTTTCTTATTGTTGCAGTTTACCTGTTACTTTCGCATGTACCTGTGTGTTTGTTTTTTCTGCTGTTTAGGTAATACATTCACCTGTACCTGTGTTTTTGTAAATCTATTGTCTAGGTAATACATTCACCTGTACCTGTGTTTGTATTTTTGCCGCTGTTTACCTATTATATTCGCCTGTATCTGTGTTTTGTTTTTGCTGCTGTTTACCTATTACATTCGCCTGTACCTGTGTTTTTGTTTTTGCCGCTGTTTACCTATTACATTTGCCTGTCCCTGCATTTTTGTTTTTGGCCGCTGTTTACCTATTACATTCGCCTGTACATGTGTTTTTGTTTTTTCTGCTGTTTACCTATTACATTCGCCCATACCCATGTGTTTGTTTTTTCTGCTGTTTACCTATTACGTTCGCCTGTAACCGTGTTATTGTTTTTTCTGCTCTTTACCTATTACATTCGCCTGTACCTGTGCTTTTCTTATTGCTGCTGTTTAACTGTTACTTTCACCTGTACCTGTGTGTTTGTTTTTTAGGCTGTTTATGTAATACATTCACCTGTACCTGCATTTTTGTTTTTGCTGCCGTTTACCTATTACATTCGCCTGTACCCATGTTTTTCTCATTGCTGCTGTTTAACTGTTACTTTCACCTGTACCTCTGTGTTTGATTTTTTCTGCTGTTTATGTAATACATTCACCTGTACCTGCATTTTTGTTTTTGCCAATGTTTAACTATTACATTCGTCAGTATCTGTGTTTTTGATTTTCTGCTGTTTACCTTTTACGTTCGCCTGTACCTGTGTTTTTGTTTATTCTGCTGTTTACCTATTACATTCGCCAGTACCTGTGTTGTTGTTTTTTCTGCTGTTTGCCTATTACATTTGCCTGTACCTATGTTTTTGTTTTTTTCTGCTGTTTACCTATTACATTCGCCCGTACCCATGTGTTTGTTTATTCTGTTGTTTACCTATTACATTCGCCTGTACCTGCGTTTTTGTTTTTGGCTGCTGTTTACCTATTACATTCGTCTGTACCTGTGTTTTTTCTGTTGCTGCCTATTACCTCTTACATTCACCTGTATCACGTTTTTGTTTTTGCTGTTGTTTACCTATTACATTCGCCTGTACACGTTTTTCATTTTTTTCTGCTCTTTACCTATTACATTCGCCTGTACCCGTGTTTTTCTTATTGCTGTAGTTTACCTGTTACCTTCACCTGTACCTGTGTGTTTATTGTTTGTGTAGTTTATGTAATACATTCACCTGTACCTGCATTTTTGTTTTTGGTGCTGTTTAGGTATTGCATTCTGCCTGTACCTGTGTGTCTGTTTTTGCCAGTGTTGACCTATTACATTCGCCTGTACGTGTGTTTTTCTTATTGTTCCTGTTTACCTGTTACTTTCGCCTGTACCTGTGTGTTTGTTTTTTCTGCTGTTTAGGTAATACATTCACCTGTACCTGTGTTTTTGTTTTTGCTGCTCTTTAGCCATTACATTCTCCCGTACCTGTGTGTGTGTTTTTGCCGCTGTTGACCGATTACATTCACCTGTACCTGTGTTTTTCTTATTGTTGCCGTTTACCTGTTACTTTCGCATGTACCTGTGTGTTTGTTTTTTCTGCTGCCTAGGTAATACATTCACCTGTACCTGTGTTTTTGTTTTTGCTGTGTTTAGCTATTGCATTCGCCAGTACCTGAATGTGTTTTTTGCCGTTGTTTACCTATTTCGTTCGCCTGTTCCTGTGTTTTTGTTTTTTCTGCTATTTACCTATTACATTCACCTGTACCTGTGTTTTTCTTATTGTTCCCGTTTACCTGTTACTTTTGCCTGTACCTGTGTGTTTGTTTTTTCTGCTGTTTAGGTAATACATTCACCTGTACCTGTGTTTTTGTTTTTTCTATTGTCTTGGTAATACATTCACCTGTACCTGTGTTTTTGTTTTTGCTGCCGTTTAGCTATTGCATTCGCCTGTACCTGAATGTGTGTTGTTGCCGCTGTTTACCTATTATGTTCGCCTGTACCTGTGTTTTTGTTTTTCTGCTGTTTACCTATTAAATTCGCCTCTACCTGTGTTTTTCTTATTGTTCCTGTTTACCTGTTACTTTCGCCTGTACGTATGTGTTTGTTTTTTCTACTGTTTAGGTAATACATTCACCTGTACCTGTGTTTGTGTTTTTGCCGCTGTTTACCTATTATATTCGCCTGTATCTGTGTTTTTGTTTTTGCTGCTGTTTACCTATTACATTCGCCTCTACCTGTGTTTTTCTTATTGTTCCTGTTTACCTGTTACTTTCGCCTGTACCTATGAGTTTGTTTTTTCTACTGTTTAGGTAATACATTCACCTGTACCTGTGTTTGTGTTTTTGCCGCTGTTTACCTATTATATTCGCCTGTATCTGTGTTTTTGTTTTTGCTGCTGTTTACCTATTACATTGGCCTGTACCTGTGTTTTTGTTTTTGCCGCTGTTTACCTATTACATTCGCCTGTACCTGTGTTTTTGCTTTTTCTGCTGTTTACCTATTACATTCACCTGTACCCGTGTTTTTGTTTTTTCTGCTGTTTACCTATTACATTCGCCTGTACCCGTGTTTTTCTTATTGCTGTTTACCTGTTACTTTTGCCTGTATCTGTGTGTTTGTTTTTTAGGCTGTTCATGTAATACATTCACCTGTACCTGTGTTTTTGTTTTTGCTGCTGTTTACCTATTGCATTCGCCTGTACCCGTGTTTTTCTTATTGCTGCTGTTTACCTGTTCCTTTTGACTGTACCTGTGTGTTGGTTTTTTTCTGCTGTTTATGTAATACATTCACCTGTACGTTTCATTCTTGTTTTTGTCTATGTTTAATTATTACATTCATCTGTATCTGTGTTTTTGTTTTTTTCTGCTGTTTACCTTTTACGTTCGCCTGTACCCGTGTGTTGGTTCATTCTGCTGTTTACCTATTAAATTCACCTGTACCTGCGTTTTTGTTTTTGGCCGCTGTTTACCTGTTACATTCTCCTGTACCTGTGTTTTTGTTTTTTCTGAAGTTTACCTATTTCATTCGCCTGTACCCATGTTTTTGTTTTTTCTGCTGTTTTCCTATTACATTCGCCTGTACCCATGTTTTTGTTTTTTCTGCTGTTTACCTAGTACATTCGCCTGTACCTGTGTGTTTGTTTTTTCTGCTGTTTACCTATTTCATTCGCCTGTACCCATGTTTTTGTTTTTTTCTGCTGTTTACCTATTTCATTCGCCTGTACCCATGTTTTTGTTTTTTCTGCTGTTTACCTATTACATTTGCCGGTCCCTGCATTTTTGTTTTTGGCCGCCGTTTACCTATTACATTAGCCTGTACCTGTGTTTTAGCTTTTTCTGCTGTTTACCTATTACATTCGCCTGTACCCGTGTTTTTGTTTTTTTCTGCTGTTTACCTATTTCATTCGTCTGTACCCATGTTTTTGTTTTTTTTGCTGTTTACCTATTACATTTGCCTGTCCCTGCATTTTTGTTTTTGGCCGCTGTTTACCTATTACATTCGCCTGTACCCGTGTTTTTGTTTTTTCTGCTGTTTACCTATTACATTTGCCTGTACCTTTGTTTTTCTTATTGCTGCTGTTTACCTGTTACTTTCGCCTGTACCTGTGTTTTTCTGATTGCTGCTGTTTACCTGTTACTTTCGCCTGTACCTGTGTGTTTGTTTTTTAGGCTGTTTATGTAATACATTCACCTGTACGTGCATTTTTGTTGTTGCTGTCGTTTACCTATTACATTCGCCTGTACCCATGTTTTTCTTATTGCTGCTGTTTAACTGTGACTTTCACCTGTGCCTGTGTGTTTGATTTTTTCTGCTGTTTATGTAATACATTCACCTGTACCTGCATTTTTGTTTTTGCCAATGTTTAACTATTCCATTCGTCAGTATCTGTGTTTTTGATTTTCTGCTGTTTACCTGTTACTTTCGCCTGTACCTGTGTGTTTGTTTTTTCTGCTGTTTAGGTAATACATTCACCTGTACCTGTGTTTTTGTTTTTGCTGCTCTTTAGCCATTGCATTCTCCCGTACCTGTGTGTGTGTTTTTGCCGCTGTTGACCGATTACATTCACCTGTACCTGTGTTTTTCTTATTGTTGCCGTTTACCTGTTACTTTCGCATGTACCTGTGTGTTTGTTTTTTCTGCTGCCTAGGTAATACATTCACCTGTACCGATGTTTTTGTTTTTGCTGTGTTTAGCTATTGCATTCGCCAGTACCTGAATGTGTTTTTTGCCGTTGTTTACCTATTTCGTTCGCCTGTTCCTGTGTTTTTGTTTTTTCTGCTATTTACCTATTACATTCACCTGTACCTGTGTTTTTCTTATTGTTCCCGTTTACCTGTTACTTTTGCCTGTACCTGTGTGTTTGTTTTTTCTGCTGTTTAGGAAATACATTCACCTGTACCTGTGTTTTTGTTTTTTCTATTGTCTTGGTCATACATTCACCTGTACCTGTGTTTTTGTTTTTGCTGCCGTTTAGCTATTGCATTCGCCTGTACCTGAATGTGTGTTGTTGCCGCTGTTTACCTATTATGTTCGCCTGTACCTGTGTTTTTGTTTTTCTGCTGTTTACCTATTACATTCGCCTCTACCTGTGTTTTTCTTATTGTTCCTGTTTACCTGTTACTTTCGCCTGTACGTATGTGTTTGTTTTTTCTACTGTTTAGGTAATACATTCACCTGTACCTGTGTTTGTGTTTTTGCCGCTGTTTACCTATTATATTCGCCTGTATCTGTGTTTTTGTTTTTGCTGCTGTTTACCTATTACATTCGCCTCTACCTGTGTTTTTCTTATTGTTCCTGTTTACCTGTTACTTTCGCCTGTACCTATGAGTTTGTTTTTTCTACTGTTTAGGTAATACATTCACCTGTACCTGTGTTTGTGTTTTTGCCGCTGTTTACCTATTATATTCGCCTGTATCTGTGTTTTTGTTTTTGCTGCTGTTTACCTATTACATTGGCCTGTACCTGTGTTTTTGTTTTTGCCGCTGTTTACCTATTACATTTGCCTGTCCCTGCATTTTTGTTTTTGGCCGCTGTTTACCTATTACATTCGCCCGTACGCATGTGTTTGTTTATTCTGTTGTTTACCTATTACATTCGCCTGTACCTGCGTTTTTGTTTTTGGCCGCTGTTTACCTATTTCATTCGCCTGTTCCTGTGTTTTTTCTGTTGCTGCCTATTACCTCTCACACTCACCTGTATCTGCGTTTTTGTTTTTGCTGCTGTTTACCTATTACTTTCGCCTGTACACGTTTTTCGTTTTTTTCTGCTCTTTACCTATTACATTCGCCTGTACCCGTGTTTTTCTTATTGCTGTAGTTTACCTGTTACCTTCACCTGTACCTGTGTGTTTATTGTTTCTGTAGTTTATGTAATACATTCACCTGTACCTGCATTTTTGTTTTTGGTGCTGTTTAGGTATTGCATTCTGCCTGTACCTGTGTGTCTATTTTTGCCTATGTTTAACTATTACATTCGCCTGTACCTGTGTTTTTCTTATTGTTCCTGTTTACCTGTTACTTTCGCCTGTACCTGTGTGTTTGTTTTTTCTGCTTTTTAGGTAATACATTCACCTGTACCTGTGTTTTTGTTTTTGCTGCTCTTTAGCCATTGCATTCTCCCGTACCTGTGTGTGTGTTTTTGCCGCTGTTGACCGATTACATTCACCTGTACCTGTGTTTTTCTTATTGTTGCAGATTACCTGTTACTTTCGCATGTACCTGTGTGTTTGTTTTTTCTGCTGCCTAGGTAATACATTCACCTGTACCTGTGTTTTTGTTTTTGCTGTGTTTAGCTATTGCATTCGCCTGTACCTGAATGTGTTTTTTGCCGCTGTTTACCTATTTCGTTCGCCTGTACCTGTGTTTTTGTTTTTTCTGCTGTTTACCTATTACATTCACCTGTACCTGTGTTTTTCTTATTGTTCCCATTTACCTGTTACTTTTGCCTGTACCTGTGTGTTTGTTTTTTCTGCTGTTTAGCTAATACATTCACCTGTACCTGTGTTTGTGTTTTTGCCGCTGTTTACCTATTATATTCGCCTGTATCTGTGTTTTTGTTTTTGCTGCTGTTTACCTATTACATTCACCTCTACCTGTGTTTTTCTTATTGTTCCTGTTTACCTGTTACTTTCGCCTGTACCTATGTGTTTGTTTTTTCTACTGTTTAGGTAATACATTCACCTGTACCTGTGTTTGTGTTTTTGCCGCTGTTTACCTATTATATTCGCCTGTATCTGTGTTTTTGTTTTTGCTGCTGTTTACCTATTACATTGGCCTGTACCTGTGTTTGTGTTTTTGCCGCTGTTTATCTATTACATTTGCCTGTCCCTGCATTTTTGTTTTTGGCCGCTGTTTACCTATTACATTCGCCCGTACGCATGTGTTTGTTTATTCTGTTGTTTACCTATTACATTCGCCTGTACCTGCGTTTTTGTTTTTGGCCGCTGTTTACCTATTTCATTCGCCTGTTCCTGTGTTTTTTCTGTTGCTGCCTATTACCTCTCACATTCACCTGTATCTGCGTTTTTGTTTTTGCTGCTGTTTACCTATTACTTTCGCCTGTACACGTTTTTCGTTTTTTTCTGCTCTTTACCTATTACATTCGCCTGTACCCGTGTTTTTCTTATTGCTGTAGTTTACCTGTTACCTTCACCTGTACCTGTGTGTTTATTGTTTCTGTAGTTTATGTAATACATTCACCTGTACCTGCATTTTTGTTTTTGGTGCTGTTTAGGTATTGCATTCTGCCTGTACCTGTGTGTCTATTTTTGCCTATGTTTAACTATTACATTCGCCTGTACCTGTGTTTTTCTTATTGTTCCTGTTTGCCTGTTACTTTCGCCTGTACCTGTGTGTTTGTTTTTTCTGCTTTTTAGGTAATACATTCACCTGTACCTGTGTTTTTGTTTTTGCTGCTCTTTAGCCATTGCATTCTCCCGTACCTGTGTGTGTGTTTTTGCCGCTGTTGACCGATTACATTCACCTGTACCTGTGTTTTTCTTATTGTTGCAGATTACCTGTTACTTTCGCATGTACCTGTGTGTTTGTTTTTTCTGCTGCCTAGGTAATACATTCACCTGTACCTGTGTTTTTGTTTTTGCTGTGTTTAGCTATTGCATTCGCCTGTACCTGAATGTGTTTTTTGCCGCTGTTTACCTATTTCGTTCGCCTGTACCTGTGTTTTTGTTTTTTCTGCTGTTTACCTATTACATTCACCTGTACCTGTGTTTTTCTTATTGTTCCCATTTACCTGTTACTTTTGCCTGTACCTGTGTGTTTGTTTTTTCTGCTGTTTAGCTAATACATTCACCTGTACCTGTGTTTGTGTTTTTGCCGCTGTTTACCTATTATATTCGCCTGTATCTGTGTTTTTGTTTTTGCTGCTGTTTACCTATTACATTCACCTCTACCTGTGTTTTTCTTATTGTTCCTGTTTACCTGTTACTTTCGCCTGTACCTATGTGTTTGTTTTTTCTACTGTTTAGGTAATACATTCACCTGTACCTGTGTTTGTGTTTTTGCCGCTGTTTACCTATTATATTCGCCTGTATCTGTGTTTTTGTTTTTGCTGCTGTTTACCTATTACATTGGCCTGTACCTGTGTTTGTGTTTTTGCCGCTGTTTATCTATTACATTTGCCTGTCCCTGCATTTTTGTTTTTGGCTGCTGTTTACCTATTACATTCGCCTGTACCTGTGTTTTTGCTTTTTCTGCTGTTTACCTATTACATTCACCTGTACCCGTGTTTTTGTTTTTTCTGCTGTTTACCTATTGCATTCGCTTGTACCCGTGTTTTTCTTATTGCTGCTGTTTACCTGTTACTTTTGCCTGTACCTGTGTGTTTGTTTTTTAGGCTGTTCATGTAATACATTCACCTGTACGTTTCATTCTTGTTTTTGTCTATGTTTAATTATTACATTCATCTATATCTGTGTTTTTGTTTTTTTCTGCTGTTTACCTTTTACGTTCGCCTGTACCCGTGTGTTGGTTCATTCTGCTGTTTACCTATTAAATTCGCCTGTACCTGCTTTTTTGTTTTTGGCCGCTGTTTACCTGTTACATTCTCCTGTACCTGTGTTTTTGTTTTTTCTGAAGTTTACCTATTTCATTCGCCTGTACCCATGTTTTTGTTTTTTCTGCTGTTTACCTATTATATTCGCCTGTACCCGTGTTTTTGTTTTTTCTGCTGTTTACCTAGTACATTCACCTGTACCTGTGTGTTTGTTTTTTCTGCTGTTTACATATTTCATTCGCCTGTACCCATGTTTTTGTTTTTTTCTGCTGTTTACCTATTTCATTCGCCTGTACCCATGTTTTTGTTTTTTCTGCTGTTTACCTATTACATTTGCCGGTCCCTGCATTTTTGTTTTTGGCCGCCGTTTACCTATTACATTAGCCTGTACCTGTGTTTTAGCTTTTTCTGCTGTTTACCTGTTACATTCGCCTGTACCCGTGTTTTTGTTTTTTTCTGCTGTTTACCTATTTAATTCGTCTGTACCCGTGTTTTTCTTATTGCTGCTGTTTACCTGTTACTTTTGCCTGTACCTGTGTGTTTGTTTTTTAGGCTGTTCATGTAATACATTCACCTGTACCTGGGTTTTTGTTTTTGCTGCTGTTTACCTATTACATTCGCCTGTACCCGTGTTTTTCTTATTGCTGCTGTTTACCTGTTCCTTTTGCCTTTACCTGTGTGTTGGTTTTTTTCTGCTGTTTATGTAATACATTCACCTGTACGTTTCATTCTTCTTTTTGTCTATGTTTAATTATTACATTCATCTGTATCTGTGTTTTTGTTTTTTTCTGCTGTTTACCTAGTACATTCGCCTGTACCCGTGTGTTTGTTTTTTCTGCTGTTTACCTATTTCATTCGCCTGTACCCATGTTTTTGTTTTTTTTCTGCTGTTTACCTATTACATTTGCCGGTCCCTGCATTTTTGTTTTTGGCCGCCGTTTACCTATTACATTAGCCTGTACCTGTGTTTTAGCTTTTTCTGCTGTTTACCTGTTACATTCGCCTGTACCCGTGTTTTTGTTTTTTTCTGCTGTTTACCTATTTCATTCGTCTGTACCCATGTTTTTTTTCCTGCTGTTTACCTATTACATTTGCCTGTCCCTGCATTTTTGTTTTTGGCCGCTGTTTACCTATTACATTCGCCTGTACCCGTGTTTTTGTTTTTTCTGCTGTTTACCTATTACATTTGCCTGTACCTGTGTTTTTCTTATTGCTGCTGTTTACCTGTTCCTTTTGCCTGTACCTGTGTGTGGGTTTTTTTCTGCTGTTTATGTAATACATTCACCTGTACGTTTCATTCTTGTTTTTGTCTATGTTTAACAATTACATTCATCTGTGTCTGTGTTTTTGTTTATTTCTGCTGTTTACCTTTTATGTTTGCCTGTACCTGTATGTTTGCATTTCTTGCTGTTTGCCTATTACATTCGCCTGTACCCGTGTGTTTGTTTATTCTGCTGTTTACCTATTAAATTCGCCTGTACCTGCGTTTTTGTTTTGGGCCACGGTTTTCCTATTATGTTCGCCTGTACCTGTGTTTTTGTTTTTTCTGCTGTTTACCTATTACATTTGCCTGTACCCGTGTTTTTGTTTTTTCTGTTCTTTACCTATTACATTCGCCTGTACCTGTGCTTTTCTTATTGCTGCTGTTTACCTGTTACTTTCACCTGTACCTGTGTGTTTGTTTTTTAGGCTGTTTATGTAATACATTCACCTGTACGTGCATTTTTGTTTTTGCTGCCGTTTACCTATTACATTCGCCTGTACCCATGTTTTTCTTATTGCTGCTGTTTAACTGTTACTTTCACCTGTACCTGTGTGTTTGATTTTTTCTGCTGTTTATGTAATACATTCACCTGTACCTGCATTTTTGTTTTTGCCAATGTTTAACTATTACATTCGTCAGTATCTGTGTTTTTGATTTTCTGCTGTTTACCTTTTACGTTCGCCTGTACCTGTGTTTTTGTTTATTCTGCTGTTTACCTATTACATTCGCCTGTACCTGTGTTGTTGTTTTTTCTGCTGTTTGCCTATTACATTTGCCTGTATCCGTGTTTTTGTTTTTTTCTGCTGTTTACCTATTACATTCGCCCGTACCCATGTGTTTCTTTATTCTGTTGTTTACCTATTACATTCGCCTGTACCTGCATTTTTGTTTTTGGTGCTGTTTAGGTATTGCATTCTGCCTGTACCTGTGTGTCTATTTTTGCCTATGTTTAACTATTACATTCACCTGTACCTGTGTTTTTCTTATTGTTCCTGTTTACCTGTTACTTTCGCCTGTACCTGTGTGTTTATTTTTTCTGCTTTTTAGGTAATACATTCACCTGTACCTGTGTTTTTGTTTTTGCTGCTCTTTAGCCATTGCATTCTCCCGTACCTGTGTGTGTTTTTGCCACTGTTGACCTATTGCATTCACCTGTACCTGTGTTTTTCTTATTGTTGCCGTTTACCTGTTACTTTCGCATGTACCTGTGTGTTTGTTTTTTCTGCTGCCTAGGTAATACATTCACCTGTACCTGTGTGTTTGTTTTTTCTGCTGCCTAGGTAATACATTCACCTGTACCTGTGTTTTTATTTTTGCTGTGTTTAGCTATTGCATTCGCCTGTACCTGAATGTGTTTTTTTGCCGCTGTTTACCTATTTCATTCGCCTGTACCTGTGTTTTTGTTTTTTCTGCTGTTTACCTATTACATTCACCTGTACCTGTGTTTTTCTTATTGTTCCCGTTTACCTGTTACTTTTGCCTGTACCTGTGTGTTTGTTTTTTCTGCTGTTTAGGTAATACATTCACCTGTACCTGTGTTTTTGTTTTTTCTATTGTCTAGGTCATACATTCACCTGTACCTGTGTTTTTGTTTTTGCTGCCGTTTAGCCATTGCATTCGCCTGTACCTGAATGTGTGTTGTCGCCGCTGTTTAACTATTATGTTCGCCTGTACCTGTGTTTTTGCTTTTTCTGCTGTTTACCTATTACATTTGCCTCTACCTGTGTTTTTCTTATTGTTCCTGTTTACCTGTTACTTTCGCCTGTACCTATGTGTTTGTTTTTTCTGCTGTTTAGGTAATACATTCACCTGTACCTGTGTTTGTGTTTTTGCTGCTGTTTAACTATTATATTCGCCTGTATCTGTGTTTTTGTTTTTGCCGCTGTTTACCTATTACATTCGCCTCTACCTGTGTTTTTCTTATTGTTCCTGTTTACCTGTTACTATCGCCTGTACCTATGTGTTTGTTTTTTCTGCTGTTTAGGTAATACATTCACCTGTACCTGTGTTTGTGTTTTTGCCGCTGTTTACCTATTATATTCGCCTGTATCTGTGTTTTTGTTTTTGCTGCTGTTTACCTATTACATTGGCCTGTACCTGTGTTTTTGTTTTTGCCGCTGTTTACCTATTACATTTGCCTGTCCCTGCATTTTTGTTTTTGGCCGCTGTTTACCTATTACATTCGCCTGTACCTGTGTTTTTGCTTTTTCTGCCGTTTACCTATTACATTCAGCTGTACCCGTGTTTTTGTTTTTTCTGCTGTTTACCTATTGCATTCGCCTGTACCCGTGTTTTTCTTATTGCTGCTGTTTACCTGTTACTTTTGCCTGTACCTGTGTGTTTGTTTTTTAGGCTGTTCATGTAATACATTCACCTGTACGTTTCATTCTTGTTTTTGTCTATGTTTAATTATTACATTCGTCTGTACCCATGTTTTTGTTTTTTCTGCTGTTTACCTATTACATTTGCCGGTCCCTGCATTTTTGTTTTTGGCCGCCGTTTACCTATTACATTAGCCTGTACCTGTGTTTTAGCTTTTTCTGCTGTTTACCTGTTACATTCGCCTGTACCCGTGTTTTTGTTTTTTTCTGCTGTTTACCTATTTCATTCGTCTGTACCCATGTTTTTTTTTCTGCTGTTTAACTATTACATTTGCCTGTCCCTGCATTTTTGTTTTTGTCCGCTGTTTGCCTATTACATTCGCCTGTACCCTTTTTTTTGGTTTTTCTGCTGTTTACCTATTACATTTGCCTGTACCTGTGTTTTTCTTATTGCTGCTGTTTACCTGTTACTTGCGCCTGTACCTGTGTTTTTCTTATTGCTGCTGTTTACCTGTTACTTTCGCCTGTACCTGTGTGTTTGTTTTTTAGGCTGTTTATGTAATACATTCACCTGTACCTGGGTTTTTGTTTTTGCTGCTGTTTAGCTATTACATTCGCCTGTACCCGTGTTTTTCTTATTGCTGCTGTTTACCTGTTCCTTTTGCCTGTACCTGTGTGTGGGTTTTTTTCTGCTGTTTATGTAATACATTCACCTGTACCTGCGTTTTTGTTTTTGTCAATGTTTAACTATTACATTCGTCTGTATCTGTGTTTTTGTTTTTTGTGCTGTTTACCTTTTATGTTCACCTGTACCTGTATTTTTGCTTTTTATGCTGTTTGCCTATTACATTCGCCTGTTTGCCTGTACCTGCATTTTTGTTTTGGCTGCTGTTACCTATTACGTTTGCCTGTACCTGTGTTTTTGTTTTTTCTGCTGTTTACCTATTACATTCGCCTGTACATGTGTGTCTGTTTTTGTCGGTGTTTACCTATTACATTAGCCTGTACCTGTGTTTTAGCTTTTTCTGCTGTTTACCTGTTACATTCGCCTGTACCCGTGTTTTTGTTTTTTTCTGCTGTTTACCTATTTCATTCGTCTGTACCCATGTTTTTTTTTCTGCTGTTTAACTATTACATTTGCCTGTCCCTGCATTTTTGTTTTTGTCCGCTGTTTGCCTATTACATTCGCCTGTACCCTTTTTTTTGGTTTTTCTGCTGTTTACCTATTACATTTGCCTGTACCTGTGTTTTTCTTATTGCTGCTGTTTACCTGTTACTTGCGCCTGTACCTGTGTTTTTCTTATTGCTGCTGTTTACCTGTTACTTTCGCCTGTACCTGTGTGTTTGTTTTTTAGGCTGTTTATGTAATACATTCACCTGTACCTGGGTTTTTGTTTTTGCTGCTGTTTACCTATTACATTCGCCTGTACCCGTGTTTTTCTTATTGCTACTGTTTACCTGTTCCTTTTGCCTGTACCTGTGTGTGGGTTTTTTTCTGCTGTTTATGTAATACATTCACCTGTACGTTTCATTCTTGTTTTTGTCTATGTTTAACAATTACATTCATCTGTGTCTGTGTTTTTGTTTATTTCTGCTGTTTACCTTTTACGTTTGCCTGTACCTGTATGTTTGCATTTCTTGCTGTTTGCCTATTACATTCGCCTGTACCCGTGTGTTTGTTTATTCTGCTGTTTACCTATTAAATTCGCCTGTACCTGCGTTTTTGTTTTGGGCCACGGTTTTCCTATTATGTTCGCCTGTACCTGTGTTTTTGTTTTTTCTGCTGTTTACCTATTACATTTGCCTGTACCCGTGTTTTTGTTTTTTCTGTTCTTTACCTATTACATTCGCCTGTACCTGTGCTTTTCTTATTGCTGCTGTTTAACTGTTACTTTCACCTGTACCTGTGTGTTTGTTTTTTAGGCTGTTTATGTAATACATTCACCTGTACGTGCATTTTTGTTTTTGCTGCCGTTTACCTATTACATTCGCCTGTACCCATGTTTTTCTTATTGCTGCTGTTTAACTGTTACTTTCACCTGTGCCTGTGTGTTTGATTTTTTCTGCTGTTTACCTATTACATTTGCCTCTACCTGTGTTTTTCTTATTGTTGCTGTTTACCTGTTACTGTCGCCTGTACCTGTGTGTTTGTTTTATCTGCTGTTTAGGTAATACATTCACCTGTACCTGTGTTTTTGTTTTTGCTGCTGTTTTGATATTGCATTCGCCTGTACCTGTGTGTGTGTTTTTGCCGCTGTTTACCTATTACATTTCCCTGCACCTGTGTTTTTCTTATTGTTCCTGTTTACCTGTTACTTTCGCCTGTACCTGCGTGTTTGTTTTTTCTGCTGTTTAGGTAATACATTCACCTGTACCTGTGTTTTTGTTTTTGCTGCTGTTCAGCTATTGCATTCGCCTGTACCTGTTTGTGTGTTTTTGCCACTGTTGACCTATTACATTTGCCTGTACCTGTGTTTTTCTTATTGTTGCTGTTTACCTGTTACTTTTGCCTGTACCTGTGTGTTTGTGTTTTTAGGCTGTTTATGTAATACATTCACCTGTACATGCGTTTTTGTTTTTGCTGCTGTTTAGCTATTGCATTCGCCTGTACCTGAATGTGTGTTCTTGCCGCTGTTTACCTATTATGTTCGCCTGTACCTGTGTTTTTGTTTTTTCTGCTGTTTACCTATTACATTTGCCTCTACCTGTGTTTTTCTTATTGTTCCTGTTTACCTGTTACTTTCGCCTGTACTTGTGTGTTTGTTTTATCTGCTGTTTAGGTAATACATTCACCTGTACCTGTGTTTTTGTTTTTGCTGCTGTTTTGATATTGCATTCGCCTGTACCTGTGTGTGTGTTTTTGCCGCTGTTTACCTATTACATTTCCCTGCACCTGTGTTTTTCTTATTGTTCCTGTTTACCTGTTACTTTCGCCTGTACCTGCGTGTTTGTTTTTTCTGCTGTTTAGGTAATACATTCACCTGTACCTGTGTTTTTGTTTTTGCTGCTGTTCAGCTATTGCATTCGCCTGTACCTGTTTGTGTGTTTTTGCCACTGTTGACCTATTACATTCGCCTGTACCTGTGTTTTTCTTATTGTTGCTGTTTACCTGTTACTTTTGCCTGTACCTGTGTGTTTGTGTTTTTAGGCTGTTTATGTAATACATTCACCTGTACATGCGTTTTTGTTTTTGCTGCTGTTTAGCTATTGCATTCGCCTGTACCTGTGTGTGTGTTTTTGCCGCTGTTTACCTATTACGTTTGCCTGTACCTGTGTTTTTGTTTTTTCTGCTGTTTACCTATTACATTCCCCTGTACCTGTGTTTTTGTTTTTTCTGCTGTTTACCTATTACATTTGCCTGTACCTGAATTTTTGTTTTTGGCCGCTGTTTACCTATTGCATTCGCCTGTACCTGTGTTTTTGTTTTTTCTGCTCTTTGCCAATTACATTCCCCTGTACCCGTGTTTTTCTTATTGCTGCTGTTTACCTGTTACTTACGCCTGTACCTGTGTGTTTGTTTTTTTAGGCTGTTTATGTAATACAATCACCTGTACCTGCTTTTTTGTTTTTGCGGCTGTTTACCTATTACATTCAACTGTTTTTCTTATTGCTGCTGTGTACCTGTTACTTTCGCCTGTACCTGTGTGTTTGTTTTTTTCTGCTGTTTATGTAATACATTCACCTGTACCTGCGTTTTTGTTTTTGTCAATGTTTAACTATTACATTCGTCTGTATCTGTGTTTTTGTTTTTTGTGCTGTTTACCTTTTATGTTCACCTGTACCTGTATTTTTGCTTTTTATGCTGTTTGCCTATTACATTCGCCTGTTTGCCTGTACCTGCATTTTTGTTTTGGCTGCTGTTACCTATTACGTTTGCCTGTACCTGTGTTTTTGTTTTTTCTGCTGTTTACCTATTACATTCGCCTGTACATGTGTGTCTGTTTTTGTCGGTGTTTAACTATTACATTCGCCTGTACCTGTTTTTATGCTGTTGCTGCTGATTACCTATTACATTCGCCTGTACCCATGTTTTTCTTATTGCTGTTTTTTACTTGTTACTTTTGCCTGTACCTGTGTGTTTCTTTTTTCTGCTGTTTATGTAATATATTCACCTGTGCCTGCATTTTTGTTTTTGCTGCTGTTTACCTATTACATTCGCCTGTACCTGTGTTTTTGTTTTTGCTGCTGTTTACCTATTACATTCAACTGTGCCCATGTTTTTCTTATTGCTGCTGTGTACCTGTTACTTTCGCCTGTACCTGTGTGTTTGTTTTTTTCTGCTGTTTATGTAATACATTCACCTGTACCTGCGTTTTTGTTTTTGTCAATGTTTAACTATTACATTCGTCTGTATCTGTGTTTTTGTTTATTCTGCTGTTTACCTTTTACGTTCACCTGTACCTGTATTTTTGCTTTTTTTGCTGTTTGCCTATTACATTCACCTGTTTGCCTGTACCTGCGTTTTTGTTTTTGGCTGCTGTTTACCTATTACGTTTGCCTGTACCTGTGTTTTTGTTTTTTCTGCTGTTTACCTATTACATTCCCCTGTACCTGTGTTGTTGTTTTTTCTGCTGTTTGCCTATTACATTCACCTGTACCTGGGTTTTTGTTTTTGCTGCTGATTACCTATTACATTCGCCTGTACCCGTGTTTTTCTTATTGCTGTTTTTTACTTGTTACTTTTGCCTGTACCTGTGTGTTTCTTTTTTCTGCTGTTTATGTAATATATTCACCTGTGCCTGCATTTTTGTTTTTGCTGCTGTTTACCTATTACATTCGCCTGTACCCATGTTTTTGTTTTTTCTGCTGTTTACCTAGTATATTCGCCTGTACCCGTGTGTTTGTTTTTTCTGCTGTTTACCTATTTCATTCGCCTGTACCCCTGTTTTTGTTTTTTCTGCTGTTTACCTATTACATTCGCCTGTACCCGTGTTTTTGTTTATTCTGCTGTTTACCTATTACATTCGCCTGTACCCGTGTTTTTCTTATTGCTGCTGTTTACCTGTTACTTTCGCCTGTACCTGTGTGTTTGTTTTTTAGGCTGTTTATGTTAGACATTCACCTGTACCTGGGTTTTTGTTTTTGCTGCTGTTTACCTATTACATTCGCCTGTACCCGTGTTTTTCTTATTGCTGCTGTTTACCTGTTCCTTTTGCCTGTACCTGTGTGTGGGTTTTTTTCTGCTGTTTATGTAATACATTCACCTGTACGTTTCATTCTTGTTTTTGTCTATGATTAACAATTACATTCATCTGTGTCTGTGTTTTTGTTTATTTCTGCTGTTTACCTTTTACGTTTGCCTGTACCTGTATGTTTGCATTTCTTGCTGTTTGCCTATTACATTCGCCTGTACCCGTGTGTTTGTTTATTCTGCTGTTTACCTATTAAATTCGCCTGTCCCTGCGTTTTTGTTTTGGGCCACTGTTTACCTATTATGTTCGCCTGTACCTGTGTTTTTGTTTTTTCTGCTGTTTACCTATTACATTTGCCTGTACCCGTGTTTTTGTTTTTTCTGTTCTTTACCTATTACATTCGCCTGTACCTGTGCTTTTCTTATTGCTGCTGTTTAACTGTTACTTTCACCTGTACCTGTGTGTTTGTTTTTTTAGGCTGTTTATGTAACACATTCACCTGTACGTGCATTTTTGTTTTTGCTGCCGTTTACCTATTACATTCGCCTGTACCCATGTTTTTCTTATTGCTGCTGTTTAACTGTTACTTTCACCTGTACCTGTGTGTTTGATTTTTTCTGCTGTTTATGTAATACATTCACCTGTACCTGCATTTTTGTTTTTGCCAATGTTTAACTATTACATTCGTCAGTATCTGTGTTTTTGATTTTCTGCTGTTTACCTTTTACGTTCGCCTGTACCTGTGTTTTTGTTTATTCTGCTGTTTACCTATTACATTCGCCTGTACCTGTGTTGTTGTTTTTTCTGCTGTTTGCCTATTACATTTGCCTGTACCCGTGTTTTTGTTTTTTTCTGCTGTTTACCTATTACATTCGCCCGTACCCATGTGTTTGTTTATTCTGTTGTTTACCTATTACATTCGCCTGTACCTGAGTTTTTGTTTTTGGTCGCTGTTTACCTATTACATTCACCTGTACCTGTGTTTTTTCTGTCGCTGCCTATTACCTCTTACATTCACCTGTATCTGTGTTTTTGTTTTTGCTGCTGATTACCTATTACATTCGCCTGTACACGTTTTTCATTTTTTTCTGCTCTTTACCTATTACATTCGCCTGTACCCGTGTTTTTCTTATTGCTGTAGTTTACCTTTTACCTTCACCTGTACCTGTGTGTTTATTGTTTCTGTAGTTTATGTAATACATTCACCTGTACCTGCATTTTTGTTTTTGGTGCTGTTTAGGTATTGCATTCTGCCTGTACCTGTGTGTCTGTTTTTGCCTATGTTTAACTATTACATTCGCCTGTACCTGTGTTTTTCTTATTGTTCCTGTTTACCTGTTACTTTCGCCTGTACCTATGTGTTTGTTTTTTCTGCTGTTTAGGTAATACATTCACCTGTACCTGTGTTTTTGTTTTTTCTATTGTCTCGGTAATACATTCACCTGTACCTGTGTTTTTGTTTTTGCTGCCGTTTAGCTATTGCATTCGCCTGTACCTGTTTGTGTGTTTTTGCCGCTGTTTACCTATTTCATTCGCCTGTACCTGTGTTTTTGTTTTTTCTGCTGTTTACCTATTACATTCACCTGTACCTGTGTTTTTCTTATTGTTCCCGTTTACCTGTTACTTTCGCCTGTACCTGTGTGTTTGTTTTTTCTGCTGTTTAGGTAATACATTCACCTGTACCTGTGTTTTTGTTTTTTCTATTGTCTAGGTAATACATTCACCTGTACCTGTGTTTTTGTTTTTGCTGCCGTTTAGCTATTGCATTCGCCTGTACCTGACTGTGTGTTGTTGCCGCTGTTTACCTATTATGTTCACCTGTACCTGTGTTTTTGCTTTTTCTGCTGTTTACCTATTACATTCGCCTCTACCTGTGTTTTTCTTATTGTTCCTGTTTACCTGTTACTTTCACCTGTACCTATGTGTTTGTTTTTTCTGCTGTTTAGGTAATACATTCACCTGTACCTGTGTTTGTGTTTTTGCCGCTGTTTACCTATTATATTCGCCTGTATCTGTGTTTTTGTTTTTGCTGCTGTTTACCTATTACATTCGCCTCTACCTGTGTTTTTCTTATTGTTCCTGTTTACCTGTTACTTTCACCTGTACCAATGTGTTTGTTTTTTCTAATGTTTAGGTAATACATTCACCTGTACCTGTGTTTGTGTTTTTGCCGCTGTTTACCTATTATATTCGCCTGTATCTGTGTTTTTGTTTTTTCTGCTGTTTACCTATTACATTCGCCTGTACCTGTGTGTATGTTTTTGCCACTGTTTACCTATTAGATTTGCCTGTACCTGTGTTTTTCTTATTGTTGCTGTTTACCTGTTACTTTCACCTGTAGCTGTGTGTTTGTTTTTTCTGCTGTTTAGGTAATACATTCACCTGTAATTGTGTTTTTGTTTTTGCTGCTGTTTACCTATTGCATTCGCCTGTACCTGTGTGTGTGTTTTTGCCACTGTTTACCTATTACATTCGCCTGTACCTGTGCTTTTCTTATTGCTGCTGTTTACCTGTTACTTTCGCGTGTACCTGTGTGTTTGTTTTTTAGGCTGTTTATGTAATACATTCACCTGTACCTGCATTTTGGATTTTGCTGCCGTTTAACAATTACATTCGCCTGTACCCATGTTTTTCTTATTGCTGCTGTTTAACTGTTACTTTCACCTGTACCTGTTTGTTTATTTTTTTCTGCTGTTTATGTAATACATTCACCTGTACTTGCATTTTTGTTTTTGCCAATGTTTAACTATTACATTCGTCAGTATCTGTGTTTTTGATTTTCTGCTGTTTACCTTTTACGTTCGCCTGTGCCTGTGTTTTTGTTTATTCTGCTGTTTACCTATTACATTCGCCTGTACGTGTGTTGTTGTTTTTTCTGCTGTTTGCCGATTACATTCGCCTGTACCCGTGTTTTTGTTTTTTTCTGCTGTTTACCTATTACATTTGCCTGTACCCATGTTTTTCTTATTGCTGCTGTTTACCTGTTACTTTCACCTGTACCTGTGTGTTTGTTTTTTCTGCTGTTTATTTAATACATTCACCTGTACCTGCGTTTTTGTTTTTGCTGCTGTTTAGCTATTGCATTCGCCTGTACCTGTGTGTGTTTTTACCGCTGTTTACCTATTACGTTCGCCTGTAACCGTGTTATTGTTTTTTCTGCTCCTTACCTATTACATTCGCCTGTACCTGTGCTTTTCTTATTGCTGCTGTTTACCTGTTACTTTTGCGTGTACCTGTGTGTTTGTTTTTTAGGCTGTTTATGTAATACATTCACCTGTACCTGCATTTTTGTTTTTGCTGCCGTTTACCTATTACATTCGCCTGTACCCGTGTTTTTCTTATTGCTGCTGTTTACCTGTTACTTTCACCTGTACCTGTGTGTTTGTGTTTTTCTGCTGTTTATGTAATACATTCACCTGTACCTGCATTTTTGTTTTTGCCAATGTTTAACTATTACATTCGTCAGTATCTGTGTTTTTGATTTTCTGCTGTTTACCTTTTACGTTCGCCTGTGCCTGTGTTTTTGTTTATTCTGCTGTTTACCTATTGCATTCACCTATACCTGTGTTTTTGTTTTTGCTGCAGTTTAGCTATTGCATTTGCCTGTACCTTTGTGTGTGTTTTTGCTGCTGTTTCCCCATTACATTTGCCTGTACCTTTGTTTTTTTTAATTGTTGCTGTTTACCTGTTACTTTCACCTGTACCTGTGTGTTTGTTTTTTCTGCTGTTTGCCTTTTACGTTCGCCTGTGCCTGTGTTTTTGTTTATTCTGCTGTTTACCTATTAAATTTGCCTGTACCTGCATTTTTGTTTTTGGCCGCTGTTTACCTATTACGTTCGCCTGTACCTGTGTTTTTGTTTTTTCTGCTGTTTACCTATTACATTCGCCTGTACCCGTGTTTTTGTTTTTTCTGCTCTTTACCTATTACATTCGCCTGTACCTGTGTTTTTCTTATTGCTGCTGTTTACCTGTTACTTTTGCCTGTACCTGTGTGTTTGTTTTTTAGGCTGTTTATGTAATACATTCACCTGTACCTGCATTTTGTTTTTGCTGCCGTTTACTTATTACATTCGCCTGTACCCGTGTTTTTCTTATTGCTGCTGTTTACCTGTTACCTTCACCTGTACCTGTGTGTTTGTTTTTTTCTGCTGTTTATGTAATACCTTCACCTGTACCTGCAGTTTTGTTTTTGCCAATGTTTAACTATTACATTCGTCAGTATCTGTGTTTTTGATTTTCTGCTGTTTACCTTTTACGTTCGCCTGTACCTGTGTTGTTGTTTTTTCTGCTGTTTACCTATTACATTTGCCTGTACTTTCATGTTTGTTTTTGGCCGCTGTTTACCTATTACATTCGCCTGTACCCGTGTTTTTGTTTTTTCTGCTGTTTACCTATTACATTTCCCTGTACCCGTGTGTTTGTTTATTCTGCTGTTTACCTATTAAATTCGCCTGTACCTGCATTTTTGTTTTTGGCCGCTGTTTACCTATTACGTTTGCCTGTACCTGTGTTTTTGTTTTTTCTGCTGTTTACCTATTACATTCGCCTGTACCAGTGTTATTGTTTTTTCTGCTCTTTACCTATTACATTCGCCTGTACCTGTGTTTTTCTTATTGCTGCTGTTTACCTGTTACTTTTGCCTGTACCTGTGTGTTTGTTTTTTAGGCTGTTTATGTAATACATTCACCTGAACCTGCATTTTTGTTTTTGCTGCCGTTTACGTATTACATTCGCCTGTACCCGTGTTTTTCTTATTGCTGCTGTTTATCTGTTACTTTCACCTGTACCTGTGTGTTTGTTTTTTTCTGCTGTTTATGTAATACATTCACCTGTACCTGCATTTTTGTTTTTGCCAATGTTTAACTATTACATTCGTCAGTATCTGTGTTTTTGATTTTCTGTGGTTTACCTTTTACGTTCGCCTGTGCCTGTGTTTTTGTTTATTCTGCTGTTTACCTATTACATTCGCCTGTACCTGTGTTGTTGTTTTTTCTGATGTTTGCCTATTACATTCGCCTGTACCGGTGTTTTTGTTTTTTTCTGCTGTTTACCTATTACAATTGCCTGTACCCATGTTTTTCTTATTGCTGCTGTTTACCTGTTACTTTCACCTGTACCTGTGTGTTTGTTTTTTCTGCTGTGTATTTAATACATACACCTGTACCTGCGTTTTTGTTTTCGTGGCTGTTTAGCTATTACATTCGCCTGTACCCGTGTTTTTCTTATTGCTGCTCTTTACCTGTTACTTTCGCCTGTTTAACTATTACATTCGTCAGTATCTGTGTTTTTGATTTTCTGCGGTTTACCTATTACATTCGCCTGTGCCTGTGTTTTGTTTATTCTGCTGTTTACCTATTACATTCGCCTGTACCTGTGTTGTTGTTTTTTCTGCTGTTTACCTATTACATTCGCCTGTACCTGTGTTGTTGTTTTTTCTGCTGTTGGCCTATTACATTCGCCTGTACCCGTGTTCTTGTTTTTTTCTGCTGTTTACCTATTACAATTGCCTGTACCCATGTTTTTCTTATTGCTGCTGTTTACCTGTTACTTTCACCTGTACCTGTGTGTTTGTTTTTTCTGCTGTGTATTTAATACATACACCTGTACCTGCGTTTTTGTTTTCGCGGCTGTTTAGCTATTACATTCGCCTGTACCCGTGTTTTTCTTATTGCTGCTCTTTACCTGTTACCTTCGCCTGTAGTTGTGTGTTTGTTTTTTCTGCTATTTATGTCATACCTTCACCTGTACCTGTTATTTTAGCTGTTGCTGCTGATTACCTATTACATTTGCCTGTACCTGTGTTGTTGCTGTTGCTGCTGATTACCTATTACATTCGTCTGTACCCGTGTTTATCTTATTACTGTAGTTTACCTCTTACTTTCACCTGTACCTGTGTGTTTATTATTTCTGCAGTTTATGTAATACATTCACCTGTACCTGCATTTTTGTTTTTGGTGCTGTTTAGGTATTGCATTCTGCCTGTACCTGTGTGTCTGTTTTTGCCAGTGTTTAACTATTACTTTCGCCTGTACCTGTGCTTTTCTTATTGCTGCTGTTTACCTGTTACTTTTGCGTGTACCTGTGTGTTTGTTTTTAGGCTGTTTATGTAACACATTCACCTGTACGTGCATTTTTGTTTTTGCTGCCGTTTACCTATTACATTCGCCTGTACCCATATTTTTCTTATTGCTGCTGTTTAACTGTTACTTTCACCTGTACCTGTGTGTTTGATTTTTTCTGCTGTTTTTGTAATACATTCACCTGTACCTGCATTTTTGTTTTTGCCAATGTTTAAGTATTACATTCGTCAGTATCTGTGTTTTTGATTTTCTGCTGTTTACCTTTTACGTTCGCCTGTACCTGTGTTTTTGTTTATTCTGCTGTTTACCTATTACATTCGCCTGTACCTGTGTTGTTGTTTTTTCTGCTGTTTACCTATTACATTCGCCTGTACGTGTGTTTTTCTTATTGTTGCTGTTTACCTGTTACTTTCGCATGTACATGTGTTTCTGTTTTTTCTGCTGTTTACCTATTACATTCGCCCATACCCGTGTGTTTGTTTATTCTGCTGTTTACCTATTACGTTCGCCTGTACCCGTGTTTTTGTTTTTTCTGCTCCTTACCTATTACATTCGCCTGTACCTGTGCTTTTCTTATTGCTGCTGTTTACCTGTTACTTTCGCGTGTACCTGTGTGTTTGTTTTTTAGGCTGTTTATGTAATACATTCACCTGTACCTGCATTTTTGATTTTGCTGCCGTTTAACAATTACATTCGCCTGTACCCATGTTTTTCTTATTGCTGCTGTTTAACTGTTACTTTCACCTGTACCTGTTTGTTTGTTTTTTTCTGCTGTTTATGTAATACATTCACCTGTACCTGCATTTTTGTTTTTGCCAATGTTTAACTATTACATTCGTCAGTATCTGTGTTTTTGATTTTCTGCTGTTTACCTTTTACGTTCGCCTGTGCCTGTGTTTTTGTTTATTCTGTTGTTTACCTATTACATTCGCCTGTACGTGTGTTGTTGTTTTTTCTGCTGTTTGCCTATTACATTCGCCTGTACCCGTGTTTTTGTTTTTTTCTGCTGTTTACCTATTACATTTGCCTGTACCCATGATTTTCTTATTGCTGCTGTTTACCTGTTACTTTCACCTGTACCTGTGTGTTTGTTTTTTCTGCTGTTTATTTAATACATTCACCTGTACCTGCGTTTTTGTTTTTGCTGCTGTTTAGCTATTGCATTCGCCTGTACCTGTGTGTGTTTTTACCGCTGTTTACCTATTACGTTCGCCTGTAACCGTGTTATTGGTTTTCTGCTCCTTACCTATTACATTCGCCTGTACCTGTGCTTTTCTTATTGCTGCTGTTTACCTGTTACTTTTGCGTGTACCTGTGTGTTTGTTTTTTAGGCTGTTTATGTAATACATTCACCTGTACCTGCATTTTTGTTTTTGCCAATGTTTAACTATTACATTCGTCAGTATCTGTGTTTTTGATTTTCTGCTGTTTACCTTTTACGTTCGCCTGTACCTGTGTTTTTGTTTATTCTGCTGTTTACCTATTACATTCGCCTGTACCTGTGTTGTTGTTTTTTCTGCTGTTTACCTATTACATTCGCCTGTACGTGTGTTTTTCTTATTGTTGCTGTTTACCTGTTACTTTCGCATGTACATGTGTTTCTGTTTTTTCTGCTGTTTACCTATTACATTCGCCCATACCCGTGTGTTTGTTTATTCTGCTGTTTACCTATTACGTTCGCCTGTACCCGTGTTTTTGTTTTTTCTGCTCTTTACCTATTACATTCGCCTGTACCTGTGTGTGTTTTTGCCGCTGTTTACCTATTACGTTCGCCTGTAACCGTGTTATTGTTTTTTCTGCTCTTTACCTATTACATTTGCCTGTACCTGTGTTTTTCTTATTGCTGTTGTTTACCTGCTATTTTCACCTGTACCTGTGTGTTTGTTTTTTCTGCTGTTTATTTAATACATTCACCTGTACCTGCGTTTTTGTTTTTGCTGTTGTTTAGCTATTGCATTCGCCTGTACCTGTGTGTGTTTTGCCGCTGTTTACCTATTACGTTCGCCTGTACCTGTGTTTTTGTTTTTTTCTGCTGTTTACCTATTACGTTCGCCTGTACCTCTGTTTTTATTTTTTCTGCTTTTTACCTATTACATTTGCCTGTACCTTCATGTTTGTTTTTGGCCGCTGTTTACCTATTACATTCGCCTGTACCTGTGTTTTTGTTTTTTCTGCTGTTTACCTATTACATTAGCCTGTACCCGTGTGTTTGTTTATTCTGCTGTTTACCTATTAAATTCGCCTGTACCTGCATTTTTGTTTTTGGCCGCTGTTTACCTATTACGTTCGCCTGTACCTGTGTTGTTGTTTTTTCTGCTGTTTACCTATTGCATTTGCCTGTACCTTCATGTTTGTTTTTGGCCGCTGTTTACCTATCACGTTCGCCTGTACCTGTATTTTTGTTTTTTATGCTGTTTACCTATTACATTCGCCTGTACCCGTGTTTTTGTTTTTTCTGATCTTTACCTATTACATTTGCCTGTACCCATGTTTTTCTTCTTGCTGCTGTTTACCTGTTACTTTCACCTGTACCTGTGTGTTTGTTTTTTCTGCTGTTTATTTAATACATACACCTGTACCTGTGCTTTTGTTTTTGCTGCTGTTTAGCTATTACATTCCGCCTATACCTGTGTGTCTGTTTTTGCTGCTGTTTACCGATTGCCTTTGCCTGTACCCGTGTTTTTCTTATTGCTGCTGTTTACCTGTTACCTTCGCCTGTAGCTGTGTGTTTGTTTTTTCTGCTATTTATGTAATACATTCACCTGTACCTGTTATTTTAGCTGTTGCTGCTGATTACTTGTTACATTCGCCCGTACCTGTGTTTTTGCTGTTGCTGCTGATTACCTATTACATTTGCCTGCGCCTGTGTTTTTGCTCTTGCTGCTGATTACCTATTACATTTGCCTGTACCTGTGTTTTTGCTGTTGCTGCTGATTACCTATTACATTTGCCTGTACCTGTGTTTTTGCTGTTGCTGTCGTTTACCTCTTACTTTCACCTGTACCTGTGTGTTAATTGTTTCTGCAGTTTATGTAATACATTCACCTGTACCTGCATTTTTGTTTTTGGTGCTGTTTAGGTGTTGCATTCTGCCTGTACCTGTGTGTCTGTTTTTGCCTATGTTTAACTATTACTTTCGCCTGTACCTGTGTGTTTGTTTTTTCTGCTGTTTAGGTAATAAATTCACCTGTACCTGTGTTTTTGTTTTTGCTGCTGTTTAGCTATTGTATTCGCCTGTACCTGTGTGTGTGTTTTTTTGTTGTTTACCTATTACGTTCGCCTGTATCTGTGTTTTTGTTTTTTCTGCTGTTTACCTATTACGTTCGCCTGTATCTGTGTTTTTGTTTTATCTGCTGTTTACCTATTTCATTTGCTTGTCCCTGCATGTTTGTTTTTTCTGCTGTCTACCTATTACATTCGCCTGTACGTGTGTTTTTCTTATTGTTGCTGTTTACCTGTTACTTTCGCATGTACATGTGTTTTTGTTTTTTCTGCTGCTAACCTATTACATTCACCCATACCCGTGTGTTTGTTTGTTCTGCTGTTTACCTATTACGTTTGCCTGTACCCGTGTTTTTGTTTTTTCTGCTCTTTACGTATTACATTCGCCTGTACCTGTGCTTTTCTTATTGCTGCTGTTTACCTGTTACTTTCACCTGTACCTGTGTGTTTCTTTTTTAGGCTGTTTATGTAATACATTCACCTGTACCTGCATTTTTGTTTTTGGTGCTGTTTAGGTGTTGCATTCTGCCTGTACCTGTGTGTCTGTTTTTGCCAGTGTTTAACTTTTACTTTCGCCTGTACCTGTGTGTTTGTTTTTTCTGCTGTTTAGGTAATAAATTCACCTGTGCCTGTGTTTTTGTTTTTGCTTCTGTTTAGCTATTGCATTCTCCTGTACCTGTGTGTGTTTTTGCCACTGTTGACCTATTACATTCACCTGTACGTGTGTTTTTCTTATTGTTCCTGTTTACCTGTTACTTTCGCCTGTACCTGTGTGTTTGTTTTTTCTGCTGTTTAGGTAATACATTCACCTGTACCTGTGTTTTTGTTTTTGCTGCTGTTTAGCTATTGCATTATCCTGTACCTGTGTGTGTTTTTGCCACTGTTGACCTATTACATTCACCTGTACGTGTGTTTTTCTTATTGTTGTTGTTTACCTGTTACTTTCGCATGTACATGTGTTTTTGTTTTTTCTGCTGTTTACCTATTACATTCGCCCATACCCGTGTGTTTGTTTATTCTGCTGTTTACCTATTACGTTCGCCTGTACCTGCATTTTTGTTTTTGGTGCTGTTTAGGTATTGCATTCTGCCTGTACCTGTGTGTCTGTTTTTGCCAGTGTTTAACTATTACTTTTGCCTGTACCTGTGTGTTTGTTTTTTCTGCTGTTTAGGTAATACATTCACCTGTACCTGTGTTTTTGTTTTTGCTGCTGTTTAGCTATTGCATTCACCTGTACCTGTGTGTGTGTGTTTTTGCCGCTGTTTACCTATTACATTCGCCTGTACCTGTGTTTTTCTTATTGTTGCTGTTTACCTGTTACTTTAGCCTGTACCTGTGTGTTTTTTTTTTCTGCTGTTTAGGTAATACATTCACCTGTACCTGCGTTTTTGTTTTTGCTGCTGTTTAGCTATTGCATTCGCCTGTACCTGTGTGTGTTTTTGCCGCTGTTTACCTATTACGTTCGCCTGTATCTGTGCTTTTGTTTTTTCTGCTGTTTACCTATTACCTATTACCTATTACATTCGCCCGTACCTGTGTTTTTGCTGTTGCTGCTGATTACCTATTACATTCGCCTGTACCCGTGTTTTTCTTATTGCTGTAGTTTACCTCTTACTTTCACCTGTACCAGTGTGTTTGTTTTTTCTGCTGTTTATTTAATACATTCACCTGTACCTGCATTTTTGTTTTTGCCAATGTTTAACTTTTACATTCGTCAGTATCTGTGTTTTTGATTTTCTGCTGTTTACCTTTTACGTTCGCCTGTGCCTGTGTTTTTGTTTATTCTGTTGTTTACCTATTACATTCACCTGTACCTGTGTTTTTGTTTTTGCTGCAGTTTAGCTATTACATTTGCCTGTACCTTTATGTGTGTTTTTGCTGCTGTTTCCCCATTACATTTGCCTGTACCTGTGTTTTGTTTAATTGTTGCTGTTTACCTGTTACTTTCGCCTGTAACTGTTTGTTTGTATTTTCTGCTGTTTAGTTAAGACATTCACCGGTACCTGTGTTTTTGTTTTTGCTGCTGTTTTGCTATTGCATTCACCTGTACCTGTGTGTGTGTTTTTGCTGCTGTTTCCCTATTACATTCGCCTTTATCTGTGTTTTTCTTATTGTTTCTGTTTACTTGTTACTTTCACCTGTACCAGTGTGTTTGTTTTTCTGCTGTTTCGGTAATACATTCACCTGTACCTGTGTTTTTGTTTTTGCTGCTGTTTAGCTATTGATTCGCCTGTACCTGAATGTGTGTTTTTGCCGCTGTTTACCTATTACGTTCGCCTGTACCTGTGTTTTAGTTTTTTCTGCTGTTTACCTATTACATTTGCCTGTACCTTCATGTTTGTTTTTGGCCGCTGTTTACCTATTACATTCGCCTGTACCTGTGTTTTTGTTTTTTCTGCTGTTTACCTATTACATTTGCCCGTACCCATGTGTTTGTTTATTCTGCTGTTTACCTATTAAATTCGCCTGTACCTGCATTTTTGTTTTTGGCCACTGTTTACCTATTACCTTCGCCTGTACCTGTGTTTTTGTTTTTTCTGCTGTTTACCTATTACATTCGCCTGTACCCGTGTTTTTGTTTTTTCTGCTCTTTACCTATTACATTCGCCTGTACCTGTGTTTTTCTTATTGCTGCTGTTTACCTGTTACTTTTGCCTGTACCTGTGTGTTTGTTTTTTAGGCTGTTTATGTAATACATTCACCTGTACCTGCATTTTGTTTTTGCTGCCGTTTACTTATTACATTCCGCCTGTACCTGTGTGTCTGTTTTTGCTGCTGGTTACCTATTGCATTTGCCTGTACCCGTGTTTTTCTTATTGCTGCTGTTTACCTGTTACCTTCGCCTGTAGCTGTGTGTTTGTTTTTTCTGCTATTTATGTAATACATTCACCTGTACCTGTTATTTTAGCTGTTGCTGCTGATTACTTGTTACATTCGCCCGTACCTGTGTTTTTGCTGTTGCTGCTGATTACCTATTATATTCGCCTGTACCTGTGTTTTTGCTGTTGCTGCTGATTACCTATTACATTCGCCCGTACCTGTGTTTTTGCTGTTGCTGCTGATTACCTATTACATTTGCCTGCACCTGTGTTTTTGCTCTTGCTGCTGATTACCTATTAAAATCGCCTGTGCCTGTGTTTTTGCTGTTGCTGCTGTTAACCTATTACATTCGCCTGTACCTGTGTTTTTCTTATTGCTGTTGTTTATCTCTTAATTTCACCTGTATCTGTATTATTGTTTCTGCAGTTTATGTAATACATTCACCTGTGCCTGCATTTTTGTTTTTGGTGCTGTTTAGGTATTGCATTCTGCCTGTACCTGTGTGTCTGTTTTTGCCTATGTTTAACTATTACATTCACCTGTCCCTGTGTTTTTCTTATTGTTCCTGTTTACCAGTTACTTTCGCCTGTACCTGTGTGTTTGTGTTTTCTGCTGTTTAGGTAATACATTCACCTGTACCTGTGTTTTTGTTTTTGCTGCTGTTTAGCTATTGCATTCTCCTGTACCTGTGTGTGTTTTTGTTTTTTCTGCTGTTTACCTATTACATTCGCCCATACCCGTGTGTTTGTTTATTCTGCTGTTTACCTATTACATTCGCCCGTACCTGTGTTTTTGCTGTTGCTGCTGATTACCTATTACATTCGCCTGTACCCATGTTTTTCTTATTGCTGTAGTTTACCTCTTACGTTCACCTGTACCTGTGTATTTATTGTTTCTTCAGTGTATGTAAAACATTCACCTGTACCTGCATTTTTGTGTTTGGTGGTGTTTAGGTGTTGCATTCTGCCTGTACCTGTGTGTCTGTTTTTGCCAGTGTTTAACTATTACTTTCGCCTGTACCTGTGTGTTTGTTTTTTCTGCTGTTTACGTAATAAATTCACCTGTACCTGTGTTTTTGTTTTTGCTGCTGTTTAGCTATTGCATTCTCCTGTACCTGTGTGTGTTTTTGCCACTGTTGACCTATTACATTCACCTGTACGTGTGTTTTTCTTATTGTTACTGTTTACCTGTTACTTTCGCCTGTACCTGTGTGTTTGTTTTTTCTGCTGTTTAGGTAATACATTCACCTGTACCTGTGTTTTTGTTTTTGCTGCTGTTTAGCTATTGCATTCTCCTGTACCTGTGTGTGTTTTTGCCACTGTTGACCTATTACATTCGCCTGTACGTGTGTTTTTCTTATTGTTGCTGTTTACCTGTTACTTTCGCATGTACATGTGTTTTTGTTTTTTCTGCTGTTTACCTATTACATTCGCCCATACCCGTGTGTTTGTTTATTCTGCTGTTTACCTATTACGTTCGCCTGTACCTGCGTTTTTGTTTTTGGCCGCTGTTTACCTATTACGTTCGCCTGTACCCGTGTTTTTGTTTTTTCTGCTTTTTACCTATTACATTCGCCTGTACCTGTGTTTTTCTTATTGCTGCTGTTTACCTGTTACTTTCACCTGTTCCTGTGTGTTTCTTTTTTAGGCTGTTTATGTAATACATTCACCTCTACCTGCATTTTTGATTTTGCTGCCGTTTACCTATTACATTCGCCTGTACCCATGTTTTTCTTGTTGCTGCTGTTTACCTGTTACTTTCACCTGTACCTGTGTGTTTGTTTTTTTCTGCTGTTTATGTAATACATTCACCTGTACCTTTCATTTTTGTTTTTGCCAATGTTTAACTATTACATTCGTCTGTATCTGTGTTTTTGTTTATTCTGCTGTTTACCTTTTACGTTCGCATGTACCTGTATTTTTGCTTTTTTTGCTGTTTGCCTATTACATTCGCCTGTACCCGTGTGTTTGTTTATTCTGTTGTTTACGTATTAAATTCGCCTGTACCTGCGTTTTTGTTTTGTTGCCGCTGTTTACCTGTTACGTTCGCCTGTACCTGTGTTTTTGTTTTTTCGGCTGTTTACCTATTACATTTGCCTGTATCTGTGTTTCTGCTTTTTCTGCTGTTTACCTATTACATTCGCCTGTACCTGCATTTTTGTTTTTGGCCACTGTTTACCTATTACGTTCGCCTGTACCTGTGTTTTTGTTTTTTCTGCTGTTTACCTATTACATTTGCTTGTACCCGTGTTTTTGTTTTTTCTGCTCTTTACCTATTACATTCGCCTGTACCTGTGTTTTTCTTATTGCTGCTGTTTACCTGTTACTTTCGCCTGTACCTGTGTGTTTGTTTTTTACTGCTATTTATGTAATACATTCACCTGTACCTGCATTTTTGTTTTTGCCAATATTTAACTATTACATTCGTCTGTATCTGTGTTTTTGATTTTCTGCTGTTTACCTTTTACTTTCGCCTGTACCTGTGTTTTTGTTTATTCTGCTGTTTGCCTATTACATTCGCCTGTACACGTGTTTTCGTTTTTTTCTGCTGTTTACCTATTACATTCACCTGTACCCGTGTTTTTCTTATTGCTGCTGTTTACCTGTTACTTTCGCTTGTAGCTGTGTGTTTGTTTTTTCTGCTGTTTATGTAATACATTCACCTGTACCTGTTATTTTAGCTGTTGCTGCTGATTACCTATTACATTCGCCCGTACCTGTGTTTTTGCTGTTGCTGCTGATTACCTATTAAAATCGCCTGTGCCTGTGTTTTTGCTGTTGCTGCTGATTACCTATGACATTTGCCTGCACCTGTTTTTTTTTGTTGCTGCTGTTAACCTATTACATTCGCCTGTACCTGTGTTTTTCTTATTGCTGTTGTTTACCTCTTAATTTCACCTGTATCTGTGTGTTTATTGTTTCTGCAGTTTATGTAATACATTCACCTGTGCCTGCATTTTTGTTTTTGGTGCTGTTTAGGTATTGCATTCTGCCTGTACCTGTGTGTCTGTTTTTGCCTATGTTTAACTATTACATTCACCTGTCCCTGTGTTTTTCTTATTGTTCCTGTTTACCAGTTACTTTCGCCTGTACCTGTGTGTTTGTGTTTTCTGCTGTTTAGGTAATACATTTACCTGTACCTGTGTTTTTGTTTTTGCTGCTGTTTAGCTATTGCATTCTCCTGTACCTGTGTGTGTTTTTGTTTTTTCTGCTGTTTACCTATTACATTCGCCCATACCCGTGTGTTTGTTTATTCTGCTGTTTACCTATTACATTAGCCTGTACCTGTGTTTTAGCTTTTTCTGCTGTTTACCTATTACATTCGCCTGTACCCGTGTTTTTGTTTTTTTCTGCTGTTTACCTATTTCATTCCTCTGTACCCATGTTTTTGTTTTTTCTGCTGTTTACCTATTACATTCGCCCCTACCCGTATGTTTGTTAATTCTGCTGTTTACCTATTAAATTCGCCTGTACCTGCGTTTTTGTTTTTGGCCGCTGTTTACCTATTACATTCGCCCGTACCCATGTGTTTGTTTTTTCTGCTTTTTACCTATTACGTTTGCCTGTAACCGTGTTATTGTTTTTTCTGCTCTTTACCTATTACATTCGCCAGTACCGGTGCTTTTCTTATTGCTGCTGTTTACCTGTTACTTTTGCGTGTACCTGTGTGTTTGTTTTTTAGGCTGTTTATGTAATACATTCACCTGTACCTGCATTTTTGTTTTTGCTGCCGTTTACCTATTACATTCGCCTGTACCCATGTTTTTCTTGTTGCTGCTGTTTAACTGTTACTTTCACCTGTACCTGTGTGTTTGATTTTTTCTGCTGTTTATGTAATACATTCACCTGTACCTGCATTTTTTTTTGCCAATGTTTAACTATTACATTCGTCAGTATCTGTGTTTTTGATTTTCTGCTATTTACCTGTTACTTTCGCCTGTAGCTGTGTGTTTGTTTTTTCTGCTATTTTTGTAGTACATTCACCTGTACCTGTTATATTAGCTGTTGCTGCTGATTATGTATTACATTCGCCCGTACCTGTGTTTTTGCTGTTGCTGCTGATTACCTATTACATTCGCCTGTACCCGTGTTTTTCTTATTGTTCCTGTTTACCTGTTACTTTCGCCTGTACCTGTGTGTTTGTTTTTTCTGCTTTTTAGGTAATACATTCACCTGTACCTGTGTGTTTTTTTTTGCTGCTGTTTAGCCATTGCATTCTCCCATACCTGTGTGTGTGTTTTTGCTGCTGTTGACTGATTACATTCACCGGTACCTGTGTTTTTCTTATTGTTGCAGTTTACCTGTTACTTTCGCATGTACCTGTGTGTTTGTTTTTTCTGCTGCCTAGGTAATACATTCACCTGTACCTGTGTTTTTGTTTTTGTGTGTTTAGCTATTGCATTCGCCTGTACCTGAATGTGTTTTTTGCTGCTGTTTAGCTATTTCGTTCGCCTGTACCTGTGTTTTTGTTTTTTCTGCTGTTTACCTATTACATTCACCTGTACCTGTGTGTTTGTTTTTTACTGCTATTTATGTAATACATTCACCTGTACCTGCATTTTTGTTTTTGCCAATATTTAACTATTACATTCGTCTGTATCTGTGTTTTTGATTTTCTGCTGTTTACCTTTTACTTTCGCCTGTACCTGTGTTTTTGTTTTTTCTGCTGTTTGCCTATTACATTCGCCTGTACACGTGTTTTCGTTTTTTTCTGCTGGTTACCTTTTACATTCACCTGTACCCGTGTTTTTCTTATTGCTGCTGTTTACCTGTTACTTTCGCTTTTTGCTGTGTGTTTGTTTTTTCTGCTGTTTATGTAATACATTCACCTGTACCTGTTATTTTTGCTGTTGCTGCTGATTACCTATTACATTCGCCTGTACCTGTGTTTTTGCTGTTGCTGCTGATTACCTATTAAAATCGCCTGTGCCTGTGTTTTTGCTGTTGCTGCTGATTACCTATGACATTTGCCTGTACCTGTTTTTTTTTGTTGCTGCTGTTAACCTATTACATTCGCCTGTACCTGTGTTTTTCTTATTGCTGTTGTTTACCTCTTAATTTCACCTGTTTCTGTGTGTTTATTGTTTCTGCAGTTTATGTAATACATTCACCTGTACCTGCATTTTTGTTTTTGGTGCTGTTTAGGTATTGCATTCTGCCTGTACCTGTGTGTCTGTTTTTGCCTATGTTTAACTATTACATTCACCTGTCCCTGTGTTTTTCTTATTGTTCCTGTTTACCTGTTACTTTCGCCTGTACCTGTGTGTTTGTTTTTTCTGCTTTTTAGGTAATACATTCACCTGTACCTGTGTTTTTGTTTTTGCTGCTGTTTAGCCATTGCATTCTCCCGTACCTGTGTGTGTGTTTTTGCTGCTGTTGACTGATTACATTCACCTGTACCTGTGTTTTTCTTATTGTTGCAGTTTACCTGTTACTTTCGCATGTACCTGTGTGTTTGTCTTTTCTGCTGCCTAGGTAATACATTCACCTGTACCTGTGTTTGTGTTTTTGCTGTGTTTAGCTATTGCATTCGCCTGTACCTGAATGTGTTTTTTGCCGCTGTTTACCTATTTCGTTCGCCTGTACCTGTGTTTTTGTTTTTTCTGCTGTTTACCTATTACATTCACATGTACCTGTGTTTTTCTTATTGTTCCCGTTTACCTGTTACTTTCGCCTGTACCTGTGTGTTTGTTTTTTCTGCTGTTTAGGTAATACATTCACCTGTACCTGTGTTTTTGTTTTTTCTATTGTCTAGGTAATACATTCACCTGTACCTGTGTTTTTGTTTTTGCTGCCGTTTAGCTATTGCATTCGCCTGTACCTGAATGTGTGTTGTTGCCGCTGTTTACCTATCATGTTCGCCTGTACCTGTGTTTTTGCTTTTTCTGCTGTTTACCTATTACATTCGCCTCTACCTGTGTTTTTCTTATTGTTCCTGTTTACCTGTTACTTTCGCCTGTACCTATGTGTTTGTTTTTTCTGCTGTTTAGGTAATACATTCACCTGTACCTGTGTTTGTGTTTTTGCCGCTGTTTACCTGTTATATTCGCCTGTATCTGTGTTTTTGTTTTTGCTGCTGTTTACCTATTACATTCGCCTCTACCTGTGTTTTTCTTATTGTTCCTGTTTACCTGTTACTTTCGCCTGTACCTGCATTTTTGTTTTTGGCCGCTGTTTACCTATTACATTGGCCTGTACCTGTGTTTTTGCTTTTTCTGCTATTTACCTATTCCATTCACCTGTACCCGTGTTTTTGTTTTTGCTGCTGTTTACCTATTACATTCGCCTGTACTCGTGTTTTTCTTATTGCTGCTGTTTACCTGTTCCTTTTGCCTGTACCTGTGTGTTGGTTTTTTTCTGCTGTTTATACAATACATTCACATGTACGTTTCATTCTTGTTTTTGTCTATGTTTAAATATTACATTCATCTGTTTCTGTGTTTTTGTTTTTTTCTGCTGTTTACCTTTTACGTTCGCCTGTACCCGTGTGTTGGTTTATTCTGCTGTTTACCTATTAAATTCGCCTGTACCTGTGTTTTTTGTTTTTGGCCGCTGTTTACCTGTTACATTCGCCTGTACCTGTGTTTTTGTTTTTTCTGAAGTTTACCTATTTCATTCGCCTGTACCCATGTTTTTGTTTTTTCTGCTGTTTACCTATTACATTCGCCTGTACCCATGTTTTTGTTTTTTCTGCTGTTTACCTAGTACATTCGCCTGTACCCGTGTGTTTGTTTTTTCTGCTGTTTACCTATTTCATTCGCCTGTACCCATGTTTTTGTTTTTTTCTGCTGTTTACCTATTTCATTTGCCTGTACCCATGTTTTTGTTTTTTCTGCTGTTTACCTATTACATTTGCCTGTCCCTGCATTTTTGTTTTTGGCCGCCATTTACCTATTACATGAGCCTGTACCTGTGTTTTTACTTTTTCTGCTGTTTACCTATTACATTCGCCTGTACCCGTGTTTTTGTTTTTTCTGCTGTTTACCTATTACATTCGCCTGTACCCGTGTTTTTCTTATTGCTGCTGTTTACCTGTTACTTTCGCCTGTACCTGTGTGTTTGTTTTTTAGGCTGTTTATGTAATACATTCACCTGTACCTGGGTTTTTGTTTTTGCTGCTGTTTACCTATTACATTCGCCTGTACCCGTGTTTTTCTTATTGCTGCTGTTTACCTGTTCCTTTTGCCTGTATCTGTGTGTGGGTTTTTTTCTGCTGTTTATGTAATACATTCACCTGTACGTTTCATTCTTGTTTTTGTCTATGTTTAACTATTACATTCATCTGTATCTGTGTTTTTGTTTATTTCTGCTGTTTACCTTTAACGTTCACCTGTACCTGTATTTTTGCATTTCTTGCTGTTTGCCTATTACATTCGCCTGTACTCGTGTGTTTGTTTATTCTGCTGTTTATCTATTAAATTCGCCTGTCCCTGCGTTTTTGTTTTGGGCCACTGTTTACCTATTATGTTCGCCTGTACCTGTGTGTTTGTTTTTTCTGCTGTTTACCTATTACATTTGCCTGTACCCGTGTTTTTGTTTTTTCTGTTCTTTACCTATTACATTCGCCTGTACCTGTGCTTTTCTTATTGCTGCTGTTTACCTGTTACTTTTGCCTGTACCTGTGTGTTTGTTTTTTAGGCTGTTTATGTAATACATTCACCTGTACCTGCATTTTGTTTTTGCTGCCGTTTACTTATTACATTCCGCCTGTACCTGTGTGTCTGTTTTTGCTGCTGGTTACCTATTGCATTTGCCTGTACCCGTGTTTTTCTTATTGCTGCTGTTTACCTGTTACCTTCGCCTGTAGCTGTGTGTTTGTTTTTTCTGCTATTTATGTAATACATTCACCTGTACCTGTTATTTTAGCTGTTGCTGCTGATTACTTGTTACATTCGCCCGTACCTGTGTTTTTGCTGTTGCTGCTGATTACCTATTATATTCGCCTGTACCTGTGTTTTTGCTGTTGCTGCTGATTACCTATTACATTCGCCCGTACCTGTGTTTTTGCTGTTGCTGCTGATTACCTATTACATTTGCCTGCACCTGTGTTTTTGCTCTTGCTGCTGATTACCTATTAAAATCGCCTGTGCCTGTGTTTTTGCTGTTGCTGCTGTTAACCTATTACATTCGCCTGTACCTGTGTTTTTCTTATTGCTGTTGTTTATCTCTTAATTTCACCTGTATCTGTATTATTGTTTCTGCAGTTTATGTAATACATTCACCTGTGCCTGCATTTTTGTTTTTGGTGCTGTTTAGGTATTGCATTCTGCCTGTACCTGTGTGTCTGTTTTTGCCTATGTTTAACTATTACATTCACCTGTCCCTGTGTTTTTCTTATTGTTCCTGTTTACCAGTTACTTTCGCCTGTACCTGTGTGTTTGTGTTTTCTGCTGTTTAGGTAATACATTCACCTGTACCTGTGTTTTTGTTTTTGCTGCTGTTTAGCTATTGCATTCTCCTGTACCTGTGTGTGTTTTTGTTTTTTCTGCTGTTTACCTATTACATTCGCCCATACCCGTGTGTTTGTTTATTCTGCTGTTTACCTATTACATTCGCCCGTACCTGTGTTTTTGCTGTTGCTGCTGATTACCTATTACATTCGCCTGTACCCATGTTTTTCTTATTGCTGTAGTTTACCTCTTACGTTCACCTGTACCTGTGTATTTATTGTTTCTTCAGTGTATGTAAAACATTCACCTGTACCTGCATTTTTGTGTTTGGTGGTGTTTAGGTGTTGCATTCTGCCTGTACCTGTGTGTCTGTTTTTGCCAGTGTTTAACTATTACTTTCGCCTGTACCTGTGTGTTTGTTTTTTCTGCTGTTTACGTAATAAATTCACCTGTACCTGTGTTTTTGTTTTTGCTGCTGTTTAGCTATTGCATTCTCCTGTACCTGTGTGTGTTTTTGCCACTGTTGACCTATTACATTCACCTGTACGTGTGTTTTTCTTATTGTTACTGTTTACCTGTTACTTTCGCCTGTACCTGTGTGTTTGTTTTTTCTGCTGTTTAGGTAATACATTCACCTGTACCTGTGTTTTTGTTTTTGCTGCTGTTTAGCTATTGCATTCTCCTGTACCTGTGTGTGTTTTTGCCACTGTTGACCTATTACATTCGCCTGTACGTGTGTTTTTCTTATTGTTGCTGTTTACCTGTTACTTTCGCATGTACATGTGTTTTTGTTTTTTCTGCTGTTTACCTATTACATTCGCCCATACCCGTGTGTTTGTTTATTCTGCTGTTTACCTATTACGTTCGCCTGTACCTGCGTTTTTGTTTTTGGCCGCTGTTTACCTATTACGTTCGCCTGTACCCGTGTTTTTGTTTTTTCTGCTTTTTACCTATTACATTCGCCTGTACCTGTGTTTTTCTTATTGCTGCTGTTTACCTGTTACTTTCACCTGTTCCTGTGTGTTTCTTTTTTAGGCTGTTTATGTAATACATTCACCTCTACCTGCATTTTTGATTTTGCTGCCGTTTACCTATTACATTCGCCTGTACCCATGTTTTTCTTGTTGCTGCTGTTTACCTGTTACTTTCACCTGTACCTGTGTGTTTGTTTTTTTCTGCTGTTTATGTAATACATTCACCTGTACCTTTCATTTTTGTTTTTGCCAATGTTTAACTATTACATTCGTCTGTATCTGTGTTTTTGTTTATTCTGCTGTTTACCTTTTACGTTCGCATGTACCTGTATTTTTGCTTTTTTTGCTGTTTGCCTATTACATTCGCCTGTACCCGTGTGTTTGTTTATTCTGTTGTTTACGTATTAAATTCGCCTGTACCTGCGTTTTTGTTTTGTTGCCGCTGTTTACCTGTTACGTTCGCCTGTACCTGTGTTTTTGTTTTTTCGGCTGTTTACCTATTACATTTGCCTGTATCTGTGTTTCTGCTTTTTCTGCTGTTTACCTATTACATTCGCCTGTACCTGCATTTTTGTTTTTGGCCACTGTTTACCTATTACGTTCGCCTGTACCTGTGTTTTTGTTTTTTCTGCTGTTTACCTATTACATTTGCTTGTACCCGTGTTTTTGTTTTTTCTGCTCTTTACCTATTACATTCGCCTGTACCTGTGTTTTTCTTATTGCTGCTGTTTACCTGTTACTTTCGCCTGTACCTGTGTGTTTGTTTTTTACTGCTATTTATGTAATACATTCACCTGTACCTGCATTTTTGTTTTTGCCAATATTTAACTATTACATTCGTCTGTATCTGTGTTTTTGATTTTCTGCTGTTTACCTTTTACTTTCGCCTGTACCTGTGTTTTTGTTTATTCTGCTGTTTGCCTATTACATTCGCCTGTACACGTGTTTTCGTTTTTTTCTGCTGTTTACCTATTACATTCACCTGTACCCGTGTTTTTCTTATTGCTGCTGTTTACCTGTTACTTTCGCTTGTAGCTGTGTGTTTGTTTTTTCTGCTGTTTATGTAATACATTCACCTGTACCTGTTATTTTAGCTGTTGCTGCTGATTACCTATTACATTCGCCCGTACCTGTGTTTTTGCTGTTGCTGCTGATTACCTATTAAAATCGCCTGTGCCTGTGTTTTTGCTGTTGCTGCTGATTACCTATGACATTTGCCTGCACCTGTTTTTTTTTGTTGCTGCTGTTAACCTATTACATTCGCCTGTACCTGTGTTTTTCTTATTGCTGTTGTTTACCTCTTAATTTCACCTGTATCTGTGTGTTTATTGTTTCTGCAGTTTATGTAATACATTCACCTGTGCCTGCATTTTTGTTTTTGGTGCTGTTTAGGTATTGCATTCTGCCTGTACCTGTGTGTCTGTTTTTGCCTATGTTTAACTATTACATTCACCTGTCCCTGTGTTTTTCTTATTGTTCCTGTTTACCAGTTACTTTCGCCTGTACCTGTGTGTTTGTGTTTTCTGCTGTTTAGGTAATACATTTACCTGTACCTGTGTTTTTGTTTTTGCTGCTGTTTAGCTATTGCATTCTCCTGTACCTGTGTGTGTTTTTGTTTTTTCTGCTGTTTACCTATTACATTCGCCCATACCCGTGTGTTTGTTTATTCTGCTGTTTACCTATTACATTAGCCTGTACCTGTGTTTTAGCTTTTTCTGCTGTTTACCTATTACATTCGCCTGTACCCGTGTTTTTGTTTTTTTCTGCTGTTTACCTATTTCATTCCTCTGTACCCATGTTTTTGTTTTTTCTGCTGTTTACCTATTACATTCGCCCCTACCCGTATGTTTGTTAATTCTGCTGTTTACCTATTAAATTCGCCTGTACCTGCGTTTTTGTTTTTGGCCGCTGTTTACCTATTACGTTCGCCTGTAGCTGTGTTTTTGTTTTTTCTGCTGTTTACCTATTACATTCGCCTGTACCCGTGTTTTTGTTTTTGACCGCTGTTTACCTATTACATTCGCCCGTACCCATGTGTTTGTTTTTTCTGCTTTTTACCTATTACGTTTGCCTGTAACCGTGTTATTGTTTTTTCTGCTCTTTACCTATTACATTCGCCAGTACCGGTGCTTTTCTTATTGCTGCTGTTTACCTGTTACTTTTGCGTGTACCTGTGTGTTTGTTTTTTAGGCTGTTTATGTAATACATTCACCTGTACCTGCATTTTTGTTTTTGCTGCCGTTTACCTATTACATTCGCCTGTACCCATGTTTTTCTTGTTGCTGCTGTTTAACTGTTACTTTCACCTGTACCTGTGTGTTTGATTTTTTCTGCTGTTTATGTAATACATTCACCTGTACCTGCATTTTTTTTTGCCAATGTTTAACTATTACATTCGTCAGTATCTGTGTTTTTGATTTTCTGCTATTTACCTGTTACTTTCGCCTGTAGCTGTGTGTTTGTTTTTTCTGCTATTTTTGTAGTACATTCACCTGTACCTGTTATATTAGCTGTTGCTGCTGATTATGTATTACATTCGCCCGTACCTGTGTTTTTGCTGTTGCTGCTGATTACCTATTACATTCGCCTGTACCCGTGTTTTTCTTATTGTTCCTGTTTACCTGTTACTTTCGCCTGTACCTGTGTGTTTGTTTTTTCTGCTTTTTAGGTAATACATTCACCTGTACCTGTGTGTTTTTTTTTGCTGCTGTTTAGCCATTGCATTCTCCCATACCTGTGTGTGTGTTTTTGCTGCTGTTGACTGATTACATTCACCGGTACCTGTGTTTTTCTTATTGTTGCAGTTTACCTGTTACTTTCGCATGTACCTGTGTGTTTGTTTTTTCTGCTGCCTAGGTAATACATTCACCTGTACCTGTGTTTTTGTTTTTGTGTGTTTAGCTATTGCATTCGCCTGTACCTGAATGTGTTTTTTGCTGCTGTTTAGCTATTTCGTTCGCCTGTACCTGTGTTTTTGTTTTTTCTGCTGTTTACCTATTACATTCACCTGTACCTGTGTGTTTGTTTTTTACTGCTATTTATGTAATACATTCACCTGTACCTGCATTTTTGTTTTTGCCAATATTTAACTATTACATTCGTCTGTATCTGTGTTTTTGATTTTCTGCTGTTTACCTTTTACTTTCGCCTGTACCTGTGTTTTTGTTTTTTCTGCTGTTTGCCTATTACATTCGCCTGTACACGTGTTTTCGTTTTTTTCTGCTGGTTACCTTTTACATTCACCTGTACCCGTGTTTTTCTTATTGCTGCTGTTTACCTGTTACTTTCGCTTTTTGCTGTGTGTTTGTTTTTTCTGCTGTTTATGTAATACATTCACCTGTACCTGTTATTTTTGCTGTTGCTGCTGATTACCTATTACATTCGCCTGTACCTGTGTTTTTGCTGTTGCTGCTGATTACCTATTAAAATCGCCTGTGCCTGTGTTTTTGCTGTTGCTGCTGATTACCTATGACATTTGCCTGTACCTGTTTTTTTTTGTTGCTGCTGTTAACCTATTACATTCGCCTGTACCTGTGTTTTTCTTATTGCTGTTGTTTACCTCTTAATTTCACCTGTTTCTGTGTGTTTATTGTTTCTGCAGTTTATGTAATACATTCACCTGTACCTGCATTTTTGTTTTTGGTGCTGTTTAGGTATTGCATTCTGCCTGTACCTGTGTGTCTGTTTTTGCCTATGTTTAACTATTACATTCACCTGTCCCTGTGTTTTTCTTATTGTTCCTGTTTACCTGTTACTTTCGCCTGTACCTGTGTGTTTGTTTTTTCTGCTTTTTAGGTAATACATTCACCTGTACCTGTGTTTTTGTTTTTGCTGCTGTTTAGCCATTGCATTCTCCCGTACCTGTGTGTGTGTTTTTGCTGCTGTTGACTGATTACATTCACCTGTACCTGTGTTTTTCTTATTGTTGCAGTTTACCTGTTACTTTCGCATGTACCTGTGTGTTTGTCTTTTCTGCTGCCTAGGTAATACATTCACCTGTACCTGTGTTTGTGTTTTTGCTGTGTTTAGCTATTGCATTCGCCTGTACCTGAATGTGTTTTTTGCCGCTGTTTACCTATTTCGTTCGCCTGTACCTGTGTTTTTGTTTTTTCTGCTGTTTACCTATTACATTCACATGTACCTGTGTTTTTCTTATTGTTCCCGTTTACCTGTTACTTTCGCCTGTACCTGTGTGTTTGTTTTTTCTGCTGTTTAGGTAATACATTCACCTGTACCTGTGTTTTTGTTTTTTCTATTGTCTAGGTAATACATTCACCTGTACCTGTGTTTTTGTTTTTGCTGCCGTTTAGCTATTGCATTCGCCTGTACCTGAATGTGTGTTGTTGCCGCTGTTTACCTATCATGTTCGCCTGTACCTGTGTTTTTGCTTTTTCTGCTGTTTACCTATTACATTCGCCTCTACCTGTGTTTTTCTTATTGTTCCTGTTTACCTGTTACTTTCGCCTGTACCTATGTGTTTGTTTTTTCTGCTGTTTAGGTAATACATTCACCTGTACCTGTGTTTGTGTTTTTGCCGCTGTTTACCTGTTATATTCGCCTGTATCTGTGTTTTTGTTTTTGCTGCTGTTTACCTATTACATTCGCCTCTACCTGTGTTTTTCTTATTGTTCCTGTTTACCTGTTACTTTCGCCTGTACCTGCATTTTTGTTTTTGGCCGCTGTTTACCTATTACATTGGCCTGTACCTGTGTTTTTGCTTTTTCTGCTATTTACCTATTCCATTCACCTGTACCCGTGTTTTTGTTTTTGCTGCTGTTTACCTATTACATTCGCCTGTACTCGTGTTTTTCTTATTGCTGCTGTTTACCTGTTCCTTTTGCCTGTACCTGTGTGTTGGTTTTTTTCTGCTGTTTATACAATACATTCACATGTACGTTTCATTCTTGTTTTTGTCTATGTTTAAATATTACATTCATCTGTTTCTGTGTTTTTGTTTTTTTCTGCTGTTTACCTTTTACGTTCGCCTGTACCCGTGTGTTGGTTTATTCTGCTGTTTACCTATTAAATTCGCCTGTACCTGTGTTTTTTGTTTTTGGCCGCTGTTTACCTGTTACATTCGCCTGTACCTGTGTTTTTGTTTTTTCTGAAGTTTACCTATTTCATTCGCCTGTACCCATGTTTTTGTTTTTTCTGCTGTTTACCTATTACATTCGCCTGTACCCATGTTTTTGTTTTTTCTGCTGTTTACCTAGTACATTCGCCTGTACCCGTGTGTTTGTTTTTTCTGCTGTTTACCTATTTCATTCGCCTGTACCCATGTTTTTGTTTTTTTCTGCTGTTTACCTATTTCATTTGCCTGTACCCATGTTTTTGTTTTTTCTGCTGTTTACCTATTACATTTGCCTGTCCCTGCATTTTTGTTTTTGGCCGCCATTTACCTATTACATGAGCCTGTACCTGTGTTTTTACTTTTTCTGCTGTTTACCTATTACATTCGCCTGTACCCGTGTTTTTGTTTTTTCTGCTGTTTACCTATTACATTCGCCTGTACCCGTGTTTTTCTTATTGCTGCTGTTTACCTGTTACTTTCGCCTGTACCTGTGTGTTTGTTTTTTAGGCTGTTTATGTAATACATTCACCTGTACCTGGGTTTTTGTTTTTGCTGCTGTTTACCTATTACATTCGCCTGTACCCGTGTTTTTCTTATTGCTGCTGTTTACCTGTTCCTTTTGCCTGTATCTGTGTGTGGGTTTTTTTCTGCTGTTTATGTAATACATTCACCTGTACGTTTCATTCTTGTTTTTGTCTATGTTTAACTATTACATTCATCTGTATCTGTGTTTTTGTTTATTTCTGCTGTTTACCTTTAACGTTCACCTGTACCTGTATTTTTGCATTTCTTGCTGTTTGCCTATTACATTCGCCTGTACTCGTGTGTTTGTTTATTCTGCTGTTTATCTATTAAATTCGCCTGTCCCTGCGTTTTTGTTTTGGGCCACTGTTTACCTATTATGTTCGCCTGTACCTGTGTGTTTGTTTTTTCTGCTGTTTACCTATTACATTTGCCTGTACCCGTGTTTTTGTTTTTTCTGTTCTTTACCTATTACATTCGCCTGTACCTGTGCTTTTCTTATTGCTGCTGTTTACCTGTTACTTTCACCTGTACCTGTGTGTTTGTTTTTTAGGCTGTTTATGTAATACATTCACCTGTACGTGCACTTTTGTTTTTGCTGCTGTTTACCTATTACATTCGCCTGTACCCATGTTTTTCTTATTGCTGCTGTTTAACTGTTACTTTCACCTGTACCTGTGTGTTTGATTTTTTCTGCTGTTTATGTAATACATTCACCTGTACCTGCATTTTTGTTTTTGCCAATGTTTAACTATTACATTCGTCAGTATCTGTGTTTTTGATTTTCTGCTGTTTACCTTTTACGTTCGCCTGTACCTGTGTTTTTGTTTATTCTGCTGTTTACCTATTACATTCGCCAGTACCTGTGTTGTTGTTTTTTCTGCTGTTTACCTATTACATTCGCCCGTACCCATATGTTTGTTTATTCTGTTGTTTACCTATTACATTCGCCTGTACCTGCGTTTTTGTTTTTGGCCGCTGTTTACCTATTACATTCGCCTGTACCTGTGTTTTTTCTGTTGCTGCCTATTACCTCTTACATTCACCTGTATCTGTGTTTTTGTTTTTGCTGCTGTTTACCTATTACATTCGCCTGTACACGTTTTTCGTTTTTTTCTGCTCTTTACCTATTACATTCACCTGTACCCGTGTTTTTCTTATTGCTGTAGTTTACCTGTTACCTTCGCCTGTACCTGTGTGTTTATTGTTTCTGTAGTTTATGTAATACATTCACCTGTGTCTGCATTTTTGTTTTTGGTGCTGTTTAGGTATTGCATTCGTCTGTACCTGTGTTTTTCTTATTGTTCCTGTTTACCTGTTACTTTCGCCTGTAACTGTGTGTTTGTTTTTTCTGCTTTTTAGGTAATACATTCACCTGTACCTGTGTTTTTGTTTTTGCTGCTGTTTAGCCATTGCATTCTCCCGTACCTGTGTGTGTGTTTTTGCCGCTGTTGACCGATTACATTCACCTGTACCTGTGTTTTTCTTATTGTTGCAGTTTACCTGTTACTTTCGCATGTACCTGTGTGTTTGTTTTTTCTGCTGTTTAGGTAATACATTCACCTGTACCTGTGTTTTTGTAAATCTATTGTCTAGGTAATACATTCACCTGTACCTGTGTTTGTATTTTTGCCGCTGTTTACCTATTATATTCGCCTGTATCTGTGTTTTGTTTTTGCTGCTGTTTACCTATTACATTCGCCTGTACCTGTGTTTTTGTTTTTGCCGCTGTTTACCTATTACATTTGCCTGTCCCTGCATTTTTGTTTTTGGCCGCTGTTTACCTATTACATTCGCCTGTACATGTGTTTTTGTTTTTTCTGCTGTTTACCTATTACATTCGCCTGTACCTGTGCTTTTCTTATTGCTGCTGTTTACCTGTTACTTTTGCGTGTACCTGTGTGTTTGTTTTTTAGGCTGTTTATGGAATACATTCACCTGTACCTGCATTTTTGTTTTTGCTGCCGTTTACCTATTACATTCGCCTGTACCCATGTTTTTCTTATTGCTGCTGTTTAACTGTTACTTTCACCTGTACCTGTGTGTTTGATTTTTTCTGCTGTTTATGTAATACATTCACCTGTACCTGCATTTTTGTTTTTGCCAATGTTTAACTGTTACATTCGTCAGTATCTGTGTTTTTGATTTTCTGCTGTTTACCTTTTACGTTCGCCTGTACCTGTGTTTTTGTTTATTCTGCTGTTTACCTATTACATTCGCCAGTACCTGTGTTGTTGTTTTTTCTGCTGTTTGCCGATTACATTCGCCTGTACCCGTGTTTTTGTTTTTTCTGCTGTTTACCTATTACATTCGTCTGTACCCGTGTTTTTGTTTTTTCTGCTGTTTACCTATTACATTCTCCTGTACCCATGTTTTTCTTATTGCTGCTGTTTACCTGTTACTTTCACCTGTACCTGTGTGTTTATTTTTTTCTGCTGTTTATTCAATACATACACCTGTACCTGGGTTTTTGTTTTTGCTGCTGTTTAGCTATTACATTCCGCCTGTACCGGTGTGTCTGTTTTTGCCGCTGGTTACCTATTGCATTCACCTATACCCGTGTTTTTCTTATTGCTGCTGTTTACCTGTTACTTTCGCCTGTAACTGTGTGTTTGTTTTTTCTGCTGTTTATGTAATACATTCACCTGTACCTGTTATTTTAGCTGTTGCTGCTGATTACCTATTACATTCGCCCGTACCTGTGTTTTTGCTGTTGCTGCTGATTACCTATTACATTCGCCTGTACCCATGTTTTTCTTATTGCTGTAGTTTACCTCTTACTTTCACCTGTACCTGTGTATTTATTGTTTCTTCAGTGTATGTAAAACATTCACCTGTACCTGCATTTTTGTTTTTGGTGCCGTTTAGGTGTTGCATTCTGCCTGTACCTGTGTGTCTGTTTTTGCCAGTGTTGACCTATTACATTCGCCTGTACGTGTGTTTTTCTTATTGTTGCTGTTTACCTGTTACTTTCGCCTGTACCTGTGTGTTTGTTTTTTCTGCTGTTTAGGTAATACATTCACCTGTACCTGTGTTTTTGTTTTTGCTGCTGTTTAGCTATTGCATTCTCCTGTACCTGTGTGTGTTTTTTCCACTGTTGACCTATTACATTCGCCTGTACATGTGTTTTTCTTATTGTTGCTGTTTACCTGTTACTTTTGCATGTACATGTGTTTTTGTTTTTTCTGCTGTTTACCTATTACATTCGCCCATTCCCGTGTGTTTGTTTATTCTGCTTTTACCTATTACGTTCGCCTGTACCTGCGTTTTTGTCTTTGCCAATGTTTAACTATTACATTCGTCAGCATCTGTGTTTTTGATTTTCTGCTGTTTACCTTTCACGTTCGCCTGTACCTGTGTTTTTCTTTATTCTGCTGTTTACCTATTACATTTGCCTGTACCTGTGTTGTTGTTTTTTCTGCTGTTTGCCTATTACATTCGCCTGTACCTGTGTTTTTCTTTATTCTGCTGTTTACCTATTACATTTGCCTGTACCTGTGTTGTTGTTTTTTCTGCTGTTTGCCTATTACATTCGCCTGTACCCGTGTTTTTTTCCTGCTGTTTACCTATTACATTCGCCTGTACCCATGTTTTTCTTATTGCTGCTGTTTACCTGTTACTTTTACCTGTACCTGTGTGTTTGTGTTTTCTGCTGTTTATTTAATACATTCACCTGTACCTGCGTTTTTGTTTTTGCTGCTGTTTAGCTATTGCATTCACCTGTAAATGAATGCTTGTTTTTACCGCTGTTTACCTATCACGTTCGCCTGTACCTGTGTTTTTGTTTTTTCTGCTGTTTACCTATTACATTTGCCTGTACCTGTGTTTTTCTTATTGTTCCTGTTTACGTGTTACTTTCGCCTGTACCTGTGTTTTTGTTTTTTCTGCTGTTTACCTATTATATTCGCCTGTATCTGTGTTTTTGTTTTTGCTGCTGTTTACCTATTACATTCGCCTGTACCTGTGTTTTTGTTTTTGACACTGTTTACCTATTACATTCGACTGTAGCTGTGTGTAGGCTTTTGCCGCTGTTTACCTATTACATTCGCCTGTATCTGTGTTTTTCTTATTGTTGCTGTTTACCTGTTATTTTCACCTGTACCTGTTTGTTTGTTTTTTCTGCTGTTTAGGTAATACATTCAACTGTACCTGTTATTTTAGCTGTTGCTGCTGATTACCTATTACATTCGCCCGTACCTGTGTTTTTGCTGTTGCTGCTGATTACCTATTACATTCGCCTGTACCCATGTTTTTCTTATTGCTGTAGTTTACCTCTTACTTTCACCTGTACCTGTGTATTTATTGTTTCTTCAGTGTATGTAAAACATTCACCTGTACCTGCATTTTTGTTTTTGGTGCTGTTTAGGTGTTGCATTCTGCCTGTACCTGTGTGTCTGTTTTTGCCAGTGTTTAACTATTACTTTCGCCTGTACCTGTGTGTTTGTTTTTTCTGCTGTTTAGGTAATAAATTCACCTGTACCTGTGTTTTTGTTTTTGCTGCTGTTTAGCTATTGCATTCTCCTGTACCTGTGTGTGTTTTTGCCACTGTTGACCTATTACATTCGCCTGTACGTGTGTTTTTCTTATTGTTGCTGTTTACCTGTTACTTTCGCCTGTACCTGTGTGTTTGTTTTTTCTGCTGTTTAGGTAATACATTCACCTGTACCTGTGTTTTTGTTTTTGCCAATGTTTAACTATTACATTCGCCTGTATGTGTGTTTTTCTTATTGTTGCTGTTTACCTGTTACTTTCGCATGTACATGTGTTTTTGTTTTTTCTGCTGTTTACCTATTACATTCGCCTGTATCTGTGTTTTTGTTTTTTCTGCTCTTTACCTATTACATTTGCCTGTACCTGTGTTTTTCTTATTGCTGTTGTTTACCTGTTATTTTCACCTGTTCCTGTGTGTTTGTTTTTTAGGCTGTTTATGTAATACATTCACCTGTACCTGCATTTTTGTTTTTGCTGCTGTTTACCTATTACATTCGCCTGTACCCGTGTTTTTCTTATTGCTGCTGTTTACCTGTTACTTTCACCTGTACCTGTGTGTTTGTTTTTTTCTGCTGTTTATGTAATAAATTCACCTGTACCTTTCATTTTTGTTTTTGCCAATGTTTAACTATTACATTCGTCTGTATCTGTGTTTTTGTTTATTCTGCTGTTTACCTTTTACGTTCGCATGTACCTGTATTTTTGCTTTTTTTGCTGTTTGCCTATTACATTCGCCTGTACCCGTGTGTTTGTTTATTCTGTTGTTTACCTATTAAATTTGCCTATACCTGCGTTTTTGTTTTTTCCGCTGTTTACCTGTTACGTTCGCCTGTATCTGTGTTTTTGTTTTTTCTGCTTTTTACCTATTACATTTGCCTGTACCTGTGTTTTTCTTATTGCTGTTGTTTACCTGTTATTTTCACCTGTACCTGTGTGTTTGTTTTTTAGGCTGTTTATGTAATACATTCACCTGTACCTGCATTTTTGCTTTTGCTTCTGTTTACCTATTACATTCGCCTGTACCCATGTTTTTCTTATTGCTGCTGTTTACCTGTTACTTTCACCTGTACCTGTGTGTTTGTTTTTTTCTGCTGTTTATGTAATAAATTCACCTGTACCTTTCATTTTTGTTTTTGCCAATGTTTAACTATTACATTCGCCTGTACCTGTGTTTATGTTTTTTCTGCTGTTTACCTATTACATTTGCCTGTACCCGTGTTTTTGTTTTTTCTGTTCTTTACCTATTACATTCGCCTGTACCCATGTGTTTGTTAATTCTGCTGTTTACCTATTAAATTCGCCTGTACCTGCGTTTTTGTTTTTGGCCACTGTTTACCTATTACGTTTGCCTGTAGCTGTGTTTTTGTTTTTTTCTGCTGTTTACCTATTACGTTCGCCTGTAGCTGTGTTTTTGTTTTTTCTGCTGTTTACCTATTACATTCGCCCATACCCATGTGTTTGTTAATTCTGCTGTTTACCTATTAAATTCGCCTGTACCTGCGTTTTTGTTTTTGCCCGCTGTTTACCTATTACGTTCGCCTGTAGCTGTGTTTTTGTTTTTTCTGCTGTTTACCTATTACATTCTCCTGTACCCGTGTTTTTGTTTTTGGCCGCTGTTTACCTATTACATTCGCCCATACCCATGTGTTTGTTTTTTCTGCTGTTTACCTATTACGTTTGCCTGTAACCGTGTTATTGTTTTTACTGCTCTTTACCTATTACATTCGCCAGTACCGGTGCTTTTCTTATTGCTGCTGTTTACCTGTTACTTTTGCGTGTACCTGTGTGTTTGTTTTTTAGGCTGTTTATGTAATACATTCACCTGTACCTGCATTTTTGTTTTTGCTGCCGTTTACCTATTACATTCGCCTGTACCCATGTTTTTCTTGTTGCTGCTGTTTAACTGTTACTTTCACCTGTACCTGTGTGTTTGATTTTTTCTGCTGTTTATGTAATACATTCACCTGTACCTGCATTTTTTTTTTGCCAATGTTTAACTATTACATTCGTCAGTATCTGTGTTTTTGATTTTCTGCTATTTACCTGTTACTTTCGCCTGTAGCTGTGTGTTTGTTTTTTCTGCTATTTATGTAGTACATTCACCTGTACCTGTTATATTAGCTGTTGCTGCTGATTATGTATTACATTCGCCCGTACCTGTGTTTTTGCTGTTGCTGCTGATTACCTATTACATTCGCCTGTACCCGTGTTTTTCTTATTGTTCCTGTTTACCTGTTACTTTCGCCTGTACCTGTGTGTTTGTTTTTTCTGCTTTTTAGGTAATACATTCACCTGTACCTGTGTGTTTTTTTTTGCTGCTGTTTAGCCATTGCATTCTCCCATACCTGTGTGTGTGTTTTTGCTGCTGTTGACTGATTACATTCACCGGTACCTGTGTTTTTCTTATTGTTGCAGTTTACCTGTTACTTTCGCATGTACCTGTGTGTTTGTTTTTTCTGCTGCCTAGGTAATACATTCACCTGTACCTGTGTTTTTGTTTTTGCTGTGTTTAGCTATTGCATTCGCCTGTACCTGAATGTGTTTTTTGCTGCTGTTTAGCTATTTCGTTCGCCTGTACCTGTGTTTTTGTTTTTTCTGCTGTTTACCTATTACATTCACCTGTACCTGTGTGTTTGTTTTTTACTGCTATTTATGTAATACATTCACCTGTACCTGCATTTTTGTTTTTGCCAATATTTAACTATTACATTCGTCTGTATCTGTGTTTTTGATTTTCTGCTGTTTACCTTTTACTTTCGCCTGTACCTGTGTTTTTGTTTTTTCTGCTGTTTGCCTATTACATTCGCCTGTACACGTGTTTTCGTTTTTTTCTGCTGGTTACCTTTTACATTCACCTGTACCCGTGTTTTTCTTATTGCTGCTGTTTACCTGTTACTTTCGCTTTTTGCTGTGTGTTTGTTTTTTCTGCTGTTTATGTAATACATTCACCTGTACCTGTTATTTTTGCTGTTGCTGCTGATTACCTATTACATTCGCCTGTACCTGTGTTTTTGCTGTTGCTGCTGATTACCTATTAAAATCGCCTGTGCCTGTGTTTTTGCTGTTGCTGCTGATTACCTATGACATTTGCCTGTACCTGTTTTTTTTTTGTTGCTGCTGTTAACCTATTACATTCGCCTGTACCTGTGTTTTTCTTATTGCTGTTGTTTACCTCTTAATTTCACCTGTTTCTGTGTGTTTATTGTTTCTGCAGTTTATGTAATACATTCACCTGTACCTGCATTTTTGTTTTTGGTGCTGTTTAGGTATTGCATTCTGCCTGTACCTGTGTGTCTGTTTTTGCCTATGTTTAACTATTACATTCACCTGTCCCTGTGTTTTTCTTATTGTTCCTGTTTACCTGTTACTTTCGCATGTACCTGTGTGTTTGTTTTTTCTGCTGCCTAGGTAATACATTCACCTGTACCTGTGTTTGTGTTTTTGCTGTGTTTAGCTATTGCATTCGCCTGTACCTGAATGTGTTTTTTGCCGCTGTTTACCTATTTCGTTCGCCTGTACCTGTGTTTTTGTTTTTTCTGCTGTTTACCTATTACATTCACCTGTACCTGTGTTTTTCTTATTGTTCCCGTTTACCTGTTACTTTCGCCTGTACCTGTGTGTTTGTTTTTTCTGCTGTTTAGGTAATACATTCACCTGTACCTGTGTTTTTGTTTTTTCTATTGTCTAGGTAATACATTCACCTGTACCTGTGTTTTTGTTTTTGCTGCCGTTTAGCTATTGCATTCGCCTGTACCTGAATGTGTGTTGTTGCCGCTGTTTACCTATTATGTTCGCCTGTACCTGTGTTTTTGCTTTTTCTGCTGTTTACCTATTACATTCGCCTCTACCTGTGTTTTTCTTATTGTTCCTGTTTACCTGTTACTTTCGCCTGTACCTATGTGTTTGTTTTTTCTGCTGTTTAGGTAATACATTCACCTGTACCTGTGTTTGTGTTTTTGCCGCTGTTTACCTGTTATATTTGCCTGTATCTGTGTTTTTGTTTTTGCTGCTGTTTACCTATTACATTCGCCTCTACCTGTGTTTTTCTTATTGTTCCTGTTTACCTGTTACTTTCGCCTGTACCTGCATTTTTGTTTTTGGCCGCTGTTTACCTATTACATTGGCCTGTACCTGTGTTTTTGCTTTTTCTGCTATTTACCTATTCCTTTCACCTGTACCCGTGTTTTTGTTTTTGCTGCTGTTTACCTATTACATTTGCCTGTACTCGTGTTTTTCTTATTGCTGCTGTTTACCTGTTCCTTTTGCCTGTACCTGTGTGTTGGTTTTTTTCTGCTGTTTATATAATACATTCACATGTACGTTTCATTCTTGTTTTTGTCTATGTTTAAATATTACATTCATCTGTTTCTGTGTTTTTGTTTTTTTCTGCTGTTTACCTTTTACGTTCGCCTGTACCCGTGTGTTGGTTTATTCTGCTGTTTACCTATTAAATTCGCCTGTACCTGTGTTTTTGTTTTTGGCCGCTGTTTACCTGTTACATTCGCCTGTACCTGTGTTTTTGTTTTTTTCTGAAGTTTACCTATTTCATTCGCCTGTACCCATGTTTTTGTTTTTTCTGCTGTTTACCTATTACATTCGCCTGTACCCATGTTTTTGTTTTTTCTGCTGTTTACCTAGTACATTCGCCTGTACCCGTGTGTTTGTTTTTTCTGCTGTTTACCTATTTCATTCGCCTGTACCCATGTTTTTGTTTTTTTCTGCTGTTTACCTATTTCATTTGCCTGTACCCATGTTTTTGTTTTTTCTGCTGTTTACCTATTACATTTGCCTATCCCTGCATTTTTGTTTTTGGCCGCCATTTACCTATTACATGAGCCTGTACCTGTGTTTTTACTTTTTCTGCTGTTTACCTATTACATTCGCCTGTACCCGTGTTTTTGTTTTTTCTGCTGTTTACCTATTACATTCGCCTGTACCCGTGTTTTTCTTATTGCTGCTGTTTACCTGTTACTTTCGCCTGTACCTGTGTGTTTGTTTTCTAGGCTGTTTATGTAATACATTCACCTGTACCTGGGTTTTTGTTTTTGCTGCTGTTTACCTATTACATTCGCCTGTACCCGTGTTTTTCTTATTGCTCCTGTTTACCTGTTCCTTTTGCCTGTATCTCTGTGTGGGTTTTTTTCTGCTGTTTATGTAATACATTCACCTGTACGTTTCATTCTTGTTTTTGTCTATGTTTAACTATTACATTCATCTGTATCTGTGTTTTTGTTTATTTCTGCTGTTTACCTTTAACGTTCACCTGTACCTGTATTTTTGCATTTCTTGCTGTTTGCCTATTACATTCGCCTGTACTCGTGTGTTTGTTTATTCTGCTGTTTATCTATTAAATTCGCCTGTCCCTGCGTTTTTGTTTTGGGCCACTGTTTACCTATTATGTTCGCCTGTACCTGTGTTGTTGTTTTTTCTGCTGTTTACCTATTACATTCGCCCGTACCCATATGTTTGTTTATTCTGTTGTTTACCTATTACATTCGCCTGTACCTGCGTTTTTGTTTTTGGCCGCTGTTTACCTATTACATTCGCCTGTACCTGTGTTTTTTCTGTTGCTGCCTATTACCTCTTACATTCACCTGTATCTGTGTTTTTGTTTTTGCTGCTGTTTACCTATTACATTCGCCTGTACACGTTTTTCGTTTTTTTCTGCTCTTTACCTATTACATTCACCTGTACCCTTGTTTTTCTTATTGCTGTAGTTTACCTGTTACCTTCGCATGTACCTGTGTGTTTATTGTTTCTGTAGTTTATGTAATACATTCACCTGTGTCTGCATTTTTGTTTTTGGTGCTGTTTAGGTATTGCATTCGTCTGTACCTGTGTTTTTCTTATTGTTCCTGTTTACCTGTTACTTTCGCCTGTAACTGTGTGTTTGTTTTTTCTGCTTTTTAGGTAATACATTCACCTGTACCTGTGTTTTTGTTTTTGCTGCTGTTTAGCCATTGCATTCTCCCGTACCTGTGTGTGTGTTTTTGCCGCTGTTGACCGATTACATTCACCTGTACCTGTGTTTTTCTTATTGTTGCAGTTTACCTGTTACTTTCGCATGTACCTGTGTGTTTGTTTTTTCTGCTGTTTAGGTAATACATTCACCTGTACCTGTGTTTTTGTAAATCTATTGTCTAGGTAATACATTCACCTGTACCTGTGTTTGTATTTTTGCCGCTGTTTACCTATTATATTCGCCTGTATCTGTGTTTTGTTTTTGCTGCTGTTTACCTATTACATTCGCCTGTACCTGTGTTTTTGTTTTTGCCGCTGTTTACCTATTACATTTGCCTGTTCCTGCATTTTTGTTTTTGGCCGCTGTTTACCTATTACATTCGCCTGTACATGTGTTTTTGTTTTTTCTGCTGTTTACCTATTACATTCGCCCATACCCATGTGTTTGTTTTTTCTGCTGTTTACCTATTACGTTCGCCTGTAACCGTGTTATTGTTTTTTCTGCTCTTTACCTATTACATTCGCCTGTACCTGTGCTTTTCTTATTGCTGCTGTTTACCTGTTACTTTTGCGTGTACCTGTGTGTTTGTTTTTTAGGCTGTTTATGTAATACATTCACCTGTACCTGCATTTTTGTTTTTGCTGCCGTTTACCTATTACATTCGCCTGTACCCATGTTTTTCTTATTGCTGCTGTTTAACTGTTACTTTCACCTGTACCTGTGTGTTTGATTTTTTCTGCTGTTTATGTAATACATTCACCTGTACCTGCATTTTTGTTTTTGCCAATGTTTAACTGTTACATTCGTCAGTATCTGTGTTTTTGATTTTCTGCTGTTTACCTTTTACGTTCGCCTGTACCTGTGTTTTTGTTTATTCTGCTGTTTACCTATTACATTCGCCAGTACCTGTGTTGTTGTTTTTTCTGCTGTTTGCCGATTACATTCGCCTGTACCCGTGTTTTTGTTTTTTCTGCTGTTTACCTATTACATTCGTCTGTACCCGTGTTTTTGTTTTTTCTGCTGTTTACCTATTACATTCTCCTGTACCCATGTTTTTCTTATTGCTGCTGTTTACCTGTTACTTTCACCTGTACCTGTGTGTTTATTTTTTTCTGCAGTTTATTCAATACATACACCTGTACCTGGGTTTTTGTTTTTGCTGCCGTTTACCTATTACATTCGCCTGTACCCATGTTTTTCTTATTGCTGCTGTTTAACTGTTACTTTCACCTGTACCTGTGTGTTTGATTTTTTCTGCTGTTTATGTAATACATTCACCTGTACCTGCATTTTTGTTTTTGCCAATGTTTAACTGTTACATTCGTCAGTATCTGTGTTTTTGATTTTCTGCTGTTTACCTTTTACGTTCGCCTGTACCTGTGTTTTTGTTTATTCTGCTGTTTACCTATTACATTCGCCAGTACCTGTGTTGTTGTTTTTTCTGCTGTTTGCCGATTACATTCGCCTGTACCCGTGTTTTTGTTTTTTCTGCTGTTTACCTATTACATTCGTCTGTACCCGTGTTTTTGTTTTTTCTGCTGTTTACCTATTACATTCTCCTGTACCCATGTTTTTCTTATTGCTGCTGTTTACCTGTTACTTTCACCTGTACCTGTGTGTTTATTTTTTTCTGCTGTTTATTCAATACATACACCTGTACCTGGGTTTTTGTTTTTGCTGCTGTTTAGCTATTACATTCCGCCTGTACCTGTGTGTCTGTTTTTGCCGCTGGTTACCTATTGCATTCACCTATACCCGTGTTTTTCTTATTGCTGCTGTTTACCTGTTACTTTCGCCTGTAACTGTGTGTTTGTTTTTTCTGCTATTTATGTAATACATTCAACTGTACCTGTTATTTTAGCTGTTGCTGCTGATTACCTATTACATTCGCCCGTACCTGTGTTTTTGCTGTTGCTGCTGATTACCTATTACATTCGCCTGTACCCATGTTTTTCTTATTGCTGTAGTTTACCTCTTACTTTCACCTGTACCTGTGTATTTATTGTTTCTTCAGTGTATGTAAAACATTCACCTGTACCTGCATTTTTGTTTTTGGTGCCGTTTAGGTGTTGCATTCTGCCTGTACCTGTGTGTCTGTTTTTGCCAGTGTTGACCTATTACATTCGCCTGTACGTGTGTTTTTCTTATTGTTGCTGTTTACCTGTTACTTTCGCCTGTACCTGTGTGTTTGTTTTTTCTGCTGTTTAGGTAATACATTCACCTGTACCTGTGTTTTTGTTTTTGCTGCTGTTTAGCTATTGCATTCTCCTGTACCTGTGTGTGTTTTTTCCACTGTTGACCTATTACATTCGCCTGTACATGTGTTTTTCTTATTGTTGCTGTTTACCTGTTACTTTCGCATGTACATGTGTTTTTGTTTTTTCTGCTGTTTACCTATTACATTCGCCCATTCCCGTGTGTTTGTTTATTCTGCTTTTACCTATTACGTTCGCCTGTACCTGCATTTTTGTTTTTGCCAATGTTTAACTATTACATTCGTCAGCATCTGTGTTTTTGATTTTCTGCTGTTTACCTTTCACGTTCGCCTGTACCTGTGTTTTTCTTTATTCTGCTGTTTACCTATTACATTTGCCTGTACCTGTGTTGTTGTTTTTTCTGCTGTTTGCCTATTACATTCGCCTGTACCCGTGTTTTTTTCCTGCTGTTTACCTATTACATTCGCCTGTACCCATGTTTTTCTTATTGCTGCTGTTTACCTGTTACTTTTACCTGTACCTGTGTGTTTGTGTTTTCTGCTGTTTATTTAATACATTCACCTGTACCTGCGTTTTTGTTTTTGCTGCTGTTTAGCTATTGCATTCACCTGTAAATGAATGCTTGTTTTTACCGCTGTTTACCTATTACGTTCGCCTGTACCTGTGTTTTTGTTTTTTCTGCTGTTTACCTATTACATTTGCCTGTACCTGTGTTTTTCTTATTGTTCCTGTTTACGTGTTACTTTCGCCTGTACCTGTGTTTTTGTTTTTTCTGCTGTTTACCTATTATATTCGCCTGTATCTGTGTTTTTGTTTTTGCTGCTGTTTACCTATTACATTCGCCTGTAACTGTGTTTTTGTTTTTGCCACTGTTTACCTATTACATTCGACTGTAGCTGTGTGTAGGCTTTTGCCACTGTTTATCTATTACATTCGCCTGTATCTGTGTTTTTCTTATTGTTGCTGTTTACCTGTTATTTTCACCTGTACCTGTTTGTTTGTTTTTTCTGCTGTTTAGGTAATACATTCAACTGTACCTGTTATTTTAGCTGTTGCTGCTGATTACCTATTACATTCGCCCGTACCTGTGTTTTTGCTGTTGCTGCTGATTACCTATTACATTCGCCTGTACCCATGTTTTTCTTATTGCTGTAGTTTACCTCTTACTTTCACCTGTACCTGTGTATTTATTGTTTCTTCAGTGTATGTAAAACATTCACCTGTACCTGCATTTTTGTTTTTGGTGCCGTTTAGGTGTTGCATTCTGCCTGTACCTGTGTGTCTGTTTTTGCCAGTGTTTAACTATTACTTTCGCCTGTACCTGTGTGTTTGTTTTTTCTGCTGTTTAGGTAATAAATTCACCTGTACCTGTGTTTTTGTTTTTGCTGCTGTTTAGCTATTGCATTCTCCTGTACCTGTGTGTGTTTTTGCCACTGTTGACCTATTACATTCGCCTGTACGTGTGTTTTTCTTATTGTTGCTGTTTACCTGTTACTTTCGCCTGTACCTGTGTGTTTGTTTTTTCTGCTGTTTAGGTAATACATTCACCTGTACCTGTGTTTTTGTTTTTGCCAATGTTTAACTATTACATTCGCCTGTATGTGTGTTTTTCTTATTGTTGCTGTTTACCTGTTACTTTCGCATGTACATGTGTTTTTGTTTTTTCTGCTGTTTACATATTACATTCGCCTGTATCTGTGTTTTTGTTTTTTCTGCTTTTTACCTATTACATTTGCCTGTACCTGTGTTTTTCTTATTGCTGTTGTTTACCTGTTATTTTCACCTGTACCTGTGTGTTTGTTTTTTAGGCTGTTTATGTAATACATTCACCTGTACCTGCATTTTTGTTTTTGCTGCTGTTTACCTATTACTTTCGCCTGTACCCGTGTTTTTCTTATTGCTGCTGTTTACCTGTTACTTTCACCTGTACCTGTGTGTTTGTTTTTTTCTGCTGTTTATGTAATAAATTCACCTGTACCTTTCATTTTTGTTTTTGCCAATGTTTAACTATTACATTCGCCTGTACCTGTGTTTTTGTTTTTTCTGCTGTTTACCTATTACATTTGCCTGTACCCGTGTTTTTGTTTTTTCTGTTCTTTACCTATTACATTCGCCTGTACCTGTGCTTTTCTTATTGCTGCTGTTTACCTGTTACTTTCACCTGTACCTGTGTGTTTGTTTTTTAGGCTGTTTATGTAATACATTCACCTGTACTTGCACTTTTGTTTTTGCTGCCGTTTACCTATTACATTCGCCTGTACCCATGTTTTTCTTATTGCTGCTGTTTAACTGTTACTTTCACCTGTACCTGTGTGTTTGATTTTTTCTGCTGTTTATGTAATGCATTCACCTGTACCTGCATTTTTGTTTTTGCCAATGTTTAAGTATTACATTCGTCAGTATCTGTGTTTTTGATTTTCTGCTGTTTACCTTTTACGTTCGCCTGTACCTGTGTTTTTGTTTATTCTGCTGTTTACCTATTACATTCGCCAGTACCTGTGTTGTTGTTTTTTCTGCTGTTTACCTATTACATTCGCCCGTACCCATATGTTTGTTTATTCTGTTGTTTACCTATTACATTCGCCTGTACCTGCGTTTTTGTTTTTGGCCGCTGTTTACCTATTACATTCACCTGTACCTGTGTTTTTTCTGTTGCTGCCTATTACCTCTTACATTCACCTGTATCTGTGTTTTTGTTTTTGCTGCTGTTTACCTATTACATTCGCCTGTACACGTTTTTCGTTTTTTTCTGCTCTTTACCTATTACATTCACCTGTACCCGTGTTTTTCTTATTGCTGTAGTTTACCTGTTACCTTCGCCTGTACCTGTGTGTTTATTGTTTCTGTAGTTTATGTAATACATTCACCTGTGTCTGCATTTTTGTTTTTGGTGCTGTTTAGGTATTGCATTCGTCTGTACCTGTGTTTTTCTTATTGTTCCTGTTTACCTGTTACTTTCGCCTGTAACTGTGTGTTTGTTTTTTCTGCTTTTTAGGTAATACATTCACCTGTACCTGTGTTTTTGTTTTTGCTGCTGTTTAGCCATTGCATTCTCCCGTACCTGTGTGTGTTTTTTTGCCGCTGTTGACCGATTACATTCACCTGTACCTGTGTTTTTCTTATTGTTGCAGTTTACCTGTTACTTTCGCATGTACCTGTGTGTTTGTTTTTTCTGCTGTTTAGGTAATACATTCACCTGTACCTGTGTTTTTGTAAATCTATTGTCTAGGTAATACATTCACCTGTACCTGTGTTTGTATTTTTGCCGCTGTTTACCTATTATATTCGCCTGTATCTGTGTTTTGTTTTTGCTGCTGTTTACCTATTACATTCGCCTGTACCTGTGTTTTTGTTTTTGCCGCTGTTTACCTATTACATTCGCCTGTCCCTGCATTTTTGTTTTTGGCCGCTGTTTACCTATTACATTCGCCTGTACATGTGTTTTTGTTTTTTCTGCTGTTTACCTATTACATTCGCCCATACCCATGTGTTTGTTTTTTCTGCTGTTTACCTATTACGTTCGCCTGTAACCGTGTTATTGTTTTTTCTGCTCTTTACCTATTACATTCGCCTGTACCTGTGCTTTTCTTATTGCTGCTGTTTACCTGTTACTTTTGCGTGTACCTGTGTGTTTGTTTTTTAGGCTGTTTATGTAATACATTCACCTGTACCTGCATTTTTGTTTTTGCTGCCGTTTACCTATTACATTCGCCTGTACCCATGTTTTTCTTATTGCTGCTGTTTAACTGTTACTTTCACCTGTACCTGTGTGTTTGATTTTTTCTGCTGTTTATGTAATACATTCACCTGTACCTGCATTTTTGTTTTTGCCAATGTTTAACTGTTACATTCGTCAGTATCTGTGTTTTTGATTTTCTGCTGTTTATCTTTTACGTTCGCCTGTACCTGTGTTTTTGTTTATTCTGCTGTTTACCTATTACATTCGCCAGTACCTGTGTTGTTGTTTTTTCTGCTGTTTGCCGATTACATTCGCCTGTACCCGTGTTTTTGTTTTTTCTGCTGTTTACCTATTACATTCTCCTGTACCCATGTTTTTCTTATTGCTGCTGTTTACCTGTTACTTTCACCTGTACCTGTGTGTTTATTTTTTTCTGCTGTTTATTCAATACATACACCTGTACCTGGGTTTTTGTTTTTGCTGCTGTTTAGCTATTACATTCCGCCTGTACCTGTGTGTCTGTTTTTGCCGCTGGTTACCTATTGCATTCACCTATACCCGTGTTTTTCTTATTGCTGCTGTTTACCTGTTACTTTCGCCTGTAACTGTGTGTTTGTTTTTTCTGCTATTTATGTAATACATTCACCTGTACCTGTTATTTTAGCTGTTGCTGCTGATTACCTATTACATTCGCCTGTACCCATGTTTTTCTTATTGCTGTAGTTTACCTCTTACTTTCACCTGTACCTGTGTATTTATTGTTTCTTCAGTGTATGTAAAACATTCACCTGTACCTGCATTTTTGTTTTTGGTGCCGTTTAGGTGTTGCATTCTGCCTGTACCTGTGTGTCTGTTTTTGCCAGTGTTGACCTATTACATTCGCCTGTACGTGTGTTTTTCTTATTGTTGCTGTTTACCTGTTACTTTCGCCTGTACCTGTGTGTTTGTTTTTTCTGCTGTTTAGGTAATACATTCACCTGTACCTGTGTTTTCGTTTTTGCTGCTGTTTAGCTATTGCATTCTCCTGTACCTGTGTGTGTTTTTTCACTGTTGACCTATTACATTCGCCTGTACATGTGTTTTTCTTATTGTTGCTGTTTACCTGTTACTTTCGCATGTACATGTGTTTTTGTTTTTTCTGCTGTTTACCTATTACATTCACCCATTCCCGTGTGTTTGTTTATTCTGCTTTTACCTATTACGTTCGCCTGTACCTGCGTTTTTGTTTTTGCCAATGTTTAACTATTACATTCGTCAGCATCTGTGTTTTTGATTTTCTGCTGTTTACCTTTCACGTTCGCCTGTACCTGTGTTTTTCTTTATTCTGCTGTTTACCTATTACATTTGCCTGTACCTGTGTTGTTGTTTTTTCTGCTGTTTGCCTATTACATTCGCCTGTACCCGTGTTTTTTTCCTGCTGTTTACCTATTACATTCGCCTGTACCCATGTTTTTCTTATTGCTGCTGTTTACCTGTTACTTTTACCTGTACCTGTGTGTTTGTGTTTTCTGCTGTTTATTTAATACATTCACCTGTGCCTGCGTTTTTGTTTTTGCTGCTGTTTAGCTATTGCATTCACCTGTAAATGAATGCTTGTTTTTACCGCTGTTTACCTATTACGTTCGCCTGTACCTGTGTTTTTGTTTTTTCTGCTGTTTACCTATTACATTTGCCTGTACCTGTGTTTTTCTTATTGTTCCTGTTTACATGTTACTTTCGCCTGTACCTGTGTTTTTGTTTTTTCTGCTGTTTACCTATTATATTCGCCTGTATCTGTGTTTTTGTTTTTGCTGCTGTTTACCTATTACATTCGCCTGTACCTGTGTTTTTGTTTTTGACACTGTTTACCTATTACATTCGACTGTAGCTGTGTGTAGGCTTTTGCCGCTGTTTACCTATTACATTCGCCTGTATCTGTGTTTTTCTTATTGTTGCTGTTTACCTGTTATTTTCACCTGTACCTGTTTGTTTGTTTTTTCTGCTGTTTAGGTAATACATTCAACTGTACCTGTGTTTTTGCTGTTGCTGCTGATTACCTATTACATTCGCCTGTACCCATGTTTTTCTTATTGCTGTAGTTTACCTCTTACTTTCACCTGTACCTGTGTATTTATTGTTTCTTCAGTGTATGTAAAACATTCACCTGTACCTGCATTTTTGTTTTTGGTGCCCTTTAGGTGTTGCATTCTGCCTGTACCTGTGTGTCTGTTTTTGCCAGTGTTTAACTATTACTTTCGCCTGTACCTGTGTGTTTGTTTTTTCTGCTGTTTAGGTAATAAATTCACCTGTACCTGTGTTTTTGTTTTTGCTGCTGTTTAGCTATTGCATTCTCCTGTACCTGTGTGTGTTTTTGCCACTGTTGACCTATTACATTCGCCTGTACGTGTGTTTTTCTTATTGTTGCTGTTTACCTGTTACTTTCGCCTGTACCTGTGTGTTTGTTTTTTCTGCTGTTTAGGTAATACATTCACCTGTACCTGTGTTTTTGTTTTTGCCAATGTTTAACTATTACATTTGCCTGTATGTGTGTTTTTCTTATTGTTGCTGTTTACCTGTTACTTTCGCATGTACATGTGTTTTTGTTTTTTCTGCTGTTTACCTATTACATTCGCCTGTATCTGTGTTTTTGTTTTTTCTGCTCTTTACCTATTACATTTGCCTGTACCTGTGTTTTTCTTATTGCTGTTGTTTACCTGTTATTTTCACCTGTACCTGTGTGTTTGTTTTTTAGGCTGTTTATGTAATACATTCACCTGTACCTGCATTTTTGTTTTTGCTGCTGTTTACCTATTACATTCGCCTGTACCCGTGTTTTTCTTATTGCTGCTGTTTACCTGTTACTTTCACCTGTACCTGTGTGTTTGTTTTTTTCTGCTGTTTATGTAATAAATTCACCTGTACCTTTCATTTTTGTTTTTGCCAATGTTTAACTATTACATTCGTCTGTATCTGTGTTTTTGTTTATTCTGCTGTTTACCTTTTACGTTCGCATGTACCTGTATTTTTGCTTTTTTTGCTGTTTGCCTATTACATTCGCCTGTACCCGTGTGTTTGTTTATTCTGTTGTTTACCTATTAAATTTGCCTATACCTGCGTTTTTGTTTTTTCCGCTGTTTACCTGTTACGTTCGCCTGTATCTGTGTTTTTGTTTTTTCTGCTTTTTACCTATTACATTTGCCTGTACCTGTGTTTTTCTTATTGCTGTTGTTTACCTGTTATTTTCACCTGTACCTGTGTGTTTGTTTTTTAGGCTGTTTATGTAATACATTCACCTGTACCTGCATTTTTCCTTTTGCTGCTGTTTACCTATTACATTCGCCTGTACCCGTGTTTTTCTTATTGCTGCTGTTTACCTGTTACTTTCACCTGTACCTGTGTGTTTGTTTTTTTCTGCTGTTTACCTATTACATTCGCCTGTACCTGTGTTTTTCTTATTGCTGCTGTTTACCTGTTACTTTCACCTGTACCTGTGTGTTTGTTTTTTTCTGCTGTTTATGTAATAAATTCACCTGTACCTGCATTTTTGTTTTTTTGCCGCTGTTTACCTGTTACGTTCGCCTGTACCTGTGTTTTTGTTTTTTCGGCTGTTTACCTATTACATTTGCCTGTGTCTGTGTTTCTGTTTTTTTCTGCTGTTTACCTATTACATTCGCCTGTACCTGCATTTTTGTTTTTGGCCACTGTTTACCTATTACGTTCGCCTGTACCTGTGTTTTTGTTTTTTCTGCTGTTTACCTGTTACATTTGCTTGTACCCGTGTTTTTGTTTTTTCTGCTCTTTACCTATTACATTCGCCTGTACCTGTGTTTTTCTTATTGCTGCTGTTTACCTGTTACTTTCGCCTGTACCTGTGTGTTTGTTTTTTACTGCTGTTTATGTAATAGATTCACCTGTACCTGCATTTTTGTTTTTGCCAATATTTAACTATTACATTCGTCTGTATCTGTGTTTTTGATTTTCTGCTGTTTACCTTTTACTTTTGCCTGTACCTGTGTTTTTGTTTATTCTGCTGGTTGCCTATTACATTCGCCTGTACACGTGTTTTCGTTTTTTTCTGCTGTTTACCTATTACATTCACCTGTACCCGTGTTTTTCTTATTGCTGCTGTTTACCTGTTAATTTCGCCTGTAGCTGTGTGTTTGTTTTTTCTGCTGTTTATGTAATACATTCACCTGTACCTGTTATTTTAGCTGTTGCTGCTGATTACCTATTACATTCGCCTGTACCTGTGTTTTTGCTGTTGCTGCTGATTACCTATTAAAATCGCCTGTGCCTGTGTTTTTGCTGTTGCTGCTGATTACCTATGACATTTGCCTGTACCTGTGTTTTTGTTGTTGCTGCTGTTAACCTATTACATTCGCCTGTACCTGTGTTTTTCTTATTGCTGTTGTTTACCTCTTACTTTCACCTGTATCTGTGTGTTTATTGTTTCTGCCGTTTAAGTAATACATTCACCTGTACCTGCATTTTTGTTTTTGGTGCTGTTTAGGTATTGCATTCTGCCTGTACCTGTGTGTCTGTTTTTCCTATGTTTAACTATTACATTCGCCTGTACCTGTGTTTTTCTTATTGTTCCTGTTTACCAGTTACTTTCGCCTGTACCTGTGTGTTTGTTTTTTCTGCTTTTTAGGTAATACATTCACCTGTACCTGTGTTTTTGTTTTTGCTGCTGTTTAGCCATTGCATTCTCCCGTACCTGTGTGTGTGTTTTTGCCGCTGTTGACCGATTACATTCACCTGTACCCGTGTTTTTCTTATTGTTGCAGTTTACCTGTTACTTTCGCATGTACCTGTGTGTTTGTTTTTTCTGCTGCCTAGGTAATACATTCACCTGTACCTGTGTTTTTGTTTTTGCTGTGTTTAGCTATTGCATTCGCCTGTACCTGAATGTGTTTTTTGCCGCTGTTTACCTATTTTGTTCGCCTGTACCTGTATTTTTGTTTTTTCTGCTGTTTACCTATTACATTCACCTGTACCTGTGTTTTTCTTATTGTTCCCGTTTACCTGTTACTTTTGCCTGTACATGTGTGTTTGTTTTTTCTACTGTTTAGGTAATACATTCACCTGTACCTGTGATAGTGTTTTTTCTATTGTCTAGGTAATACATTCACCTTTTACCTGTGTTTTTGTTTTTGCTGCCGTTTAGCTATTGCATTCGCCTGTACCTGTGTTTGTGTTTTTGCCGCCGTTTACCTATTATATTCGCCTGTACCTGTGTTTTTGTTTTTGCCGCTGTTTACCTATTACATTTGCCTGTCCCTGCAATTTTGTTTTTGGTCGCTGTTTACCTATTACATTCACCTGTACCCGTGTTTTTGTTTTTTCTGCTGTTTACCTAATACATTCGCCTGTACCTGTGTTTTTCTTATTGCTGCTGTTTACCTGTTACTTTCGCCTGTACCTGTGTGTTTGTTTTTTAGGCTGTTCATGTAATACATTCACCTGTACGTGGGTTTTTGTTTTTGCTGCTGTTTACCTATTACATTCGCCTGTACCCGTGTTTTTCTTATTGCTGCTGTTTACCTGTTCCCTTTGACTGTACCTGTGTGTTGGTTTTTTTCTGCTGTTTATGTAATGCATTCACCTGTACGTTTCATTCTTGTTTTTGTCTATGTTTAATTATTACATTCATCTGTATCTGTGTTTTTGTTTTTTTCTGCTGTTTACCTTTTACGTTCGCCTGTACCCGTGTGTTGGTTCATTCTGCTGTTTACCTATTAAATTCACCTGTACCTGCGTTTTTGTTTTTGGCCGCTGTTTACCTGTTACATTCTCCTGTACCTGTGTTTTTGTTTTTTCTGAAGTTTACCTATTTCATTCGCCTGTACCCATGTTTTTGTTTTTTCTGCTGTTTTCCGATTACATTCGCCTGTACCCATGTTTTTGTTTTTTCTGCTGTTTACCTAGTACATTTGCCTGTTTCCGTGTGTTTGTTTTTTCTGCTGTTTACCTATTTCATTCGCCTGTACCCATGTTTTTGTTTTTTTCTGCTGTTTACCTATTTCATTCGCCTGTACCCATGTTTTTGTTTTTTCTGCTGTTTACCTATTACATTTGCCGGTCCCTGCATTTTTGTTTTTGGCCGCCGTTTACCTATTACATTAGCCTGTACCTGTGTTTTAGCTTTTTCTGCTGTTTACCTATTACATTCGCCTGTACCCGTGTTTTTGTTTTTTCTGCTGTTTACCTATTACATTCGCCTGTACCCGTGTTTTTGTTTTTTCTGCTGTTTACCTATTACATTCGCCTGTACCTGTGTTTTTGTTTTTTTCTGCTGTTTACCTATTTCATTCGTCTGTACCCATGTTTTTGTTTTTTCTGCTGTTTACCTATTACATTTGCCTGTCCCTGCATTTTTGTTTTTGGCCGCTGTTTACCTATTACATTCGCCTGTACCCGTGTTTTTGTTTATTCTGCTGTTTACCTATTACATTTGCCTGTACCTTTGTTTTTCTTATTGCTGCTGTTTACCTGTTACTTTCGCCTGTACCTGTGTTTTTCTTATTGCTGCTGTTTACCTGTTACTTTCGCCTGTACCTGTGTGTTTGTTTTTTAGGCTGTTTATGTAATACATTCACCTGTACGTGCATTTTTGTTGTTGCTGCCGTTTACCTATTACATTCGCCTGTACCCATGTTTTTCTTATTGCTGCTGTTTAACTGTTACTTTCACGTGTACCTGTGTGTTTGATTTTTTCTGCTGTTTATGTAATACATTCACCTGTACCTGCATTTTTGTTTTTGCCAATGTTTAACTATTACATTCGTCAGTATCTGTGTTTTTGATTTTCTGCTGTTTACCTTTTACGTTCCCCCGTACCCATGTGTTTGTTTATTCTGTTGTTTACCTATTACATTCGCCTGTACTTGCGTTTTTGTTTTTGGCCGCTGTTTACCTATTTCATTTGCCTGTACCTGTGTTTTTTCTGTTTCTGCCTATTACCTCTCACATTCACCTGTATCTGAGTTTTTGTTTTTGCTGCTGTTTACCTATTACATTCGCCTGTACACGTTTTTCGTTTTTTTCTGCTCTTTACCTATTACATTCGCCTGTACCCGTGTTTTTCTTATTGCTGTAGTTTACCTGTTACCTTCACCTGTACCTGTGTGTTCATTGTTTGTGTAGTTTATGTAATACATTCACCTGTACCTGCATTTTTGTTTTTGGTGCTGTTTAGGTATTGCATTCTGCCTGTACCTGTGTGTCTGTTTTTGCCTATGTTTAACTATTACATTCGCCTGTACCTGTGTTTTTCTTATTGTTCCTGTTTACCTGTTACTTTCGCCTGTACCTGTATGTTTGTTTTTTCTGCTGTTTAGGTAATACATTCACCTGTACCTGTGATTTTGTTTTTGCTGCTCTTTAGCCATTGCATTCTCCCGTACCTGTGTGTGTGTTTTTGCCGCTGTTGACCGATTACATTCACCTGTACCTGTGTTTTTCTTATTGTTGCCGTTTACCTGTTACTTTCGCATGTACCTGTGTGTTTGTTTTTTCTGCTGCCTAGGTAATACATTCACCTGTACCTGTGTTTTTGTTTTTGCTGTGTTTAGCTATTGCATTCGCCTGTACCTGAATGTGTTTTTTTGCCGCTGTTTACCTATTTTGTTCGCCTGTACCTGTGTTTTTGTTTTTTCTGCTGTTTACCATATTACATTCACCTGTACCTGTGTTTTTCTTATTGTTCCCGTTTACCTGTTACTTTTGCCTGTACCTGTGTGTTTGTTTTTTCTGCTGTTTAGGTATTACATTCACCTGTACCTGTGTTTGTGTTTTTGCCGCTGTTTACCTATTATATTCGCCTGTATCTGTGTTTTTGTTTTTGCTGCTGTTTACCTATTACATTCGCCTCTACCTGTGTTTTTCTTATTGTTCCTGTTTACCTGTTACTTTCGCCTGTACCTGTGTGTTTGTTTTTTCTACTGTTTAGGTAATACCTGTACCTGTGTTTGTGTTTTTGCCGCTGTTTACCTATTATATTCACCTGTATCTGTGTTTTTGTTTTTGCTGCTGTTTACCTATTACATTCACCTGTACCCGTGTTTTTGTTTTTTCTGCTGTTTACCTATTGCATTCGCTTGTACCCGTGTTTTTCTTATTGCTGCTGTTTACCTGTTACTTTTGCCTGTACCTGTGTGTTTGTTTTTTAGGCTGTTCATGTAATACATTCACCTGTACCTGTGTTTGTGTTTTTGCCGCTGTTTACCTATTATTTTCGCCTGTATCTGTGTTTTTGTTTTTTCTGCTGTTTACCTATTACATTCACCTGTACCTGTGTTTTTCTTATTGTTCCCGTTTACCTGTTACTTTTGCCTGTACCTGTGTGTTTGTTTTTTCTGCTGTTTAGCTAATACATTCACCTGTACCTGTGTTTGTGTTTTTGCCGCTGTTGACCAATTACATTCACCTGTACCTGTGTTTTTCTTATTGTTGCCGTTTACCTGTTACTTTCGCATGTACCTGTGTGTTTGTTTTTTCTGCTGCCTAGGTAATACATTCACCTGTACCTGTGTTTTTGTATTTGCTGTGTTTAGCTATTGCATTCGCCAGTACCTGAATGTGTTTTTTGCCGTTGTTTACCTATTTCGTTCGCCTGTTCCTGTGTTTTTGTTTTTTCTGCTATTTACCTATTACATTCACCTGTACCTGTGTTTTTCTTATTGTTCCCGTTTACCTGTTACTTTTGCCTGTACCTGTGTGTTTGTTTTTTCTGCTGTTTAGGTAATACATTCACCTGTACCTGTGTTTTTGTTTTTTCTATTGTCTTGGTAATACATTCACCTGTACCTGTGTTTTTGTTTTTGCTGCCGTTTAGCTATTGCATTCGCCTGTACCTGAATGTGTGTTGTTGCCGCTGTTTACCTATTATGTTCGCCTGTACCTGTGTTTTTCTTATTGTTCCTGTTTACCTGTTACTTTCGCCTGTACGTATGTGTTTGTTTTTTCTACTGTTTAGGTAATACATTCACCTGTACCTGTGTTTGTGTTTTTGCCGCTGTTTACCTATTATATTCGCCTGTATCTGTGTTTTTGTTTTTGCTGCTGTTTACCTATTACATTCGCCTCTACCTGTGTTTTTCTTATTGTTCCTGTTTACCTGTTACTTTCGCCTGTACCTATGAGTTTGTTTTTTCTACTGTTTAGGTAATACATTCACCTGTACCTGTGTTTGTGTTTTTGCCGCTGTTTACCTATTATATTCGCCTGTATCTGTGTTTTTGTTTTTGCTGCTGTTTACCTATTACATTGGCCTGTACCTGTGTTTTTGTTTTTGCCGCTGTTTACCTATTACATTTGCCTGTCCCTGCATTTTTGTTTTTGGCCGCTGTTTACCTATTACATGAGCCTGTACCTGTGTTTTTGCTTTTTCTGCTGTTTACCTATTACATTCACCTGTACCCGTGTTTTTGTTTTTTCTGCTGTTTACCTATTACATTCGCCTGTACCCGTGTTTTTCTTATTGCTGCTGTTTACCTGTTACTTTTGCCTGTACCTGTGTGTTTGTTTTTTAGGCTGTTTATGTAATACATTCACCTGTACCTGTGTTTTTGTTTTTGCTGCTGTTTACCTATTGCATTCGCCTGTACCCGTGTTTTTCTTATTGCTGCTGTTTACCTGTTCCTTTTGACTGTACCTGTGTGTTGGGTTTTTTCTGCTGTTTATGTAATACATTCACCTGTACGTTTCATTCTTGTTTTTGTCTATGTTTAATTATTACATTCATCTGTATCTGTGTTTTTGTTTTTTTCTGCTGTTTACCTTTTACGTTCGCCTGTACCCGTGTGTTGGTTCATTCTGCTGTTTACCTATTAAATTCACCTGTACCTGCGTTTTTGTTTTTGGCCGCTGTTTACCTGTTACATTCTCCTGTACCTGTGTTTTTGTTTTTTCTGAAGTTTACCTATTTCATTCGCCTGTACCCATGTTTTTGTTTTTTCTGCTGTTTTCCTATTACATTCGCCTGTACCCATGTTTTTGTTTTTTCTGCTGTTTACCTAGTACATTCGCCTGTACCTGTGTGTTTGTTTTTTCTGCTGTTTACCTATTTCATTCGCCTGTACCCATGTTTTTGTTTTTTTCTGCTGTTTACCTATTTCATTCGCTGTACCCATGTTTTTGTTTTTTCTGCTGTTTACCTATTACATTTGCCGGTCCCTGCATTTTTGTTTTTGGCCGCCGTTTACCTATTACATTAGGCTGTACCTGTGTTTTAGCTTTTTCTGCTGTTTACCTATTACATTCGCCTGTACCCGTGTTTTTGTTTTTTTCTGCTGTTTACCTATTTCATTCGTCTGTACCCATGTTTTTGTTTTTTCTGCTGTTTACCTATTACATTTGCCTGTCCCTGCATTTTTGTTTTTGGCCGCTGTTTACCTATTACATTCACCTGTACCTGTGTTTTTGTTTTTTCTGAAGTTTACCTATTATATTCGCCTGTACCCGTGTTTTTGTTTTTTCTGCTGTTTACCTCGTACATTCGCCTGTACCCGTGTGTTTGTTTTTTCTGCTGTTTACCTATTTCATTCGCCTGTACCCATGTTTTTGTTTTTTTCTGCTGTTTACCTATTTCATTCGCCTGTAACCATGTTTTTGTTTTTTCTGCTGTTTACCTATTACATTTGCCGGTCCCTGCATTTTTGTTTTTGGCCGCCGTTTACCTATTACATTAGCCTGTACCTGTGTTTTAGCTTTTTCTGCTGTTTACCTGTTACATTCGCCTGTACCCGTGTTTTTGTTTTTTTCTGCTGTTTACCTATTTCATTCGTCTGTACCCGTGTTTTTCTTATTGCTGCTGTTTACCTGTTACTTTTGCCTGTACCTGTGTGTTTGTTTTTTAGGCTGTTCATGTAATACATTCACCTGTACGTTTCATTCTTGTTTTTCTCTATGTTTAATTATTACATTCATCTGTATCTGTGTTTTTGTTTTTTTCTGCTGTTTACCTTTTATGTTCGCCTGTACCCGTGTGTTGGTTCATTCTGCTGTTTACCTATTAAATTCGCCTGTACCTGTGTTTTTGTTTTTGGCCGCTGTTTACCTGTTACATTCGCCTATACCTGTGTTTTTGTTTTTTCTGAAGTTTACCTATTTCATTCGCCTGTACCCATGTTTTTGTTTTTTCTGCTGTTTACCTATTACATTTGCCTGTACCCATGTTTTTGTTTTTTCTGCTGTTTACCTAGTATATTCGCCTGTACCCGTGTGTTTGTTTTTTCTGCTGTTTACCTATTTCATTCGCCTGTACCCATATTTTTGTTTTTTTCTGCTGTTTACCTATTTCATTCGCCTGTACCCATGTTTTTGTTTTTTCTGCTGTTTACCTATTACATTTGCCGGTCCCTGCATTTTTGTTTTTGGCCGCCGTTTACCTATTACATTAGCCTGTACCTGTGTTTTAGCTTTTTCTGCTGTTTACCTATTACATTTGCCTGTACCCGTGTTTTTGTTTTTTCTGCTGTTTACCTATTACATTCGCCTGTACCCGTGTTTTTCTTATTGCTGCTGTTTACCTGTTACTTTTGCCTGTACCTGTGTGTTTGTTTTTTAGGCTGTTTATGTAATACATTCACCTGTACCTGGGTTTTTGTTTTTGCTGCTGTTTACCTATTACATTCGCCTGTACCCGTGTTTTTCTTATTGCTGCTGTTTACCTGTTCCTTTTGCCTGTACCTGTGTGTGGGTTTTTTTCTGCTGTTTATCTATTACATTCACCTGTACATTTCATTCTTGTTTTTGTCTATGTTTAACTATTACATTCATCTGTGTCTGTGTTTTTGTTTATTTCTGCTGTTTACCTTTTACGTTTGCCTGTACCTGTATGTTTGCATTTCTTGCTGTTTGCCTATTACATTCGCCTGTACCCGTGTGTTTGTTTATTCTGCTGTTTACCTATTAAATTCGCCTGTACCTGCGTTTTTGTTTTGGGCCACTGTTTACCTATTATGTTCGCCTGTACCTGTGTTTTTGTTTTTTCTGCTGTTTACCTATTACATTTGCCTGTACCCGTGTTTTTGTTTTTTCTGTTCTTTACCTATTACATTCGCCTGTACCTGTGCTTTTCTTATTGCTGCTGTTTAACTGTTACTTTCACCTGTACCTGTGTGTTTGTTTTTTAGGCTGTTTATGTAACACATTCACCTGTACGTGCATTTTTGTTTTTGCTGCCCTTTACCTATTACATTTGCCTGTACCCATGTTTTTCTTATTGCTGCTGTTTAACTGTTACTTTCACCTGTACCTCTGTGTTTGATTTTTTCTGCTGTTTATGTAATACATTCACCTGTACCTGCATTTTTGTTTTTGCCAATGTTTAACTATTACATTCGTCAGTATCTGTGTTTTTGATTTTCTGCTGTTTACCTTTTACGTTCGCCTGTACCTGTGTTTTTGTTTATTCTGCTGTTTACCTATTACATTCGCCTGTACCTGTGTTGTTGTTTTTTCTGCTGTTTGCCTATTACATTTGCCTGTACCTATGTTTTTGTTTTTTTCTGCTGTTTACCTATTACATTCGCCCGTACCCATGTGTTTGTTTATTCTGTTGTTTACCTATTACATTCGCCTGTACCTGCGTTTTTGTTTTTGGCCGCTGTTTACCTATTACATTCGTCTGTACCTGTGTTTTTTCTGTTGCTGCCTATTACCTCTTACATTCACCTGTATCACGTTTTTGTTTTTGCTGTTGTTTACCTATTACATTCGCCTGTACACGTTTTTCATTTTTTTCTGCTCTTTACCTATTACATTCGCCTGTACCCGTGTTTTTCTTATTGCTGTAGTTTACCTGTTACCTTCACCTGTACCTGTGTGTTTATTGTTTCTGTAGTTTATGTAATACATTCACCTGTACCTGCATTTTTGTTTTTGGTGCTGTTTAGGTATTGCATTCTGCCTGTACCTGTGTGTCTGTTTTTGCCTATGTTTAACTATTACATTCGCCTGTACCTGTGTTTTTCTTATTGTTCCTGTTTACCTGTTACTTTCGCCTGTACGTATGTGTTTGTTTTTTCTACTGTTTAGGTAATACATTCACCTGTACCTGTGTTTGTGTTTTTGCCGCTGTTTACCTATTATATTCGCCTGTATCTGTGTTTTTGTTTTTGCTGCTGTTTACCTATTACATTCGCCTCTACCTGTGTTTTTCTTATTGTTCCTGTTTACCTGTTACTTTCGCCTGTACCTATGAGTTTGTTTTTTCTACTGTTTAGGTAATACATTCACCTGTACCTGTGTTTGTGTTTTTGCCGCTGTTTACCTATTATATTCGCCTGTATCTGTGTTTTTGTTTTTGCTGCTGTTTACCTATTACATTGGCCTGTACCTGTGTTTTTGTTTTTGCCGCTGTTTACCTATTACATTTGCCTGTCCCTGCATTTTTGTTTTTGGCCGCTGTTTACCTATTACATGAGCCTGTACCTGTGTTTTTGCTTTTTCTGCTGTTTACCTATTACATTCACCTGTACCCGTGTTTTTGTTTTTTCTGCTGTTTACCTATTACATTCGCCTGTACCCGTGTTTTTCTTATTGCTGTTTACCTGTTACTTTTGCCTGTATCTGTGTGTTTGTTTTTTAGGCTGTTCATGTAATACATTCACCTGTACCTGTGTTTTTGTTTTTGCTGCTGTTTACCTATTGCATTCGCCTGTACCCGTGTTTTTCTTATTGCTGCTGTTTACCTGTTCCTTTTGACTGTACCTGTGTGTTGGTTTTTTTCTGCTGTTTATGTAATACATTCACCTGTACGTTTCATTCTTGTTTTTGTCTATGTTTAATTATTACATTCATCTGTATCTGTGTTTTTGTTTTTTTCTGCTGTTTACCTTTTACGTTCACCTGTACCCGTGTGTTGGTTCATTCTGCTGTTTACCTATTAAATTCACCTGTACCTGCATTTTTGTTTTTGGCCGCTGTTTACCTGTTACATTCTCCTGTACCTGTGTTTTTGTTTTTTCTGAAGTTTACCTATTTCATTCGCCTGTACCCATGTTTTTGTTTTTTCTGCTGTTTTCCTATTACATTCGCCTGTACCCATGTTTTTGTTTTTTCTGCTGTTTACCTAGTACATTCGCCTGTACCCGTGTGTTTGTTTTTTCTGCTGTTTACCTATTTCATTCGCCTGTACCCATGTTTTTGTTTTTTTCTGCTGTTTACCTATTTCATTCGCCTGTACCCATGTTTTTGTTTTTTCTGCTGTTTACCTATTACATTTGCCGGTCCCTGCATTTTTGTTTTTGGCCGCCGTTTACCTATTACATTAGCCTGTACCTGTGTTTTAGCTTTTTCTGCTGTTTACCTATTACATTCGCCTGTACCCGTGTTTTTGTTTTTTTCTGCTGTTTACCTATTTCATTCGTCTGTACCCATGTTTTTGTTTTTTCTGCTGTTTACCTATTACATTTGCCTGTCCCTGCATTTTTGTTTTTGGCCGCTGTTTACCTATTACATTCGCCTGTACCCGTGTTTTTGTTTTTTCTGCTGTTTACCTATTACATTTGCCTGTACCTTTGTTTTTCTTATTGCTGCTGTTTACCTGTTACTTGCGCCTGTACCTGTGTTTTTCTTATTGCTGCTGTTTACCTGTTACTTTCGCCTGTACCTGTGTGTTTGTTTTTTAGGCTGTTTATGTAATACATTCACCTGTACGTGCATTTTTGTTGTTGCTGTCGTTTACCTATTACGTTCGCCTGTACCCATGTTTTTCTTATTGCTGCTGTTTAACTGTGACTTTCACCTGTGCCTGTGTGTTTGATTTTTTCTGCTGTTTATGTAATACATTCACCTGTACCTGCATTTTTGTTTTTGCCAATGTTTAACTATTCCATTCGTCAGTATCTGTGTTTTTGATTTTCTGCTGTTTACCTGTTACTTTCGCCTGTACCTGTGTGTTTGTTTTTTCTGCTGTTTAGGTAATACATTCACCTGTACCTGTGTTTTTGTTTTTGCTGCTCTTTAGCCATTGCATTCTCCCGTACCTGTGTGTGTGTTTTTGCCGCTGTTGACCGATTACATTCACCTGTACCTGTGTTTTTCTTATTGTTGCCGTTTACCTGTTACTTTCGCATGTACCTGTGTGTTTGTTTTTTCTGCTGCCTAGGTAATACATTCACCTGTACCTGTGTTTTTGTTTTTGCTGTGTTTAGCTATTGCATTCGCCAGTACCTGAATGTGTTTTTTGCCGTTGTTTACCTATTTCGTTCGCCTGTTCCTGTGTTTTTGTTTTTTCTGCTATTTACCTATTACATTCACCTGTACCTGTGTTTTTCTTATTGTTCCCGTTTACCTGTTACTTTTGCCTGTACCTGTGTGTTTGTTTTTTCTGCTGTTTAGGTAATACATTCACCTGTACCTGTGTTTTTGTTTTTTCTATTGTCTTGGTCATACATTCACCTGTACCTGTGTTTTTGTTTTTGCTGCCGTTTAGCTATTGCATTCGCCTGTACCTGAATGTGTGTTGTTGCCGCTGTTTACCTATTATGTTCACCTGTACCTGTGTTTTTGTTTTTCTGCTGTTTACCTATTACATTCGCCTCTACCTGTGTTTTTCTTATTGTTCCTGTTTACCTGTTACTTTCGCCTGTACGTATGTGTTTGTTTTTTCTACTGTTTAGGTAATACATTCACCTGTACCTGTGTTTGTGTTTTTGCCGCTGTTTACCTATTATATTCGCCTGTATCTGTGTTTTTGTTTTTGCTGCTGTTTACCTATTACATTCGCCTCTACCTGTGTTTTTCTTATTGTTCCTGTTTACCTGTTACTTTCGCCTGTACCTGTGTGTTTGTTTTTTAGGCTGTTTATGTAATACATTCACCTGTACGTGCATTTTTGTTGTTGCTGTCGTTTACCTATTACATTCGCCTGTACCCATGTTTTTCTTATTGCTGCTGTTTAACTGTGACTTTCACCTGTGCCTGTGTGTTTGATTTTTTCTGCTGTTTATGTAATACATTCACCTGTACCTGCATTTTTGTTTTTGCCAATGTTTAACTATTCCATTCGTCAGTATCTGTGTTTTTGATTTTCTGCTGTTTACCTGTTACTTTCGCCTGTACCTGTGTGTTTGTTTTTTCTGCTGTTTAGGTAATACATTCACCTGTACCTGTGTTTTTGTTTTTGCTGCTCTTTAGCCATTGCATTCTCCCGTACCTGTGTGTGTGTTTTTGCCGCTGTTGACCGATTACATTCACCTGTACCTGTGTTTTTCTTATTGTTGCCGTTTACCTGTTACTTTTGCATGTACCTGTGTGTTTGTTTTTTCTGCTGCCTAGGTAATACATTCACCTGTACCTGTGTTTTTGTTTTTGCTGTGTTTAGCTATTGCATTCGCCAGTACCTGAATGTGTTTTTTGCCGTTGTTTACCTATTTCGTTCGCCTGTTCCTGTGTTTTTGTTTTTTCTGCTATTTACCTATTACATTCACCTGTACCTGTGTTTTTCTTATTGTTCCCGTTTACCTGTTACTTTTGCCTGTACCTGTGTGTTTGTTTTTTCTGCTGTTTAGGTAATACATTCACCTGTACCTGTGTTTTTGTTTTTTCTATTGTCTTGGTCATACATTCACCTGTACCTGTGTTTTTGTTTTTGCTGCCGTTTAGCTATTGCATTCGCCTGTACCTGAATGTGTGTTGTTGCCGCTGTTTACCTATTATGTTCGCCTGTACCTGTGTTTTTGTTTTTCTGCTGTTTACCTATTACATTCGCCTCTACCTGTGTTTTTCTTATTGTTCCTGTTTACCTGTTACTTTCGCCTGTACGTATGTGTTTGTTTTTTCTACTGTTTAGGTAATACATTCACCTGTACCTGTGTTTGTGTTTTTGCCGCTGTTTACCTATTATATTCGCCTGTATCTGTGTTTTTGTTTTTGCTGCTGTTTACCTATTACATTCGCCTCTACCTGTGTTTTTCTTATTGTTCCTGTTTACCTGTTACTTTCGCCTGTACCTATGAGTTTGTTTTTTCTACTGTTTAGGTAATACATTCACCTGTACCTGTGTTTGTGTTTTTGCCGCTGTTTACCTATTATATTCGCCTGTATCTGTGTTTTTGTTTTTGCTGCTGTTTACCTATTACATTGGCCTGTACCTGTGTTTTTGTTTTTGCCGCTGTTTACCTATTACATTTGCCTGTCCCTGCATTTTTGTTTTTGGCCGCTGTTTACCTATTACATGAGCCTGTACCTGTGTTTTTGCTTTTTCTGCTGTTTACCTATTACATTCACCTGTACCCGTGTTTTTGTTTTTTCTGCTGTTTACCTATTACATTCGCCTGTACCCGTGTTTTTCTTATTGCTGTTTACCTGTTACTTTTGCCTGTATCTGTGTGTTTGTTTTTTAGGCTGTTCATGTAATACATTCACCTGTACCTGTGTTTTTGTTTTTGCTGCTGTTTACCTATTGCATTCGCCTGTACCCGTGTTTTTCTTATTGCTGCTGTTTACTTGTTCCTTTTGACTGTACCTGTGTGTTGGTTTTTTTCTGCTGTTTATGTAATACATTCACCTGTACGTTTCATTCTTGTTTTTGTCTATGTTTAATTATTACATTCATCTGTATCTGTGTTTTTGTTTTTTTCTGCTGTTTACCTTTTACGTTCGCCTGTACCCGTGTGTTGGTTCATTCTGCTGTTTACCTATTAAATTCACCTGTACCTGCGTTTTTGTTTTTGGCCGCTGTTTACCTGTTACATTCTCCTGTACCTGTGTTTTTGTTTTTTCTGAAGTTTACCTATTTCATTCGCCTGTACCCATGTTTTTGTTTTTTCTGCTGTTTTCCTATTACATTCGCCTGTACCCATGTTTTTGTTTTTTCTGCTGTTTACCTAGTACATTCGCCTGTACCTGTGTGTTTGTTTTTTCTGCTGTTTACCTATTTCATTCGCCTGTACCCATGTTTTTGTTTTTTTCTGCTGTTTACCTATTTCATTCGCCTGTACCCATGTTTTTGTTTTTTCTGCTGTTTAACTATTACATTTGCCGGTCCCTGCATTTTTGTTTTTGGCCGCCGTTTACCTATTACATTAGCCTGTACCTGTGTTTTAGCTTTTTCTGCTGTTTACCTGTTACATTCGCCTGTACCCGTGTTTTTGTTTTTTTCTGCTGTTTACCTATTTCATTCGTCTGTACCCGTGTTTTTCTTATTGCTGCTGTTTACCTGTTACTTTTGCCTGTACCCATGTTTTTGTTTTTTAGGCTGTTCATGTAATACATTCACCTGTACGTTTCATTCTTGTTTTTCTCTATGTTTAATTATTACATTCATCTGTATCTGTATTTTTGTTTTTTTCTGCTGTTTACCTGTTACATTCGCCTATACCTGTGTTTTTGTTTTTTCTGAAGTTTACCTATTTCATTCGCCTGTACCCATGTTTTTGTTTTTTCTGCTGTTTACCTATTACATTTGCCTGTACCCATGTTTTTGTTTTTTCTGCTGTTTACCTAGTATATTCGCCTGTACCCGTGTGTTTGTTTTTTCTGCTGTTTACCTATTTCATTCGCCTGTACCCATATTTTTGTTTTTTTCTGCTGTTTACCTATTTCATTCGCCTGTACCCATGTTTTTGTTTTTTCTGCTGTTTACCTATTACATTTGCCGGTCCCTGCATTTTTGTTTTTGGCCGCCGTTTACCTATTACATTAGCCTGTACCTGTGTTTTAGCTTTTTCTGCTGTTTACCTATTACATTTGCCTGTACCCGTGTTTTTGTTTTTTCTGCTGTTTACCTATTACATTCGCCTGTACCCGTGTTTTTCTTATTGCTGCTGTTTACCTGTTACTTTTGCCTGTACCTGTGTGTTTGTTTTTTAGGCTGTTTATGTAATACATTCACCTGTACCTGGGTTTTTGTTTTTGCTGCTGTTTACCTATTACATTCGCCTGTACCCGTGTTTTTCTTATTGCTGCTGTTTACCTGTTCCTTTTGCCTGTACCTGTGTGTGGGTTTTTTTCTGCTGTTTATCTAATACATTCACCTGTACATTTCATTCTTGTTTTTGTCTATGTTTAACTATTACATTCATCTGTGTCTGTGTTTTTGTTTATTTCTGCTGTTTACCTTTTACGTTTGCCTGTACCTGTATGTTTGCATTTCTTGCTGTTTGCCTATTACATTCGCCTGTACCCGTGTGTTTGTTTATTCTGCTGTTTACCTATTAAATTCGCCTGTACCTGCGTTTTTGTTTTGGGCCACTGTTTACCTATTATGTTCGCCTGTACCTGTGTTTTTGTTTTTTCTGCTGTTTACCTATTACATTTGCCTGTACCCGTGTTTTTGTTTTTTCTGTTCTTTACCTATTACATTCGCCTGTACCTGTGCTTTTCTTATTGCTGCTGTTTAACTGTTACTTTCACCTGTACCTGTGTGTTTGTTTTTTAGGCTGTTTATGTAATACATTCACCTGTACGTGCATTTTTGTTTTTGCTGCCCTTTACCTATTACATTTGCCTGTACCCATGTTTTTCTTATTGCTGCTGTTTAACTGTTACTTTCACCTGTACCTCTGTGTTTGATTTTTTCTGCTGTTTATGTAATACATTCACCTGTACCTGCATTTTTGTTTTTGCCAATGTTTAACTATTACATTCGTCAGTATCTGTGTTTTTGATTTTCTGCTGTTTACCTTTTACGTTCGCCTGTACCTGTGTTTTTGTTTATTCTGCTGTTTACCTATTACATTCGCCTGTACCTGTGTTGTTGTTTTTTCTGCTGTTTGCCTATTACATTTGCCTGTACCTATGTTTTTGTTTTTTTCTGCTGTTTACCTATTACATTCGCCCGTACCCATGTGTTTGTTTATTCTGTTGTTTACCTATTACATTCGCCTGTACCTGCGTTTTTGTTTTTGGCCGCTGTTTACCTATTACATTCGTCTGTACCTGTGTTTTTTCTGTTGCTGCCTATTACCTCTTACATTCACCTGTATCACGTTTTTGTTTTTGCTGTTGTTTACCTATTACATTCGCCTGTACACGTTTTTCATTTTTTTCTGCTCTTTACCTATTACATTCACCTGTACCCGTGTTTTTCTTATTGCTGTAGTTTACCTGTTACCTTCACCTGTACCTGTGTGTTTATTGTTTCTGTAGTTTATGTAATACATTCACCTGTGTCTGCATTTTTGTTTTTGGTGCTGTTTAGGTATTGCATTCGTCTGTACCTGTGTTTTTCTTATTGTTCCTGTTTACCTGTTACTTTCGCCTGTAACTGTGTGTTTGTTTTTTCTGCTTTTTAGGTAATATATTCACCTGTACCTGTGTTTTTGTTTTTGCTGCTGTTTAGCCATTGCATTCTCCCGTACCTGTGTGTGTTTTTGCCGCTGTTGACCGATTACATTCACCTGTACCTGTGTTTTTCTTATTGTTGCAGTTTACCTGTTACTTTCGCATGTACCTGTGTGTTTGTTTTTTCTGCTGTTTAGGTAATACATTCACCTGTACCTGTGTTTTTGTAAATCTATTGTCTAGGTAATACATTCACCTGTACCTGTGTTTGTATTTTTGCCGCTGTTTACCTATTATATTCGCCTGTATCTGTGTTTTGTTTTTGCTGCTGTTTACCTATTACATTCGCCTGTACCTGTGTTTTTGTTTTTGCCGCTGTTTACCTATTACATTTGCCTGTCCCTGCATTTTTGTTTTTGGCCGCTGTTTACCTATTACATGAGCCTGTACCTGTGTTTTTGCTTTTTCTGCTGTTTACCTATTACATTCACCTGTACCCGTGTTTTTGTTTTTTCTGCTGTTTACCTATTACATTCGCCTGTACCCGTGTTTTTCTTATTGCTGTTTACCTGTTACTTTTGCCTGTATCTGTGTGTTTGTTTTTTAGGCTGTTCATGTAATACATTCACCTGTACCTGTGTTTTTGTTTTTGCTGCTGTTTACCTATTGCATTCGCCTGTACCCGTGTTTTTCTTATTGCTGCTGTTTACTTGTTCCTTTTGACTGTACCTGTGTGTTGGTTTTTTTCTGCTGTTTATGTAATACATTCACCTGTACGTTTCATTCTTGTTTTTGTCTATGTTTAATTATTACATTCATCTGTATCTGTGTTTTTGTTTTTTTCTGCTGTTTACCTTTTACGTTCGCCTGTACCCGTGTGTTGGTTCATTCTGCTGTTTACCTATTAAATTCACCTGTACCTGCGTTTTTGTTTTTGGCCGCTGTTTACCTGTTACATTCTCCTGTACCTGTGTTTTTGTTTTTTCTGAAGTTTACCTATTTCATTCGCCTGTACCCATGTTTTTGTTTTTTCTGCTGTTTTCCTATTACATTCGCCTGTACCCATGTTTTTGTTTTTTCTGCTGTTTACCTAGTACATTCGCCTGTACCTGTGTGTTTGTTTTTTCTGCTGTTTACCTATTTCATTCGCCTGTACCCATGTTTTTGTTTTTTTCTGCTGTTTACCTATTTCATTCGCCTGTACCCATGTTTTTGTTTTTTCTGCTGTTTACCTATTACATTTGCCGGTCCCTGCATTTTTGTTTTTGGCCGCCGTTTACCTATTACATTAGCCTGTACCTGTGTTTTAGCTTTTTCTGCTGTTTACCTGTTACATTCGCCTGTACCCGTGTTTTTGTTTTTTTCTGCTGTTTACCTATTTCATTCGTCTGTACCCGTGTTTTTCTTATTGCTGCTGTTTACCTGTTACTTTTGCCTGTACCCATGTTTTTGTTTTTTAGGCTGTTCATGTAATACATTCACCTGTACGTTTCATTCTTGTTTTTCTCTATGTTTAATTATTACATTCATCTGTATCTGTATTTTTGTTTTTTTCTGCTGTTTACCTGTTACATTCGCCTATACCTGTGTTTTTGTTTTTTCTGAAGTTTACCTATTTCATTCGCCTGTACCCATGTTTTTGTTTTTTCTGCTGTTTACCTATTACATTTGCCTGTACCCATGTTTTTGTTTTTTCTGCTGTTTACCTAGTATATTCGCCTGTACCCGTGTGTTTGTTTTTTCTGCTGTTTACCTATTTCATTCGCCTGTACCCATATTTTTGTTTTTTTCTGCTGTTTACCTATTTCATTCGCCTGTACCCATGTTTTTGTTTTTTCTGCTGTTTACCTATTACATTTGCCGGTCCCTGCATTTTTGTTTTTGGCCGCCGTTTACCTATTACATTAGCCTGTACCTGTGTTTTAGCTTTTTCTGCTGTTTACCTATTACATTTGCCTGTACCCGTGTTTTTGTTTTTTCTGCTGTTTACCTATTACATTCGCCTGTACCCGTGTTTTTCTTATTGCTGCTGTTTACCTGTTACTTTTGCCTGTACCTGTGTGTTTGTTTTTTAGGCTGTTTATGTAATACATTCACCTGTACCTGGGTTTTTGTTTTTGCTGCTGTTTACCTATTACATTCGCCTGTACCCGTGTTTTTCTTATTGCTGCTGTTTACCTGTTCCTTTTGCCTGTACCTGTGTGTGGGTTTTTTTCTGCTGTTTATCTAATACATTCACCTGTACATTTCATTCTTGTTTTTGTCTATGTTTAACTATTACATTCATCTGTGTCTGTGTTTTTGTTTATTTCTGCTGTTTACCTTTTACGTTTGCCTGTACCTGTATGTTTGCATTTCTTGCTGTTTGCCTATTACATTCGCCTGTACCCGTGTGTTTGTTTATTCTGCTGTTTACCTATTAAATTCGCCTGTACCTGCGTTTTTGTTTTGGGCCACTGTTTACCTATTATGTTCGCCTGTACCTGTGTTTTTGTTTTTTCTGCTGTTTACCTATTACATTTGCCTGTACCCGTGTTTTTGTTTTTTCTGTTCTTTACCTATTACATTCGCCTGTACCTGTGCTTTTCTTATTGCTGCTGTTTAACTGTTACTTTCGCCTGTACCTGTGTGTTTGTTTTTTAGGCTGTTTATGTAACACATTCACCTGTACGTGCATTTTTGTTTTTGCTGCCCTTTACCTATTACATTTGCCTGTACCCATGTTTTTCTTATTGCTGCTGTTTAACTGTTACTTTCACCTGTACCTCTGTGTTTGATTTTTTCTGCTGTTTATGTAATACATTCACCTGTACCTGCATTTTTGTTTTTGCCAATGTTTAACTATTACATTCGTCAGTATCTGTGTTTTTGATTTTCTGCTGTTTACCTTTTACGTTCGCCTGTACCTGTGTTTTTGTTTATTCTGCTGTTTACCTATTACATTCGCCTGTACCTGTGTTGTTGTTTTTTCTGCTGTTTGCCTATTACATTTGCCTGTACCTATGTTTTTGTTTTTTTCTGCTGTTTACCTATTACATTCGCCCGTACCCATGTGTTTGTTTATTCTGTTGTTTACCTATTACATTCGCCTGTACCTGCGTTTTTGTTTTTGGCCGCTGTTTACCTATTACATTCGTCTGTACCTGTGTTTTTTCTGTTGCTGCCTATTACCTCTTACATTCACCTGTATCACGTTTTTGTTTTTGCTGTTGTTTACCTATTACATTCGCCTGTACACGTTTTTCATTTTTTTCTGCTCTTTACCTATTACATTCACCTGTACCCGTGTTTTTCTTATTGCTGTAGTTTACCTGTTACCTTCGCCTGTACCTGTGTGTTTATTGTTTCTGTAGTTTATGTAATACATTCACCTGTGTCTGCATTTTTGTTTTTGGTGCTGTTTAGGTATTGCATTCGTCTGTACCTGTGTTTTTCTTATTGTTCCTGTTTACCTGTTACTTTCGCCTGTAACTGTGTGTTTGTTTTTTCTGCTTTTTAGGTAATATATTCACCTGTACCTGTGTTTTTGTTTTTGCTGCTGTTTAGCCATTGCATTCTCCCGTACCTGTGTGTGTTTTTGCCGCTGTTGACCGATTACATTCACCTGTACCTGTGTTTTTCTTATTGTTGCAGTTTACCTGTTACTTTCGCATGTACCTGTGTGTTTGTTTTTTCTGCTGTTTAGGCAATACATTCACCTGTACCTGTGTTTTTGTAAATCTATTGTCTAGGTAATACATTCACCTGTACCTGTGTTTGTATTTTTGCCGCTGTTTACCTATTATATTCGCCTGTATCTGTGTTTTGTTTTTGCTGCTGTTTACCTATTACATTCGCCTGTACCTGTGTTTTTGTTTTTGCCGCTGTTTACCTATTACATTTGCCTGTCCCTGCATTTTTGTTTTTGGCCGCTGTTTACCTATTACATTCGCCTGTACATGTGTTTTTGTTTTTTCTGCTGTTTACCTATTACATTCGCCCATACCCATGTGTTTGTTTTTTCTGCTGTTTACCTATTACGTTCGCCTGTAACCGTGTTATTGTTTTTTCTGCTCTTTACCTATTACATTCGCCTGTACCTGTGCTTTTCTTATTGCTGCTGTTTAACTGTTACTTTCACCTGTACCTGTGTGTTTGTTTTTTAGGCTGTTTATGTAATACATTCACCTGTACCTGCATTTTTGTTTTTGCTGCCCTTTACCTATTACATTCGCCTGTACCCATGTTTTTCTTATTGCTGCTGTTTAACTGTTACTTTCACCTGTACCTCTGTGTTTGATTTTTTCTGCTGTTTATGTAATACATTCACCTGTACCTGCATTTTTGTTTTTGCCAATGTTTAACTATTACATTCGTCAGTATCTGTGTTTTTGATTTTCTGCTGTTTTCCTTTTACGTTCGCCTGTACCTGTGTTTTTGTTTATTCTGCTGTTTACCTATTACATTCGCCTGTACCTGTGTTGTTGTTTTTTCTGCTGTTTGCCTATTACATTTGCCTGTACCTATGTTTTTGTTTTTTTCTGCTGTTTACCTATTACATTCGCCCGTACCCATGTGTTTGTTTATTCTGTTGTTTACCTATTACATTCGCCTGTACCTGCGTTTTTGTTTTTGGCCGCTGTTTACCTATTACATTCGCCTGTACATGTGTTTTTGTTTTTTCTGCTGTTTACCTATTACATTCGCCCATACCCATGTGTTTGTTTTTTCTGCTGTTTACCTATTACGTTCGCCTGTAACCGTGTTATTGTTTTTTCTGCTCTTTACCTATTACATTCGCCTGTACCTGTGCTTTTCTTATTGCTGCTGTTTAACTGTTACTTTCACCTGTACCTGTGTGTTTGTTTTTTAGGCTGTTTAGGTAATACATTCACCTGTACCTGCATTTTTGTTTTTGCTGCTCTTTAGCCATTGCATTCTCCCGTACCTGTGTGTGTGTTTTTGCCGCTGTTGACCGATTACATTCACCTGTACCTGTGTTTTTCTTATTGTTGCCGTTTACCTGTTACTTTCGCATGTACCTGTGTGTTTGTTTTTTCTGCTGCCTAGGTAATACATTCACCTGTACCTGTGTTTTTGTTTTTGCTGTGTTTAGCTATTGCATTCGCCAGTACCTGAATGTGTTTTTTGCCGTTGTTTACCTATTTCGTTCGCCTGTTCCTGTGTTTTTGTTTTTTCTGCTATTTACCTATTACATTCACCTGTACCTGTGTTTTTCTTATTGTTCCCGTTTACCTGTTACTTTTGCCTGTACCTGTGTGTTTGTTTTTTCTGCTGTTTAGGTAATACATTCACCTGTACCTGTGTTTTTGTTTTTTCTATTGTCTTGGTAATACATTCACCTGTACCTGTGTTTTTGTTTTTGCTGCCGTTTAGCTATTGCATTCGCCTGTACCTGAATGTGTGTTGTTGCCGCTGTTTACCTATTATGTTCGCCTGTACCTGTGTTTTTGTTTTTCTGCTGTTTACCTATTACATTCGCCTCTACCTGTGTTTTTCTTATTGTTCCTGTTTACCTGTTACTTTCGCCTGTACGTATGTGTTTGTTTTTTCTACTGTTTAGGTAATACATTCACCTGTACCTGTGTTTGTGTTTTTGCCGCTGTTTACATATTATATTCGCCTGTATCTGTGTTTTTGTTTTTGCTGCTGTTTACCTATTACATTCGCCTCTACCTGTGTTTTTCTTATTGTTCCTGTTTACCTGTTACTTTCGCCTGTACCTATGAGTTTGTTTTTTCTACTGTTTAGGTAATACATTCACCTGTACCTGTGTTTGTGTTTTTGCCGCTGTTTACCTATTATATTCGCCCGTACCTGTGTTTTTGTTTTTGCTGCTGTTTACCTATTACATTCGCCTGTACCTGTGTTTTTGTTTTTGCCGCTGTTTACCTATTACATTTGCCTGTCCCTGCATTTTTGTTTTTGGCCGCTGTTTACCTATTACATTCGCCTGTACCTGTGTTTTTGCTTTTTCTGCTGTTTACCTATTACATTCACCTGTACCCGTGTTTTTGTTTTTTCTGCTGTTTACCTATTACATTCGCCTGTACCCGTGTTTTTCTTATTGCTGTTTACCTGTTACTTTTGCCTGTATCTGTGTGTTTGTTTTTTAGGCTGTTCATGTAATACATTCACCTGTACCTGTGTTTTTGTTTTTGCTGCTGTTTACCTATTGCATTCGCCTGTACCCGTGTTTTTCTTATTGCTGCTGTTTACTTGTTCCTTTTGACTGTACCTGTGTGTTGGTTTTTTTCTGCTGTTTATGTAATACATTCACCTGTACGTTTCATTCTTGTTTTTGTCTATGTTTAATTATTACATTCATCTGTATCTGTGTTTTTGTTTTTTTCTGCTGTTTACCTTTTACGTTCGCCTGTACCCGTGTGTTGGTTCATTCTGCTGTTTACCTATTAAATTCACCTGTACCTGCGTTTTTGTTTTTGGCCGCTGTTTACCTGTTACATTCTCCTGTACCTGTGTTTTTGTTTTTTCTGAAGTTTACCTATTTCATTCGCCTGTACCCATGTTTTTGTTTTTTCTGCTGTTTTCCTATTACATTCGCCTGTACCCATGTTTTTGTTTTTTCTGCTGTTTACCTAGTACATTCGCCTGTACCTGTGTGTTTGTTTTTTCTGCTGTTTACCTATTTCATTCGCCTGTACCCATGTTTTTGTTTTTTTCTGCTGTTTACCTATTTCATTCGCCTGTACCCATGTTTTTGTTTTTTCTGCTGTTTACCTATTACATTTGCCGGTCCCTGCATTTTTGTTTTTGGCCGCCGTTTACCTATTACATTAGCCTGTACCTGTGTTTTAGCTTTTTCTGCTGTTTACCTATTACATTCGCCTGTACCCGTGTTTTTGTTTTTTTCTGCTGTTTACCTATTTCATTCGCCTGTACCCGTGTTTTTGTTTTTTTCTGCTGTTTACCTATTTCATTCGCCTGTACCCATGTTTTTGTTTTTTCTGCTGTTTACCTATTACATTTGCCGGTCCCTGCATTTTTGTTTTTGGCCGCCGTTTACCTATTACATTAGCCTGTACCTGTGTTTTAGCTTTTTCTGCTGTTTACCTATTACATTCGCCTGTACCCGTGTTTTTGTTTTTTTCTGCTGTTTACCTATTACATTCGCCTGTACCCGTGTTTTTGTTTTTTTCTGAAGTTTACCTATTTCATTCGCCTGTACCCATGTTTTTGTTTTTTCTGCTGTTTACCTATTACATTTGCCTGTCCCTGCATTTTTGTTTTTGGCCGCTGTTTACCTATTACATTCGCCTGTACCCGTGTTTTTGTTTTTTCTGCTGTTTACCTATTACATTTGCCTGTACCTTTGTTTTTCTTATTGCTGCTGTTTACCTGTTACTTTCGCCTGTACCTGTGTTTTTCTTATTGCTGCTGTTTACCTGTTACTTTCGCCTGTACCTGTGTGTTTGTTTTTTAGGCTGTTTATGTAATACATTCACCTGTACGTGCATTTTTGTTGTTGCTGTCGTTTACCTATTACATTCGCCTGTACCCATGTTTTTCTTATTGCTGCTGTTTAACTGTGACTTTCACCTGTGCCTGTGTGTTTGATCTTTTCTGCTGTTTATGTAATACATTCACCTGTACCTGCATTTTTGTTTTTGCCAATGTTTAACTATTCCATTCGTCAGTATCTGTGTTTTTGATTTTCTGCTGTTTACCTGTTACTTTCGCCTGTACCTGTGTGTTTGTTTTTTCTGCTGTTTAGGTAATACATTCACCTGTACCTGTGTTTTTGTTTTTGCTGCTCTTTAGCCATTGCATTCTCCCGTACCTGTGTGTGTGTTTTTGCCGCTGTTGACCGATTACATTCACCTGTACCTGTGTTTTTCTTATTGTTGCCGTTTACCTGTTACTTTCGCATGTACCTGTGTGTTTGTTTTTTCTGCTGCCTAGGTAATACATTCACCTGTACCTGTGTTTTTGTTTTTGCTGTGTTTAGCTATTGCATTCGCCAGTACCTGAATGTGTTTTTTGCCGTTGTTTACCTATTTCGTTCGCCTGTTCCTGTGTTTTTGTTTTTTCTGCTATTTACCTATTACATTCACCTGTACCTGTGTTTTTCTTATTGTTCCCGTTTACCTGTTACTTTTGCCTGTACCTGTGTGTTTGTTTTTTCTGCTGTTTAGGTAATACATTCACCTGTACCTGTGTTTTTGTTTTTTCTATTGTCTTGGTCATACATTCACCTGTACCTGTGTTTTTGTTTTTGCTGCCGTTTAGCTATTGCATTCGCCTGTACCTGAATGTGTGTTGTTGCCGCTGTTTACCTATTATATTCGCCTGTACCTGTGTTTTTGTTTTTCTGCTGTTTACCTATTACATTCGCCTCTACCTGTGTTTTTCTTATTGTTCCTGTTTACCTGTTACTTTCGCCTGTACGTATGTGTTTGTTTTTTCTACTGTTTAGGTAATACATTCACCTGTACCTGTGTTTGTGTTTTTGCCGCTGTTTACCTATTATATTCGCCTGTATCTGTGTTTTTGTTTTTGCTGCTGTTTACCTATTACATTCGCCTCTACCTGTGTTTTTCTTATTGTTCCTGTTTACCTGTTACTTTCGCCTGTACCTATGAGTTTGTTTTTTCTACTGTTTAGGTAATACATTCACCTGTAGCTGTGTTTGTGTTTTTGCCGCTGTTTACCTATTATATTCGCCTGTATCTGTGTTTTTGTTTTTGCTGCTGTTTACCTATTACATTCGCCTCTACCTGTGTTTTTCTTATTGTTCCTGTTTACCTGTTACTTTCGCCTGTACCTATGAGTTTGTTTTTTCTACTGTTTAGGTAATACATTCACCTGTAGCTGTGTTTGTGTTTTTGCCGCTGTTTACCTATTATATTCGCCTGTATCTGTGTTTTTGTTTTTGCTGCTGTTTACCTATTACATTGGCCTGTACCTGTGTTTTTGTTTTTGCCGCTGTTTACCTATTACATTTGCCTGTCCCTGCATTTTTGTTTTTGGCCGCTGTTTACCTATTACATTCACCTGTACCCGTGTTTTTGTTTTTTCTGCTGTTTACCTATTACATTCGCCTGTACCCGTGTTTTTCTTATTGCTGTTTACCTGTTACTTTTGCCTGTATCTGTGTGTTTGTTTTTTAGGCTGTTCATGTAATACATTCACCTGTACCTGTGTTTTTGTTTTTGCTGCTGTTTACCTATTGCATTCGCCTGTACCCGTGTTTTTCTTATTGCTGCTGTTTACCTGTTCCTTTTGACTGTACCTGTGTGTTGGTTTTTTTCTGCTGTTTATGTAATACATTCACCTGTACGTTTCATTCTTGTTTTTGTCTATGTTTAATTATTACATTCATCTGTATCTGTGTTTTTGTTTTTTTCTGCTGTTTACCTTTTACGTTCGCCTGTACCCGTGTGTTGGTTCATTCTGCTGTTTACCTATTAAATTCACCTGTACCTGCGTTTTTGTTTTTGGCCGCTGTTTACCTGTTACATTCTCCTGTACCTGTGTTTTTGTTTTTTCTGAAGTTTACCTATTTCATTCGCCTGTACCCATGTTTTTGTTTTTTCTGCTGTTTTCCTATTACATTCGCCTGTACCCATGTTTTTGTTTTTTCTGCTGTTTACCTAGTACATTCGCCTGTACCCATGTTTTTGTTTTTTCTGCTGTTTACCTAGTACATTCGCCTGTACCTGTGTGTTTGTTTTTTATGCTGTTTACCTATTTCATTCGCCTGTACCCATGTTTTTGTTTTTTTCTGCTGTTTACCTATTTCATTCGCCTGTACCCATGTTTTTGTTTTTTCTGCTGTTTACCTATTACATTTGCCGGTCCCTGCATTTTTGTTTTTGGCCGCCGTTTACCTATTACATTAGCCTGTACCTGTGTTTTAGCTTTTTCTGCTGTTTACCTATTACATTCGCCTGTACCCGTGTTTTTGTTTTTTTCTGCTGTTTACCTATTTCATTCGTCTGTACCCATGTTTTTGTTTTTTCTGCTGTTTACCTATTACATTTGCCTGTCCCTGCATTTTTGTTTTTGGCCGCTGTTTACCTATTACATTCGCCTGTACCCGTGTTTTTGTTTTTTCTGCTGTTTACCTATTACATTTGCCTGTACCTTTGTTTTTCTTATTGCTGCTGTTTACCTGTTACTTGCGCCTGTACCTGTGTTTTTCTTATTGCTGCTGTTTACCTGTTACTTTCGCCTGTACCTGTGTGTTTGTTTTTTAGGCTGTTTATGTAATACATTCACCTGTACGTGCATTTTTGTTGTTGCTGTCGTTTACCTATTACATTCGCCTGTACCCATGTTTTTCTTATTGCTGCTGTTTACCTGTTACTTTCGCCTGTACCTGTGTGTTTGTTTTTTAGGCTGTTTATGTAATACATTCACCTGTACGTGCATTTTTGTTGTTGCTGCCGTTTACCTATTACATTCGCCTGTACCCATGTTTTTCTTATTGCTGCTGTTTAACTGTTACTTTCACGTGTACCTGTGTGTTTGATTTTTTCTGCTGTTTATGTAATACATTCACCTGTACCTGCATTTTTGTTTTTGCCAATGTTTAACTATTACATTCGTCAGTATCTGTGTTTTTGATTTTCTGCTGTTTACCTTTTACGTTCCCCCGTACCCATGTGTTTGTTTATTCTGTTGTTTACCTATTACATTCGCCTGTACTTGCGTTTTTGTTTTTGGCCGCTGTTTACCTATTTCATTTGCCTGTACCTGTGTTTTTTCTGTTTCTGCCTATTACCTCTCACATTCACCTGTATCTGTGTTTTTGTTTTTGCTGCTGTTTACCTATTACATTCGCCTGTACACGTTTTTCGTTTTTTTCTGCTCTTTACCTATTACATTCGCCTGTACCCGTGTTTTTCTTATTGCTGTAGTTTACCTGTTACCTTCACCTGTACCTGTGTGTTCATTGTTTGTGTAGTTTATGTAATACATTCACCTGTACCTGCATTTTTGTTTTTGGTGCTGTTTAGGTATTGCATTCTGCCTGTACCTGTGTGTCTGTTTTTGCCTATGTTTAACTATTACATTCGCCTGTACCTGTGTTTTTCTTATTGTTCCTGTTTACCTGTTACTTTCGCCTGTACCTGTGTGTTTGTTTTTTCTGCTGTTTAGGTAATACATTCACCTGTACCTGTGTTTTTGTTTTTGCTGCTCTTTAGCCATTGCATTCTCCCGTACCTGTGTGTGTGTTTTTGCCGCTGTTGACCGATTACATTCACCTGTACCTGTGTTTTTCTTATTGTTGCCGTTTACCTGTTACTTTCGCATGTACCTGTGTGTTTGTTTTTTCTGCTGCCTAGGTAATACATTCACCTGTATCTGTGTTTTTGTTTTTGCTGCTGTTTACCTATTACATTGGCCTGTACCTGTGTTTTTGTTTTTGCCGCTGTTTACCTATTACATTTGCCTGTCCCTGCATTTGTGTCTTTGGCCGCTGTTTACCTATTACATTCGCCTGTACCCGTGTTTTTCTTATTGCTGCTGTTTACCTGTTCCTTTTGCCTGTACCTGTGTGTTGGTTTTTTTCTGCTGTTTATGTAATACATTCACCTGTACGTTTCATTCTTGTTTTTGTCTATGTTTAATTATTACATTCATCTGTATCTGTGTTTTTGTTTTTTTCTGCTGTTTACCTTTTACGTTCGCCTGTACCCGTGTGTTGGTTCATTCTGCTGTTTACCTATTAAATTCGCCTGTACCTGCGTTTTTGTTTTTGGCCGCTGTTTACCTGTTACATTCACCTGTACCTGTGTTTTTGTTTTTTCTGAAGTTTACCTATTATATTCGCCTGTACCCGTGTTTTTGTTTTTTCTGCTGTTTACCTCGTACATTCGCCTGTACCCGTGTGTTTGTTTTTTCTGCTGTTTACCTATTTCATTCGCCTGTACCCATGTTTTTGTTTTTTTCTGCTGTTTACCTATTTCATTCGCCTGTACCCATGTTTTTGTTTTTTCTGCTGTTTACCTATTACATTTGCCGGTCCCTGCATTTTTGTTTTTGGCCGCCGTTTACCTATTACATTAGCCTGTACCTGTGTTTTAGCTTTTTCTGCTGTTTACCTGTTACATTCGCCTGTACCCGTGTTTTTGTTTTTTTCTGCTGTTTACCTATTTCATTCGTCTGTACCCGTGTTTTTCTTATTGCTGCTGTTTACCTGTTACTTTTGCCTGTACCTGTGTGTTTGTTTTTTAGGCTGTTCATGTAATACATTCACCTGTACGTTTCATTCTTGTTTTTCTCTATGTTTAATTATTACATTCATCTGTATCTGTGTTTTTGTTTTTTTCTGCTGTTTACCTTTTATGTTCGCCTGTACCCGTGTGTTGGTTCATTCTGCTGTTTACCTATTAAATTCGCCTGTACCTGTGTTTTTGTTTTTGGCCGCTGTTTACCTGTTACATTCGCCTATACCTGTGTTTTTGTTTTTTCTGAAGTTTACCTATTTCATTCGCCTGTACCCATGTTTTTGTTTTTTCTGCTGTTTACCTATTACATTTGCCTGTACCCATGTTTTTGTTTTTTCTGCTGTTTACCTAGTATATTCGCCTGTACCCATGTGTTTGTTTTTTCTGCTGTTTACCTATTTCATTCGCCTGTACCCATATTTTTGTTTTTTTCTGCTGTTTACCTATTTCATTCGCCTGTACCCATGTTTTTGTTTTTTCTGCTGTTTACCTATTACATTTGCCGGTCCCTGCATTTTTGTTTTTGGCCGCCGTTTCCCTATTACATTAGCCTGTACCTGTGTTTTAGCTTTTTCTGCTGTTTACCTATTACATTTGCCTGTACCCGTGTTTTTGTTTTTTCTGCTGTTTACCTATTACATTCGCCTGTACCCGTGTTTTTCTTATTGCTGCTGTTTACCTGTTACTTTTGCCTGTACCTGTGTGTTTGTTTTTTAGGCTGTTTATGTAATACATTCACCTGTACCTGGGTTTTTGTTTTTGCTGCTGTTTAGCTATTACATTCGCCTGTACCCGTGTTTTTCTTATTGCTGCTGTTTACCTGTTCCTTTTGCCTGTACCTGTGTGTGGGTTTTTTTCTGCTGTTTATCTAATACATTCACCTGTACATTTCATTCTTGTTTTTGTCTATGTTTAACTATTACATTCATCTGTGTCTGTGTTTTTGTTTATTTCTGCTGTTTACCTTTTACGTTTGCCTGTACCTGTATGTTTGCATTTCTTGCTATTTGCCTATTACATTCGCCTGTACCCGTGTGTTTGTTTATTCTGCTGTTTACCTATTAAATTCGCCTGTACCTGCATTTTTGTTTTGGGCCACTGTTTACCTATTATGTTCGCCTGTACCTGTGTTTTTGTTTTTTCTGCTGTTTACCTATTACATTTGCCTGTACCCGTGTTTTTGTTTTTTCTGTTCTTTACCTATTACATTCGCCTGTACCTGTGCTTTTCTTATTGCTGCTGTTTAACTGTTACTTTTGCCTGTACCTGTGTGTTTGTTTTTTAGGCTGTTTATGTAACACATTCACCTGTACGTGCATTTTTGTTTTTGCTGCTGTTTACCTATTACATTTGCCTGTACCCATGTTTTTCTTATTGCTGCTGTTTAACTGTTACTTTCACCTGTACCTCTGTGTTTGATTTTTTCTGCTGTTTATGTAATACATTCACCTGTACCTGCATTTTTGTTTTTGCCAATGTTTAACTATTACATTCGTCAGTATCTGTGTTTTTGATTTTCTGCTGTTTACCTTTTACGTTCGCCTGTACCTGGTGTTTTTGTTTATTCTGCTGTTTACCTATTACATTCGCCTGTACCTGTGTTGTTGTTTTTTCTGCTGTTTGCCTATTACATTTGCCTGTACCTATGTTTTTGTTTTTTTCTGCTGTTTACCTATTACATTCGCCCGTACCCATGTGTTTGTTTATTCTGTTGTTTACCTATTACATTCGCCTGTACCTGCGTTTTTGTTTTTGGCCGCTGTTTACCTATTACATTCGTCTGTACCTGTGTTTTTTCTGTTGCTGCCTATTACCTCTTACATTCACCTGTATCACATTTTTGTTTTTGCTGTTGTTTACCTATTACATTCGCCTGTACACGTTTTTCATTTTTTTCTGCTCTTTACCTATTACATTCGCCTGTACCCGTGTTTTTCTTACTGCTGTTGTTTACCTGTTACCTTCACCTGTACCTGTGTGTTTATTGTTTCTGTAGTTTATGTAATACATTCACCTGTGTCTGCATTTTTGTTTTTGGTGCTGTTTAGGTATTGCATTCGTCTGTACCTGTGTTTTTCTTATTGTTCCTGTTTACCTGTTACTTTCGCCTGTAACTGTGTGTTTGTTTTTTCTGCTTTTTAGGTAATACATTCACCTGTACCTGTGTTTTTGTTTTTGCTGCTGTTTAGCCATTGCATTCTCCCGTACCTGTGTGTGTGTTTTTGCCGCTGTTGACCGATTACATTCACCTGTACCTGTGTTTTTCTTATTGTTGCAGTTTACCTGTTACTTTCGCATGTACCTGTGTGTTTGTTTTTTCTGCTGTTTAGGTAATACATTCACCTGTACCTGTGTTTTTGTAAATCTATTGTCTAGGTAATACATTCACCTGTACCTGTGTTTGTATTTTTGCCGCTGTTTACCTATTATATTCGCCTGTATCTGTGTTTTGTTTTTGCTGCTGTTTACCTATTACATTCGCCTGTACCTGTGTTTTTGTTTTTGCCGCTGTTTACCTATTACATTTGCCTGTCCCTGCATTTTTGTTTTTGGCCGCTGTTTACCTATTACATTCGCCTGTACATGTGTTTTTGTTTTTTCTGCTGTTTACCTATTACATTCACCTGTACCTGTGTTTTTGTTTTTGCCGCTGTTTACCTATTACATTTGCCTGTCCCTGCATTTTTGTTTTTGGCCGCTGTTTACCTATTACATTCGCCTGTACATGTGTTTCTGTTTTTTCTGCTGTTTACCTATTACATTCGCCCATACCCATGTGTTTGTTTTTTCTGCTGTTTACCTATTACGTTCGCCTGTAACCGTGTTATTGTTTTTTCTGCTCTTTACCTATTACATTCGCCTGTACCTGTGCTTTTCTTATTGCTGCTGTTTACCTGTTACTTTTGCGTGTACCTGTGTGTTTGTTTTTTAGGCTGTTTATGTAATACATTCACCTGTACCTGCATTTTTGTTTTTGCTGCCGTTTACCTATTACATTCGCCTGTACCCATGTTTTTCTTATTGCTGCTGTTTAACTGTTACTTTCACCTGTACCTCTGTGTTTGATTTTTTCTGCTGTTTATGTAATACATTCACCTGTACCTGCATTTTTGTTTTTGCCAATGTTTAACTATTACATTCGTCAGTATCTGTGTTTTTGATTTTCTGCTGTTTACCTTTTACGTTCGCCTGTACCTGTGTTTTTGTTTATTCTGCTGTTTACCTATTACATTCGCCTGTACCTGTGTTGTTGTTTTTTCTGCTGTTTGCCTATTACATTTGCCTGTACCTATGTTTTTGTTTTTTTCTGCTGTTTACCTATTACATTCGCCCGTACCCATGTGTTTGTTTATTCTGTTGTTTACCTATTACATTCGCCTGTACCTGCGTTTTTGTTTTTGGCCGCTGTTTACCTATTACATTCGTCTGTACCTGTGTTTTTTCTGTTGCTGCCTATTACCTCTTACATTCACCTGTATCACATTTTTGTTTTTGCTGTTGTTTACCTATTACATTCGCCTGTACACGTTTTTCATTTTTTTCTGCTCTTTACCTATTACATTCGCCTGTACCCGTGTTTTTCTTACTGCTGTTGTTTACCTGTTACCTTCACCTGTACCTGTGTGTTTATTGTTTGTGTAGTTTATGTAATACATTCACCTGTACCTGCATTTTTGTTTTTGCTGCCGTTTAGGTATTGCATTCTGCCTGTACCCATGTTTTTCTTATTGCTGCTGTTTAACTGTTACTTTCACCTGTACCTCTGTGTTTGATTTTTTCTGCTGTTTATGTAATACATTCACCTGTACCTGCATTTTTGTTTTTGCCAATGTTTAACTATTACATTCGTCAGTATCTGTGTTTTTGATTTTCTGCTGTTTACCTTTTACGTTCGCCTGTACCTGTGTTTTTGTTTATTCTGCTGTTTACCTATTACATTCGCCTGTACCTGTGTTGTTGTTTTTTCTGCTGTTTGCCTATTACATTTGCCTGTACCTATGTTTTTGTTTTTTTCTGCTGTTTACCTATTACATTCGCCCGTACCCATGTGTTTGTTTATTCTGTTGTTTACCTATTACATTCGCCTGTACCTGCGTTTTTGTTTTTGGCCGCTGTTTACCTATTACATTCGTCTGTACCTGTGTTTTTTCTGTTGCTGCCTATTACCTCTTACATTCACCTGTATCACATTTTTGTTTTTGCTGTTGTTTACCTATTACATTCGCCTGTACACGTTTTTCATTTTTTTCTGCTCTTTACCTATTACATTCGCCTGTACCCGTGTTTTTCTTACTGCTGTTGTTTACCTGTTACCTTCACCTGTACCTGTGTGTTTATTGTTTGTGTAGTTTATGTAATACATTCACCTGTACCTGCATTTTTGTTTTTGGTGCTGTTTAGGTATTGCATTCTGCCTGTACCTGTGTGTCTGTTTTTGCCTATGTTTAACTATTACATTTGCCTGTACCTGTGTTTTTCTTATTGTTCCTGTTTACCTGTTACTTTCGCCTGTACCTGTGTGTTTGTTTTTTCTGCTGTTTAGGTAATACATTCACCTGTACCTGTGTTTTTGTTTTTGCTGCTCTTTAGCCATTGCATTCTCCCGTACCTGTGTGTGTGTTTTTGCCGCTGTTGACCGATTACATTCACCTGTACCTGTGTTTTTCTTATTGTTGCCGTTTACCTGTTACTTTCTCATGTACCTGTGTGTTTGTTTTTTCTGCTGCCTAGGTAATACATTCACCTGTACCTGTGTTTTTGTATTTGCTGTGTTTAGCTATTGCATTCGCCAGTACCTGAATGTGTTTTTTGCCGTTGTTTACCTATTTCGTTCGCCTGTTCCTGTGTTTTTGTTTTTTCTGCTATTTACCTATTACATTCACCTGTACCTGTGTTTTTCTTATTGTTCCCGTTTACCTGTTACTTTTGCCTGTACCTGTGTGTTTGTTTTTTCTGCTGTTTAGGTAATACATTCACCTGTACCTGTGTTTTTGTTTTTTCTATTGTCTTGGTAATACATTCACCTGTACCTGTGTTTTTGTTTTTGCTGCCGTTTAGCTGTTGCATTCGCCTGTACCTGAATGTGTGTTGTTGCCGCTGTTTACCTATTATGTTCGCCTGTACCTGTGTTTTTCTTATTGTTCCTGTTTACCTGTTACTTTCGCCTGTACCTATGAGTTTGTTTTTTCTACTGTTTAGGTAATACATTCACCTGTACCTGTGTTTGTGTTTTTGCCGCTGTTTACCTATTATATTCGCCTGTATCTGTGTTTTTGTTTTTGCTGCTGTTTACCTATTACATTGGCCTGTACCTGTGTTTTTGTTTTTGCCGCTGTTTACCTATTACATTTGCCTGTCCCTGCATTTTTGTTTTTGGCCGCTGTTTACCTATTACATGAGCCTGTACCTGTGTTTTTGCTTTTTCTGCTGTTTACCTATTACATTCACCTGTACCCGTGTTTTTGTTTTTTCTGCTGTTTACCTATTACATTCGCCTGTACCCGTGTTTTTCTTATTGCTGTTTACCTGTTACTTTTGCCTGTATCTGTGTGTTTGTTTTTTAGGCTGTTCATGTAATACATTCACCTGTACCTGTGTTTTTGTTTTTGCTGCTGTTTACCTATTGCATTCGCCTGTACCCGTGTTTTTCTTATTGCTGCTGTTTACCTGTTCCTTTTGACTGTACCTGTGTGTTGGTTTTTTTCTGCTGTTTATGTAATACATTCACCTGTACGTTTCATTCTTGTTTTTGTCTATGTTTAATTATTACATTCATCTGTATCTGTGTTTTTGTTTTTTTCTGCTGTTTACCTTTTACGTTCGCCTGTACCCGTGTGTTGGTTCATTCTGCTGTTTACCTATTAAATTCACCTGTACCTGCGTTTTTGTTTTTGGCCGCTGTTTACCTGTTACATTCTCCTGTACCTGTGTTTTTGTTTTTTCTGAAGTTTACCTATTTCATTCGCCTGTACCCATGTTTTTGTTTTTTCTGCTGTTTTCCTATTACATTCGCCTGTACCCATGTTTTTGTTTTTTCTGCTGTTTACCTAGTACATTCGCCTGTACCTGTGTGTTTGTTTTTTCTGCTGTTTACCTATTTCATTCGCCTGTACCCATGTTTTTGTTTTTTTCTGCTGTTTACCTATTTCATTCGCCTGTACCCATGTTTTTGTTTTTTCTGCTGTTTAACTATTACATTTGCCGGTCCCTGCATTTTTGTTTTTGGCCGCCGTTTACCTATTACATTAGCCTGTACCTGTGTTTTAGCTTTTTCTGCTGTTTACCTATTACATTCGCCTGTACCCGTGTTTTTGTTTTTTTCTGCTGTTTACCTATTTCATTCGTCTGTACCCATGTTTTTGTTTTTTCTGCTGTTTACCTATTACATTTGCCTGTCCCTGCATTTTTGTTTTTGGCCGCTGTTTACCTATTACATTCACCTGTACCTGTGTTTTTGTTTTTTCTGAAGTTTACCTATTATATTCGCCTGTACCCGTGTTTTTGTTTTTTCTGCTGTTTACCTAGTACATTCGCCTGTACCCGTGTGTTTGTTTTTTCTGCTGTTTACCTATTTCATTCGCCTGTACCCATGTTTTTGTTTTTTTCTGCTGTTTACCTATTTCATTCGCCTGTACCCATGTTTTTGTTTTTTCTGCTGTTTACCTATTACATTTGCCGGTCCCTGCATTTTTGTTTTTGGCCGCCGTTTACCTATTACATTAGCCTGTACCTGTGTTTTAGCTTTTTCTGCTGTTTACCTGTTACATTCGCCTGTACCCGTGTTTTTGTTTTTTTCTGCTGTTTACCTATTTCATTCGTCTGTACCCGTGTTTTTCTTATTGCTGCTGTTTACCTGTTACTTTTGCCTGTACCTGTGTGTTTGTTTTTTAGGCTGTTCATGTAATACATTCACCTGTACGTTTCATTCTTGTTTTTCTCTATGTTTAATTATTACATTCATCTGTATCTGTGTTTTTGTTTTTTTCTGCTGTTTACCTTTTATGTTCGCCTGTACCCGTGTGTTGGTTCATTCTGCTGTTTACCTATTAAATTCGCCTGTACCTGCGTTTTTGTTTTTGGCCGCTGTTTACCTGTTACATTCTCCTGTACCTGTGTTTTTGTTTTTTCTGAAGTTTACCTATTTCATTCGCCTGTACCCATGTTTTTGTTTTTTCTGCTGTTTACCTATTACATTTGCCTGTACCCATGTTTTTGTTTTTTCTGCTGTTTACCTAGTATATTCGCCTGTACCCGTGTGTTTGTTTTTTCTGCTGTTTACCTATTTCATTCGCCTGTACCCATATTTTTGTTTTTTTCTGCTGTTTACCTATTTCATTCGCCTGTACCCATGTTTTTGTTTTTTCTGCTGTTTACCTATTACATTTGCCGGTCCCTGCATTTTTGTTTTTGGCCGCCATTTACCTATTACATTAGCCTGTACCTGTGTTTTAGCTTTTTCTGCTGTTTACCTATTACATTTGCCTGTACCCGTGTTTTTGTTTTTTCTGCTGTTTACCTATTACATTCGCCTGTACCCGTGTTTTTCTTATTGCTGCTGTTTACCTGTTACTTTTGCCTGTACCTGTGTGTTTGTTTTTTAGGCTGTTTATGTAATACATTCACCTGTACCTGGGTTTTTGTTTTTGCTGCTGTTTACCTATTACATTCGCCTGTACCCGTGTTTTTCTTATTGCTGCTGTTTACCTGTTCCTTTTGCCTGTACCTGTGTGTGGGTTTTTTTCTGCTGTTTATCTATTACATTCACCTGTACATTTCATTCTTGTTTTTGTCTATGTTTAACTATTACATTCATCTGTGTCTGTGTTTTTGTTTATTTCTGCTGTTTACCTTTTACGTTTGCCTGTACCTGTATGTTTGCATTTCTTGCTGTTTGCCTATTACATTCGCCTGTACCCGTGTGTTTGTTTATTCTGCTGTTTACCTATTAAATTCGCCTGTACCTGCGTTTTTGTTTTGGGCCACTGTTTACCTATTATGTTCGCCTGTACCTGTGTTTTTGTTTTTTCTGCTGTTTACCTATTACATTTGCCTGTACCCGTGTTTTTGTTTTTTCTGTTCTTTACCTATTACATTCGCCTGTACCTGTGCTTTTCTTATTGCTGCTGTTTAACTGTTACTTTCACCTGTACCTGTGTGTTTGTTTTTTAGGCTGTTTATGTAACACATTCACCTGTACGTGCATTTTTGTTTTTGCTGCCCTTTACCTATTACATTTGCCTGTACCCATGTTTTTCTTATTTCTGCTGTTTAACTGTTACTTTCACCTGTACCTCTGTGTTTGATTTTTTCTGCTGTTTATGTAATACATTCACCTGTACCTGCATTTTTGTTTTTGCCAATGTTTAACTATTACATTCGTCAGTATCTGTGTTTTTGATTTTCTGCTGTTTACCTTTTACGTTCGCCTGTACCTGTGTTTTTGTTTATTCTGCTGTTTACCTATTACATTCGCCTGTACCTGTGTTGTTGTTTTTTCTGCTGTTTGCCTATTACATTTGCCTGTACCTATGTTTTTGTTTTTTTCTGCTGTTTACCTATTACATTCGCCCGTACCCATGTGTTTGTTTATTCTGTTGTTTACCTATTACATTCGCCTGTACCTGCGTTTTTGTTTTTGGCCGCTGTTTACCTATTACATTCGTCTGTACCTGTGTTTTTTCTGTTGCTGCCTATTACCTCTTACATTCACCTGTATCACGTTTTTGTTTTTGCTGTTGTTTACCTATTACATTCGCCTGTACACGTTTTTCATTTTTTTCTGCTCTTTACCTATTACATTCGCCTGTACCCGTGTTTTTCTTATTGCTGTAGTTTACCTGTTACCTTCACCTGTACCTGTGTGTTTATTGTTTCTGTAGTTTATGTAATACATTCACCTGTACCTGCATTTTTGTTTTTGGTGCTGTTTAGGTATTGCATTCTGCCTGTACCTGTGTGTCTGTTTTTGCCTATGTTTAACTATTACATTCGCCTGTACCTGTGTTTTTCTTATTGTTCCTGTTTACCTGTTACTTTCGCCTGTACGTATGTGTTTGTTTTTTCTACTGTTTAGGTAATACATTCACCTGTACCTGTGTTTGTGTTTTTGCCGCTGTTTACCTATTATATTCGCCTGTATCTGTGTTTTTGTTTTTGCTGCTGTTTACCTATTACATTCGCCTCTACCTGTGTTTTTCTTATTGTTCCTGTTTACCTGTTACTTTCGCCTGTACCTATGAGTTTGTTTTTTCTACTGTTTAGGTAATACATTCACCTGTACCTGTGTTTGTGTTTTTGCCGCTGTTTACCTATTATATTCGCCTGTATCTGTGTTTTTGTTTTTGCTGCTGTTTACCTATTACATTGGCCTGTACCTGTGTTTTTGTTTTTGCCGCTGTTTACCTATTACATTTGCCTGTCCCTGCATTTTTGTTTTTGGCCGCTGTTTACCTATTACATGAGCCTGTACCTGTGTTTTTGCTTTTTCTGCTGTTTACCTATTACATTCACCTGTACCCGTGTTTTTGTTTTTTCTGCTGTTTACCTATTACATTCGCCTGTACCCGTGTTTTTCTTATTGCTGTTTACCTGTTACTTTTGCCTGTATCTGTGTGTTTGTTTTTTAGGCTGTTCATGTAATACATTCACCTGTACCTGTGTTTTTGTTTTTGCTGCTGTTTACCTATTGCATTCGCCTGTACCCGTGTTTTTCTTATTGCTGCTGTTTACCTGTTCCTTTTGACTGTACCTGTGTGTTGGTTTTTTTCTGCTGTTTATGTAATACATTCACCTGTACGTTTCATTCTTGTTTTTGTCTATGTTTAATTATTACATTCATCTGTATCTGTGTTTTTGTTTTTTTCTGCTGTTTACCTTTTACGTTCGCCTGTACCCGTGTGTTGGTTCATTCTGCTGTTTACCTATTAAATTCACCTGTACCTGCGTTTTTGTTTTTGGCCGCTGTTTACCTGTTACATTCTCCTGTACCTGTGTTTTTGTTTTTTCTGAAGTTTACCTATTTCATTCGCCTGTACCCATGTTTTTGTTTTTTCTGCTGTTTTCCTATTACATTCGCCTGTACCCATGTTTTTGTTTTTTCTGCTGTTTACCTAGCACATTCGCCTGTACCCGTGTGTTTGTTTTTTCTGCTGTTTACCTATTTCATTCGCCTGTACCCATGTTTTTGTTTTTTTCTGCTGTTTACCTATTTCATTCGCCTGTACCCATGTTTTTTTTTTTTCTGCTGTTTACCTATTACATTTGCCGGTCCCTGCATTTTTGTTTTTGGCCGCCGTTTACCTATTACATTAGCCTGTACCTGTGTTTTAGCTTTTTCTGCTGTTTACCTATTACATTCGCCTGTACCCGTGTTTTTGTTTTTTTCTGCTGTTTACCTATTTCATTCGTCTGTACCCATGTTTTTGTTTTTTCTGCTGTTTACCTATTACATTTGCCTGTCCCTGCATTTTTGTTTTTGGCCGCTGTTTACCTATTACATTCGCCTGTACCCGTGTTTTTGTTTTTTCTGCTGTTTACCTATTACATTTGCCGGTACCTTTGTTTTTCTTATTGCTGCTGTTTACCTGTTACTTTCGCCTGTACCTGTGTTTTTCTTATTGCTGCTGTTTACCTGTTACTTTCGCCTGTACCTGTGTGTTTGTTTTTTAGGCTGTTTATGTAATACATTCACCTGTACGTGCATTTTTGTTGTTGCTGTCGTTTACCTATTACATTCGCCTGTACCCATGTTTTTCTTATTGCTGCTGTTTAACTGTGACTTTCACCTGTGCCTGTGTGTTTGATTTTTCTGCTGTTTATGTAATACATTCACCTGTACCTGCATTTTTGTTTTTGCCAATGTTTAACTATTCCATTCGTCAGTATCTGTGTTTTTGATTTTCTGCTGTTTACCTGTTACTTTCGCCTGTACCTGTGTGTTTGTTTTTTCTGCTGTTTAGGTAATACATTCACCTGTACCTGTGTTTTTGTTTTTGCTGCTCTTTAGCCATTGCATTCTCCCGTACCTGTGTGTGTGTTTTTGCCGCTGTTGACCGATTACATTCACCTGTACCTGTGTTTTTCTTATTGTTGCCGTTTACCTGTTACTTTCGCATGTACCTGTGTGTTTGTTTTTTCTGCTGCCTAGGTAATACATTCACCTGTACCTGTGTTTTTGTTTTTGCTGTGTTTAGCTATTGCATTCGCCAGTACCTGAATGTGTTTTTTGCCGTTGTTTACCTATTTCGTTCGCCTGTTCCTGTGTTTTTGTTTTTTCTGCTATTTACCTATTACATTCACCTGTACCTGTGTTTTTCTTATTGTTCCCGTTTACCTGTTACTTTTGCCTGTACCTGTGTGTTTGTTTTTTCTGCTGTTTAGGTAATACATTCACCTGTACCTGTGTTTTTGTTTTTTCTATTGTCTTGGTCATACATTCACCTGTACCTGTGTTTTTGTTTTTGCTGCCGTTTAGCTATTGCATTCGCCTGTACCTGAATGTGTGTTGTTGCCGCTGTTTACCTATTATGTTCGCCTGTACCTGTGTTTTTGTTTTTCTGCTGTTTACCTATTACATTCGCCTCTACCTGTGTTTTTCTTATTGTTCCTGTTTACCTGTTACGTTCGCCTGTACGTATGTGTTTGTTTTTTCTACTGTTTAGGTAATACATTCACCTGTACCTGTGTTTGTGTTTTTGCCGCTGTTTACCTATTATATTCGCCTGTATCTGTGTTTTTGTTTTTGCTGCTGTTTACCTATTACATTCGCCTCTACCTGTGTTTTTCTTATTGTTCCTGTTTACCTGTTACTTTCGCCTGTACCTATGAGTTTGTTTTTTCTACTGTTTAGGTAATACATTCACCTGTAGCTGTGTTTGTGTTTTTGCCGCTGTTTACCTATTATATTCGCCTGTATCTGTGTTTTTGTTTTTGCTGCTGTTTACCTATTACATTGGCCTGTACCTGTGTTTTTGTTTTTGCCGCTGTTTACCTATTACATTTGCCTGTCCCTGCATTTTTGTTTTTGGCCGCTGTTTACCTATTACATGAGCCTGTACCTGTGTTTTTGCTTTTTCTGCTGTTTACCTATTACATTCACCTGTACCCGTGTTTTTGTTTTTTCTGCTGTTTACCTATTACATTCGCCTGTACCCGTGTTTTTCTTATTGCTGTTTACCTGTTACTTTTGCCTGTATCTGTGTGTTTGTTTTTTAGGCTGTTCATGTAATACATTCACCTGTACCTGTGTTTTTGTTTTTGCTGCTGTTTACCTATTGCATTCGCCTGTACCCGTGTTTTTCTTATTGCTGCTGTTTACCTGTTCCTTTTGACTGTACCTGTGTGTTGGTTTTTTTCTGCTGTTTATGTAATACATTCACCTGTACGTTTCATTCTTGTTTTTGTCTATGTTTAATTATTACATTCATCTGTATCTGTGTTTTTGTTTTTTTCTGCTGTTTACCTTTTACGTTCGCCTGTACCCGTGTGTTGGTTCATTCTGCTGTTTACCTATTAAATTCACCTGTACCTGCGTTTTTGTTTTTGGCCGCTGTTTACCTGTTACATTCTCCTGTACCTGTGTTTTTGTTTTTTCTGAAGTTTACCTATTTCATTCGCCTGTACCCATGTTTTTGTTTTTTCTGCTGTTTTCCTATTACATTCGCCTGTACCCATGTTTTTGTTTTTTCTGCTGTTTACCTAGTACATTCGCCTGTACCTGTGTGTTTGTTTTTTCTGCTGTTTACCTATTTCATTCGCCTGTACCCATGTTTTTGTTTTTTTCTGCTGTTTACCTATTTCATTCGCCTGTACCCATGTTTTTGTTTTTTCTGCTGTTTAACTATTACATTTGCCGGTCCCTGCATTTTTGTTTTTGGCCGCCGTTTACCTATTACATTAGCCTGTACCTGTGTTTTAGCTTTTTCTGCTGTTTACCTATTACATTCGCCTATACCTGTGTTTTTGTTTTTTCTGAAGTTTACCTATTTCATTCGCCTGTACCCATGTTTTTGTTTTTTCTGCTGTTTACCTATTACATTTGCCTGTACCCATGTTTTTGTTTTTTCTGCTGTTTACCTAGTATATTCGCCTGTACCCGTGTGTTTGTTTTTTCTGCTGTTTACCTATTTCATTCGCCTGTACCCATATTTTTGTTTTTTTCTGCTGTTTACCTATTTCATTCGCCTGTACCCATGTTTTTGTTTTTTCTGCTGTTTACCTATTACATTTGCCGGTCCCTGCATTTTTGTTTTTGGCCGCCGTTTACCTATTACATTAGCCTGTACCTGTGTTTTAGCTTTTTCTGCTGTTTACCTATTACATTTGCCTGTACCCGTGTTTTTGTTTTTTCTGCTGTTTACCTATTACATTCGCCTGTACCCGTGTTTTTCTTATTGCTGCTGTTTACCTGTTACTTTTGCCTGTACCTGTGTGTTTGTTTTTTAGGCTGTTTATGTAATACATTCACCTGTACCTGGGTTTTTGTTTTTGCTGCTGTTTACCTATTACATTCGCCTGTACCCGTGTTTTTCTTATTGCTGCTGTTTACCTGTTCCTTTTGCCTGTACCTGTGTGTGGGTTTTTTTCTGCTGTTTATCTATTACATTCACCTGTACATTTCATTCTTGTTTTTGTCTATGTTTAACTATTACATTCATCTGTGTCTGTGTTTTTGTTTATTTCTGCTGTTTACCTTTTACGTTTGCCTGTACCTGTATGTTTGCATTTCTTGCTTTTTGCCTATTACATTCGCCTGTACCCGTGTGTTTGTTTATTCTGCTGTTTACCTATTAAATTCGCCTGTACCTGCGTTTTTGTTTTGGGCCACTGTTTACCTATTATGTTCGCCTGTACCTGTGTTTTTGTTTTTTCTGCTGTTTACCTATTACATTTGCCTGTACCCGTGTTTTTGTTTTTTCTGTTCTTTACCTATTACATTCGCCTGTACCTGTGCTTTTCTTATTGCTGATGTTTAACTGTTACTTTCGCCTGTACCTGTGTGTTTGTTTTTTAGGCTGTTTATGTAACACATTCACCTGTACGTGCATTTTTGTTTTTGCTGCCCTTTACCTATTACATTTGCCTGTACCCATGTTTTTCTTATTGCTGCTGTTTAACTGTTACTTTCACCTGTACCTCTGTGTTTGATTTTTTCTGCTGTTTATGTAATACATTCACCTGTACCTGCATTTTTGTTTTTGCCAATGTTTAACTATTACATTCGTCAGTATCTGTGTTTTTGATTTTCTGCTGTTTACCTTTTACGTTCGCCTGTACCTGTGTTTTTGTTTATTCTGCTGTTTACCTATTACATTCGCCTGTACCTGTGTTGTTGTTTTTTCTGCTGTTTGCCTATTACATTTGCCTGTACCTATGTTTTTGTTTTTTTCTGCTGTTTACCTATTACATTCGCCCGTACCCATGTGTTTGTTTATTCTGTTGTTTACCTATTACATTCGCCTGTACCTGCGTTTTTGTTTTTGGCCGCTGTTTACCTATTACATTCGTCTGTACCTGTGTTTTTTCTGTTGCTGCCTATTACCTCTTACATTCACCTGTATCACGTTTTTGTTTTTGCTGTTGTTTACCTATTACATTCGCCTGTACACGTTTTTCATTTTTTTCTGCTCTTTACCTATTACATTCGCCTGTACCCGTGTTTTTCTTATTGCTGTAGTTTACCTGTTACCTTCACCTGTACCTGTGTGTTTATTGTTTCTGTAGTTTATGTAATACATTCACCTTTACCTGCATTTTTGTTTTTGGTGCTGTTTAGGTATTGCATTCTGCCTGTACCTGTGTGTCTGTTTTTGCCTATGTTTAACTATTACATTCGCCTGTACCTGTGTTTTTCTTATTGTTCCTGTTTACCTGTTACTTTCGCCTGTACGTATGTGTTTGTTTTTTCTACTGTTTAGGTAATACATTCACCTGTACCTGTGTTTGTGTTTTTGCCGCTGTTTACCTATTATATTCGCCTGTATCTGTGTTTTTGTTTTTGCTGCTGTTTACCTATTACATTCGCCTCTACCTGTGTTTTTCTTATTGTTCCTGTTTACCTGTTACTTTCGCCTGTACCTATGAGTTTGTTTTTTCTACTGTTTAGGTAATACATTCACCTGTACCTGTGTTTGTGTTTTTGCCGCTGTTTACCTATTATATTCGCCTGTATCTGTGTTTTTGTTTTTGCTGCTGTTTACCTATTACATTGGCCTGTACCTGTGTTTTTGTTTTTGCCGCTGTTTACCTATTACATTTGCCTGTCCCTGCATTTTTGTTTTTGGCCGCTGTTTACCTATTACATTCGCCTGTACCTGTGTTTTTGCTTTTTCTGCTGTTTACCTATTACATTCACCTGTACCCGTGTTTTTGTTTTTTCTGCTGTTTACCTATTACATTCGCCTGTACCCGTGTTTTTCTTATTGCTGTTTACCTGTTACTTTTGCCTGTATCTGTGTGTTTGTTTTTTAGGCTGTTCATGTAATACATTCACCTGTACCTGTGTTTTTGTTTTTGCTGCTGTTTACCTATTGCATTCGCCTGTACCCGTGTTTTTCTTATTGCTGCTGTTTACCTGTTCCTTTTGACTGTACCTGTGTGTTGGTTTTTTTCTGCTGTTTATGTAATACATTCACCTGTACGTTTCATTCTTGTTTTTGTCTATGTTTAATTATTACATTCATCTGTATCTGTGTTTTTGTTTTTTTCTGCTGTTTACCTTTTACGTTCGCCTGTACCCGTGTGTTGGTTCATTCTGCTGTTTACCTATTAAATTCACCTGTACCTGCGTTTTTGTTTTTGGCCGCTGTTTACCTGTTACATTCTCCTGTACCTGTGTTTTTGTTTTTTCTGAAGTTTACCTATTTCATTCGCCTGTACCCATGTTTTTGTTTTTTCTGCTGTTTTCCTATTACATTCGCCTGTACCCATGTTTTTGTTTTTTCTGCTGTTTACCTAGTACATTCGCCTGTACCCGTGTGTTTGTTTTTTCTGCTGTTTACCTATTTCATTCGCCTGTACCCATGTTTTTGTTTTTTTCTGCTGTTTACCTATTTCATTCGCCTATACCCATGTTTTTGTTTTTTCTGCTGTTTACCTATTACATTTGCCGGTCCCTGCATTTTTGTTTTTGGCCGCCGTTTACCTATTACATTAGCCTGTACCTGTGTTTTAGCTTTTTCTGCTGTTTACCTATTACATTCGCCTGTACCCGTGTTTTTGTTTTTTTCTGCTGTTTACCTATTTCATTCGTCTGTACCCATGTTTTTGTTTTTTCTGCTGTTTACCTATTACATTTGCCTGTCCCTGCATTTTTGTTTTTGGCCGCTGTTTACCTATTACATTCGCCTGTACCCGTGTTTTTGTTTTTTCTGCTGTTTACCTATTACATTTGCCTGTACCTTTGTTTTTCTTATTGCTGCTGTTTACCTGTTACTTTCGCCTGTACCTGTGTTTTTCTTATTGCTGCTGTTTACCTGTTACTTTCGCCTGTACCTGTGTGTTTGTTTTTTAGGCTGTTTATGTAATACATTCACCTGTACGTGCATTTTTGTTGTTGCTGTCGTTTACCTATTACATTCGCCTGTACCCATGTTTTTCTTATTGCTGCTGTTTAACTGTGACTTTCACCTGTGCCTGTGTGTTTGATTTTTTCTGCTGTTTATGTAATACATTCACCTGTACCTGCATTTTTGTTTTTGCCAATGTTTAACTATTCCATTCGTCAGTATCTGTGTTTTTGATTTTCTGCTGTTTACCTGTTACTTTCGCCTGTACCTGTGTGTTTGTTTTTTCTGCTGTTTAGGTAATACATTCACCTGTACCTGTGTTTTTGTTTTTGCTGCTCTTTAGCCATTGCATTCTCCCGTACCTGTGTGTGTGTTTTTGCCGCTGTTGACCGATTACATTCACCTGTACCTGTGTTTTTCTTATTGTTGCCGTTTACCTGTTACTTTCGCATGTACCTGTGTGTTTGTTTTTTCTGCTGCCTAGGTAATACATTCACCTGTACCTGTGTTTTTGTTTTTGCTGTGTTTAGCTATTGCATTCGCCAGTACCTGAATGTGTTTTTTGCCGTTGTTTACCTATTTCGTTCGCCTGTTCCTGTGTTTTTGTTTTTTCTGCTATTTACCTATTACATTCACCTGTACCTGTGTTTTTCTTATTGTTCCCGTTTACCTGTTACTTTTGCCTGTACCTGTGTGTTTGTTTTTTCTGCTGTTTAGGTAATACATTCACCTGTACCTGTGTTTTTGTTTTTTCTATTGTCTTGGTCATACATTCACCTGTACCTGTGTTTTTGTTTTTGCTGCCGTTTAGCTATTGCATTCGCCTGTACCTGAATGTGTGTTGTTGCCGCTGTTTACCTATTATGTTCGCCTGTACCTGTGTTTTTGTTTTTCTGCTGTTTACCTATTACATTCGCCTCTACCTGTGTTTTTCTTATTGTTCCTGTTTACCTGTTACTTTCGCCTGTACGTATGTGTTTGTTTTTTCTACTGTTTAGGTAATACATTCACCTGTACCTGTGTTTGTGTTTTTGCCGCTGTTTACCTATTATATTCGCCTGTATCTGTGTTTTTGTTTTTGCTGCTGTTTACCTATTACATTCGCCTCTACCTGTGTTTTTCTTATTGTTCCTGTTTACCTGTTACTTTCGCCTGTACCTATGAGTTTGTTTTTTCTACTGTTTAGGTAATACATTCACCTGTACCTGTGTTTGTGTTTTTGCCGCTGTTTACCTATTATATTCGCCCGTATCTGTGTTTTTGTTTTTGCTGCTGTTTACCTATTACATTGGCCTGTACCTGTGTTTTTGTTTTTGCCGCTGTTTACCTATTACATGAGCCTGTACCTGTGTTTTTGCTTTTTCTGCTGTTTACCTATTACATTCACCTGTACCCGTGTTTTTGTTTTTTCTGCTGTTTACCTATTACATTCGCCTGTACCCGTGTTTTTCTTATTGCTGTTTACCTGTTACTTTTGCCTGTATCTGTGTGTTTGTTTTTTAGGCTGTTCATGTAATACATTCACCTGTACCTGTGTTTTTGTTTTTGCTGCTGTTTACCTATTGCATTCGCCTGTACCCGTGTTTTTCTTATTGCTGCTGTTTACCTGTTCCTTTTGACTGTACCTGTGTGTTGGTTTTTTTCTGCTGTTTATGTAATACATTCACCTGTACGTTTCATTCTTGTTTTTGTCTATGTTTAATTATTACATTCATCTGTATCTGTGTTTTTGTTTTTTTCTGCTGTTTACCTTTTACGTTCGCCTGTACCCGTGTGTTGGTTCATTCTGCTGTTTACCTATTAAATTCACCTGTACCTGCGTTTTTGTTTTTGGCCGCTGTTTACCTGTTACATTCTCCTGTACCTGTGTTTTTGTTTTTTCTGAAGTTTACCTATTTCATTCGCCTGTAACCATGTTTTTGTTTTTTCTGCTGTTTTCCTATTACATTCGCCTGTACCCATGTTTTTGTTTTTTCTGCTGTTTACCTAGTACATTCGCCTGTACCTGTGTGTTTGTTTTTTCTGCTGTTTACCTATTTCATTCGCCTGTACCCATGTTTTTGTTTTTTTCTGCTGTTTACCTATTTCATTCGCCTGTACCCATGTTTTTGTTTTTTCTGCTGTTTACCTATTACATTTGCCGGTCCCTGCATTTTTGTTTTTGGCCGCCGTTTACCTATTACATTAGCCTGTACCTGTGTTTTAGCTTTTTCTGCTGTTTACCTATTACATTCGCCTATACCTGTGTTTTTGTTTTTTCTGAAGTTTACCTATTTCATTCGCCTGTACCCATGTTTTTGTTTTTTCTGCTGTTTACCTATTACATTTGCCTGTACCCATGTTTTTGTTTTTTCTGCTGTTTACCTAGTATATTCGCCTGTACCCGTGTGTTTGTTTTTTCTGCTGTTTACCTATTTCATTCGCCTGTACCCATATTTTTGTTTTTTTCTGCTGTTTACCTATTTCATTCGCCTGTACCCATGTTTTTGTTTTTTCTGCTGTTTACCTATTACATTTGCCGGTCCCTGCATTTTTGTTTTTGGCCGCCGTTTACCTATTACATTAGCCTGTACCTGTGTTTTAGCTTTTTCTGCTGTTTACCTATTACATTTGCCTGTACCCGTGTTTTTGTTTTTTCTGCTGTTTACCTATTACATTCGCCTGTACCCGTGTTTTTCTTATTGCTGCTGTTTACCTGTTACTTTTGCCTGTACCTGTGTGTTTGTTTTTTAGGCTGTTTATGTAATACATTCACCTGTACCTGGGTTTTTGTTTTTGCTGCTGTTTAGCTATTACATTCGCCTGTACCCGTGTTTTTCTTATTGCTGCTGTTTACCTGTTCCTTTTGCCTGTACCTGTGTGTGGGTTTTTTTCTGCTGTTTATCTAATACATTCACCTGTACATTTCATTCTTGTTTTTGTCTATGTTTAACTATTACATTCATCTGTGTCTGTGTTTTTGTTTATTTCTGCTGTTTACCTTTTACGTTTGCCTGTACCTGTATGTTTGCATTTCTTGCTGTTTGCCTATTACATTCGCCTGTACCCGTGTGTTTGTTTATTCTGCTGTTTACCTATTAAATTCGCCTGTACCTGCGTTTTTGTTTTGGGCCACTGTTTACCTATTATGTTCGCCTGTACCTGTGTTTTTGTTTTTTCTGCTGTTTACCTATTACATTTGCCTGTACCCGTGTTTTTGTTTTTTCTGTTCTTTACCTATTACATTCGCCTGTACCTGTGCTTTTCTTATTGCTGCTGTTTAACTGTTACTTTCGCCTGTACCTGTGTGTTTGTTTTTTAGGCTGTTTATGTAACACATTCACCTGTACGTGCATTTTTGTTTTTGCTGCCCTTTACCTATTACATTTGCCTGTACCCATGTTTTTCTTATTGCTGCTGTTTAACTGTTACTTTCACCTGTACCTCTGTGTTTGATTTTTTCTGCTGTTTATGTAATACATTCACCTGTACCTGCATTTTTGTTTTTGCCAATGTTTAACTATTACATTCGTCAGTATCTGTGTTTTTGATTTTCTGCTGTTTACCTTTTACGTTCGCCTGTACCTGTGTTTTTGTTTATTCTGCTGTTTACCTATTACATTCGCCTGTACCTGTGTTGTTGTTTTTTCTGCTGTTTGCCTATTACATTTGCCTGTACCTATGTTTTTGTTTTTTTCTGCTGTTTACCTATTACATTCGCCCGTACCCATGTGTTTGTTTATTCTGTTGTTTACCTATTACATTCGCCTGTACCTGCGTTTTTGTTTTTGGCCGCTGTTTACCTATTACATTCGCCTGTACATGTGTTTTTGTTTTTTCTGCTGTTTACCTATTACATTCGCCCATACCCATGTGTTTGTTTTTTCTGCTGTTTACCTATTACGTTCGCCTGTAACCGTGTTATTGTTTTTTCTGCTCTTTACCTATTACATTCGCCTGTACCTGTGCTTTTCTTATTGCTGCTGTTTAACTGTTACTTTCACCTGTACCTGTGTGTTTGTTTTTTAGGCTGTTTATGTAATACATTCACCTGTACCTGCATTTTTGTTTTTGCTGCTCTTTAGCCATTGCATTCTCCCGTACCTGTGTGTGTGTTTTTGCCGCTGTTGACCGATTACATTCACCTGTACCTGTGTTTTTCTTATTGTTGCCGTTTACCTGTTACTTTCGCATGTACCTGTGTGTTTGTTTTTTCTGCTGCCTAGGTAATACATTCACCTGTACCTGTGTTTTTGTTTTTGCTGTGTTTAGCTATTGCATTCGCCAGTACCTGAATGTGTTTTTTGCCGTTGTTTACCTATTTCGTTCGCCTGTTCCTGTGTTTTTGTTTTTTCTGCTATTTACATATTACATTCACCTGTACCTGTGTTTTTCTTATTGTTCCCGTTTACCTGTTACTTTTGCCTGTACCTGTGTGTTTGTTTTTTCTGCTGTTTAGGTAATACATTCACCTGTACCTGTGTTTTTGTTTTTTCTATTGTCTTGGTAATACATTCACCTGTACCTGTGTTTTTGTTTTTGCTGCCGTTTAGCTATTGCATTCGCCTGTACCTGAATGTGTGTTGTTGCCGCTGTTTACCTATTATGTTCGCCTGTACCTGTGTTTTTGTTTTTCTGCTGTTTACCTATTACATTCGCCTCTACCTGTGTTTTTCTTATTGTTCCTGTTTACCTGTTACTTTCGCCTGTACGTATGTGTTTGTTTTTTCTACTGTTTAGGTAATACATTCACCTGTACCTGTGTTTGTGTTTTTGCCGCTGTTTACCTATTATATTCGCCTGTATCTGTGTTTTTGTTTTTGCTGCTGTTTACCTATTACATTCGCCTCTACCTGTGTTTTTCTTATTGTTCCTGTTTACCTGTTACTTTCGCCTGTACCTATGAGTTTGTTTTTTCTACTGTTTAGGTAATACATTCACCTGTACCTGTGTTTGTGTTTTTGCCGCTGTTTACCTATTATATTCGCCCGTACCTGTGTTTTTGTTTTTGCTGCTGTTTACCTATTACATTTGCCTGTCCCTGCATTTTTGTTTTTGGCCGCTGTTTACCTATTACATTCGCCTGTACCTGTGTTTTTGCTTTTTCTGCTGTTTACCTATTACATTCACCTGTACCCGTGTTTTTGTTTTTTCTGCTGTTTACCTATTACATTCGCCTGTACCCGTGTTTTTCTTATTGCTGTTTACCTGTTACTTTTGCCTGTATCTGTGTGTTTGTTTTTTAGGCTGTTCATGTAATACATTCACCTGTACCTGTGTTTTTGTTTTTGCTGCTGTTTACCTATTGCATTCGCCTGTACCCGTGTTTTTCTTATTGCTGCTGTTTACTTGTTCCTTTTGCCTGTACCTGTGTGTTGGTTTTTTTCTGCTGTTTATGTAATACATTCACCTGTACGTTTCATTCTTGTTTTTGTCTATGTTTAATTATTACATTCATCTGTATCTGTGTTTTTGTTTTTTTCTGCTGTTTACCTTTTACGTTCGCCTGTACCCGTGTGTTGGTTCATTCTGCTGTTTACCTATTAAATTCACCTGTACCTGCGTTTTTGTTTTTGGCCGCTGTTTACCTGTTACATTCTCCTGTACCTGTGTTTTTGTTTTTTCTGAAGTTTACCTATTTCATTCGCCTGTACCCATGTTTTTGTTTTTTCTGCTGTTTTCCTATTACATTCGCCTGTACCCATGTTTTTGTTTTTTCTGCTGTTTACCTAGTACATTCGCCTGTACCTGTGTGTTTGTTTTTTCTGCTGTTTACCTATTTCATTCGCCTGTACCCATGTTTTTGTTTTTTTCTGCTGTTTACCTATTTCATTCGCCTGTACCCATGTTTTTGTTTTTTCTGCTGTTTACCTATTACATTTGCCGGTCCCTGCATTTTTGTTTTTGGCCGCCGTTTACCTATTACATTAGCCTGTACCTGTGTTTTAGCTTTTTCTGCTGTTTACCTATTACATTCGCCTGTACCCGTGTTTTTGTTTTTTTCTGCTGTTTACCTATTTCATTCGTCTGTACCCATGTTTTTGTTTTTTCTGCTGTTTACCTATTACATTTGCCTGTCCCTGCATTTTTGTTTTTGGCCGCTGTTTACCTATTACATTCGCCTGTACCCGTGTTTTTGTTTTTTCTGCTGTTTACCTATTACATTTGCCTGTACCTTTGTTTTTCTTATTGCTGCTGTTTACCTGTTACTTTCGCCTGTACCTGTGTTTTTCTTATTGTTGCTGTTTACCTGTTACTTTCGCCTGTACCTGTGTGTTTGTTTTTTAGGCTGTTTATGTAATACATTCACCTGTACGTGCATTTTTGTTGTTGCTGTCGTTTACCTATTACATTCGCCTGTACCCATGTTTTTCTTATTGCTGCTGTTTAACTGTGACTTTCACCTGTGCCTGTGTGTTTGATTTTTTCTGCTGTTTATGTAATACATTCACCTGTACCTGCATTTTTGTTTTTGCCAATGTTTAACTATTCCATTCGTCAGTATCTGTGTTTTTGATTTTCTGCTGTTTACCTTTTACGTTCACCTGTGCCTGTGTTGTTGTTTTTTCTGCTGTTTGCCTATTACATTTGCCTGTACCCGTGTTTTTGTTTTTTTCTGCTGTTTACCTATTTCATTCGCCCGTACGCATGTGTTTGTTTATTCTGTTGTTTACCTATTACATTCGCCTGTACCTGCGTTTTTGTTTTTGGCCGCTGTTTACCTATTTCATTCGCCTGTTCCTGTGTTTTTTCTGTTGCTGCCTATTACCTCTCACATTCACCTGTATCTGCGTTTTTGTTTTTGCTGCTGTTTACCTATTACATTCGCCTGTACACGTTTTTCGTTTTTTTCTGCTCTTTACCTATTACATTCGCCTGTACCCGTGTTTTTCTTATTGCTGTAGTTTACCTGTTACCTTCACCTGTACCTGTGTGTTTATTGTTTCTGTAGTTTATGTAATACATTCACCTGTACCTGCATTTTTGTTTTTGGTGCTGTTTAGGTATTGCATTCTGCCTGTACCTGTGTGTCTATTTTTGCCTATGTTTAACTATTACATTCGCCTGTACCTGTGTTTTTCTTATTGTTCCTGTTTACCTGTTACTTTCGCCTGTACCTGTGTGTTTGTTTTTTCTGCTTTTTAGGTAATACATTCACCTGTACCTGTGTTTTTGTTTTTGCTGCTCTTTAGCCATTGCATTCTCCCGTACCTGTGTGTGTGTTTTTGCCGCTGTTGACCGATTACATTCACCTGTACCTGTGTTTTTCTTATTGTTGCAGTTTACCTGTTACTTTCGCATGTACCTGTGTGTTTGTTTTTTCTGCTGCCTAGGTAATACATTCACCTGTACCTGTGTATTTGTTTTTGCTGTGTTTAGCTATTGCATTCGCCTGTACCTGAATGTGTTTTTGCCGCTGTTTACCTATTTCGTTCGCCTGTACCTGTGTTTTTGTTTTTTCTGCTGTTTACCTATTACATTCACCTGTACCTGTGTTTTTCTTATTGTTCCCGTTTACCTGTTACTTTTGCCTGTACCTGTGTGTTTGTTTTTTCTGCTGTTTAGCTAATACATTCACCTCTACCTGTGTTTTTCTTATTGTTCCTGTTTACCTGTTACTTTCACCTGTACCTATGTGTTTGTTTTTTCTACTGTTTAGGTAATACATTCACCTGTACCTGTGTTTGTGTTTTTGCCGCTGTTTACCTATTATATTCGCCTGTATCTGTGTTTTTGTTTTTGCTGCTGTTTACCTATTACATTGGCCTGTACCTGTGTTTGTGTTTTTGCCGCTGTTTATCTATTACATTTGCCTGTCCCTGCATTTTTGTTTTTGGCTGCTGTTTACCTATTACATTCGCCTGTACCTGTGTTTTTGCTTTTTCTGCTGTTTACCTATTACATTCACCTGTACCCGTGTTTTTGTTTTTTCTGCTGTTTACCTATTGCATTCGCTTGTACCCGTGTTTTTCTTATTGCTGCTGTTTACCTGTTACTTTTGCCTGTACCTGTGTGTTTGTTTTTTAGGCTGTTCATGTAATACATTCACCTGTACCTGGGTTTTTGTTTTTGCTGCTGTTTACCTATTACATTCGCTTGTACCCGTGTTTTTCTTATTGCTGCTGTTTACCTGTTCCTTTTGCCTGTACCTGTGTGTTGGTTTTTTTCTGCTGTTTATGTAATACATTCACCTGTGCGTTTCATTCTTGTTTTTGTCTATGTTTAATTATTACATTCATCTATATCTGTGTTTTTGTTTTTTTCTGCTGTTTACCTTTTACGTTCGCCTGTACCCGTGTGTTGGTTCATTCTGCTGTTTACCTATTAAATTCGCCTGTACCTGCGTTTTTGTTTTTGGCCGCTGTTTACCTGTTACATTCTCCTGTACCTGTGTTTTTGTTTTTTCTGAAGTTTACCTATTTCATTCGCCTGTACCCATGTTTTTGTTTTTTCTGCTGTTTAGGTAATACCTGTACCTGTGTTTGTGTTTTTGCCGCTGTTTACCTATTATATTCGCCTGTATCTGTGTTTTTGTTTTTGCTGCTGTTTACCTATTACATTGGCCTGTACCTGTGTTTTTGTTTTTGCCGCTGTTTACCTATTACATTTGCCTGTCCCTGCATTTTTGTTTTTGGCCGCTGTTTACCTATTACATTCGTCTGTACCTGTGTTTTTGCTTTTTCTGCTGTTTACCTATTACATTCACCTGTACCCGTGTTTTTCTTATTGCTGCTGTTTACCTGTTACTTTTGCCTGTACCTGTGTGTTTGTTTTTTAGGCTGTTCATGTAATACATTCACCTGTACCTGGGTTTTTCTTTTTGCTGCTGTTTGCCTATTACATTCGCCTGTACCCGTGTTTTTCTTATTGCTGCTGTTTACCTGTTCCTTTTGCCTGTACCTGTGTGTGGGTTTTTTTCTGCTGTTTATGTAATACATTCACCTGTACGTTTCATTCTTGTTTTTGTCTATGTTTAATTATTACATTCATCTGTACCCGTGTTTTTGTTTTTTCTGCTGTTTACCTAGTACATTCGCCTGTACCCGTGTGTTTGTTTTTTCTGCTGTTTACCTATTTCATTCGCCTGTACCCATGTTTTTGTTTTTTCTGCTGTTTACCTATTACATTTGCCGGTCCCTGCATTTTTGTTTTTGGCCGCCTTTTACCTATTACATTAGCCTGTACCCGTGTTTTTGTTTTTTTCTGCTGTTTACCTGTTACATTCGCCTGTACCCGTGTTTTTGTTTTTTTCTGCTGTTTACCTATTTCATTCGTCTGTACCCATGTTTTTTTTTCTGCTGTTTAACTATTACATTTGCCTGTCCCTGCATTTTTGTTTTTGTCCGCTGTTTGCCTATTACATTCGCCTGTACCCTTTTTTTTGGTTTTTCTGCTGTTTACCTATTACATTTGCCTGTACCTGTGTTTTTCTTATTGCTGCTGTTTACCTGTTACTTTCGCCTGTACCTGTGTTTTTCTTATTGCTGCTGTTTACCTGTTACTTTCCCCTGTACCTGTGTGTTTGTTTTTTAGGCTGTTTATGTAATACATTCACCTGTACCTGGGTTTTTGTTTTTGCTGCTGTTTACCTATTACATTCGCCTGTACCCGTGTTTTTCTTATTGCTGCTGTTTACCTGTTCCTTTTGCCTGTACCTGTGTGTGGGTTTTTTTCTGCTGTTTATGTAATACATTCACCTGTACGTTTCATTCTTGTTTTTGTCTATGTTTAACTATTACATTCATCTGTGTCTGTGTTTTTGTTTATTTCTGCTGTTTACCTTTTACGTTTGCCTGTACCTGTATGTTTGCATTTCTTGCTGTTTGCCTATTACATTCGCCTGTACCCGTGTGTTTGTTTATTCTGCTGTTTACCTATTAAATTCGCCTGTACCTGCGTTTTTGTTTTGGGCCACTGTTTACCTATTATGTTCGCCTGTACCTGTGTTTTTGTTTTTTCTGCTGTTTACCTATTACATTTGCCTGTACCCGTGTTTTTGTTTTTTCTGTTCTTTACCTATTACATTCGCCTGTACCTGTGCTTTTCTTATTGCTGCTGTTTAACTGTTACTTTCACCTGTACCTGTGTGTTTGTTTTTTAGGCTGTTTATGTAATACATTCACCTGTACATGCATTTTTGTTTTTGCCAATGTTTAACTATTACATTCGTCAGTATCTGTGTTTTTGATTTTCTGCTATTTACCTTTTACGTTCGCCTGTACCTGTGTTTTTGTTTATTCTGCTGTTTACCTCTCACATTCACCTGTATCTGTGTTTTTGTTTTTGCTGCTGTTTACCTATTACATTCGCCTGTACACGTTTTTCGTTTTTTTCTGCAGTTTACCTACTACATTCGCCTGTACCTGTGTTTTTGTTTTTTCTTCTGTTTACCTATTACATTCGCCCATACCCATGTGTTTGTTTATTCTGCTGTTTACCTATTACATTCGCCTGTACCTGCATTTTTGTTTTTGGCCGCTGTTTACCTATTACATTCGCCTGTACCTGTGTTTTTGCTGTTGCTGCCTATTACCTCTTACATTCGCCTGTACCCGTGTTTTTCTTATTGCTGTAGTTTACCTGTTACTTTCACCTGTACCTGTGTGTTTATTGTTTCTGTAGTTTATGTAATACATTCACCTGTACCTGCATTTTTGTTTTTGGTGCTGTTTAGGTATTGCATTCTGCCTGTACCTGTGTGTCTGTTTTGCCTATGTTTAACTATTACATTCGCCTGTACCTGTGTTTTTCTTATTGTTCCTGTTTACCTGTTACTTTCGCCTGTACCTGTGTTTTTGTTTTTGCTGCTGTTTAGCTATTGCATTCTCCTGTACCTGTGTGTGTGTGTTTTTGCCACTGTTGACCTATTACATTCGCCTGTACCTGTGTGTTTGTTTTTTCTGCTGTCTAGGTAATACATTCACCTGTACCTGTGTTTTTGTTTTGCTGCAGTTTAGCTATTGCATTCGCCTGTACCTGAATGTGTGTTTTTGCCGCTGTTTACCTATTACATTCGCCTGTACCTGTGTTTTTGTTTTTTCTGCTATTTACCTATTACATTCGCCTGTACCTGTGTTTTTGTTTTTTCTCCTGTTTAACTATTACATTTGCCTGTACCTGAATTTTTGTTTTGGCCGCTGTTTGCCTATTACATTCCCCTGTACCTGTGTTTTTTTTCAGCTGTTTACCTATTACATTCCACTGTACCCATGTTTTTCTTATTGCTGCTGTTTACCTGTTACGTTCGCCTGTACCTGTGTGTTTGTTGTTTAGGCTGTTTATGTAATACATTCACCTGTACCTGTGTTTTTGTTTTTGCTGCTGTTTACCTATTACATTCGCCTGTAGCTGTGTGTATGCTTTTGCCGCTGTTTACCTATTACATTCACCTGTATCTGTGTTTTTCTTATTGTTGCTGTTTACCTGTTACTGTCGCCTGTACCTGTGTGTTTGTTTTATCTGCTGTTTAGGTAATACATTCACCTGTACCTGTGTTTTTGTTTTTGCTGCTGTTTAGCTATTGCATTCGCCTGTACCTGTGTGTGTGTTTTTGCCGCTGTTTACCTATTACATTTCCCTGCACCTGTGTTTTTCTTATTGTTCCTGTTTACCTGTTACTTTCGCCTGTACCTGCGTGTTTGTTTTTTCTGCTGTTTAGGTAATACATTCACCTGTATCTGTGTTTTTGTTTTTTCTGCTGTTTACCTGTTACATTCGCCTGTACCTGCACTTTTGTTTTTGGCCACTGTTTACCTATTACATTAGCCTGTACCTGTGTTTTTGTTTTTTCTGCTGTTTACCTATTACATTCGCCTGTACCCGTGTTTTTCTTTTTGCTGCTGTTTACCTGTTACATTCGTCTGTACCTGTGTGTTTGTTTTTAGACTGTTTATGTAATACATTCCCCTGTACCTGCATTTTTGTTTTTACCAATGTTTAACTATTACATTCGTCTGTATCTGTGTTTTTGTTTATTCTGCTGTTTACCTATTACATTCGCCTGTACCTGTGTTGTTGTTTTTTCTGCTGTTTGCCTATTACATTCGCCTGTACCCGTGTTTTTGTTTTTGGCCGCTGTTTACCTATTACATTCGCCTGTACCCATGTTTTTCTTATTGCTGCTGTTTACCTGTTACTTTCACCTGTATCTGTGTGTTTGTATTTTCTGCTGTTTATTTAATACATTCACCTGTACCTGCGTTTTTGTTTTTGGTGCTGTTTAGCTATTACATTCCGCCTGTACCTGTGTGTCTGTTTTTGCCGCTGTTTACCTATTACATTCACCTGTACCTGTGTTTTTTCTGTTGCTGCCTATTACCTCTTACATTCACCTGTATCTGTGTTTTTGTTTTTGCTGCTGTTTACCTATTACATTCGCCTGTACCTGTGTTTTTCTTATTGTTCCTGTTTACCTGATACTTTCGCCTGTACCTGTGTGTTTGTTTTTTCAGCTGTTTAGGTAATACATTCACCTGTACCTGTGTTTTTGTTTTTGCTGCTGTTTAGCTATTGCATTCTCCTGTACCTGTTTGTGTGTTTTTGCCACTGTTGACCTATTACATTCGCCTGTACCTGTGTTTTTCTTATTGTTGCTGTTTACCTGTTACTTTCGCCTGAACCTGTGTGTTTGTGTTTTTAGGCTGTTTATGTAATACATTCACCTGTACATGCGTTTTTGTTTTTGCTGCTGTTTAGCTATTGCATTCGCCTGTACCTGTGTGTGTGTTTTTGCCGCTGTTTACCGATTACGTTCGCCTGTACCTGTGTTTTTGTTTTTTCTGCTATTTACCTATTACATCCCCCTGTACCTGTGTTTTTGTTTTTTCTGATGTTTACCGATTACATTCACCTGTACCTGTGATTTTCTTATTGTTGCTGTTTACCTGTTACTTTCGCCTGTACATGTGTGTTTGTTTTTATGCTGTTTAGGTAATACATTCACCTGGACATGCATTTTTGTTTTTGCTGCTGTTTACCTATTACATTTGCCTGAACCTGTGTTTTTGTTTTTGCTGCTGTTTACCTATTATATTCGCCTGTATCTGTGTTTTTGTTTTTTTCTGCTGTTTACCTATTACATTCGCCTGTACCTGTGTTTTTGTTTTAGCCGCTGTTTACCTATTACATTTGCCTGTACCTGTGTTTTTGTTTATGCCGCTGTTTATCTATTACATTCGCCTGTACCTATGTGTAAGTTTTTGCCACTGTTTACCTATTAGATTTGCCTGTACCTGTGTTTTTCTTATTGTTGCTGTTTACCTGTTACTTTAACCTGTAGCTGTGTGTTTGTTTTTTCTGCTGTTTAGGTAATACATTCACCTGTACTTGTGTTTTTGTTTTTGCTGCTATTTACCTATTGCATTCGCCTGTACCTGTGTGTGTGTTTTTGCCGCTGTTTACCTATTACATTCGCCTGTACCTGTGTTTTTCTTATTGTTGCTGTTTACCTGTTACTTTAACCTGAACCTGTGTGTTTGTTTTTTTTCTGCTGTTTATTTAATTCATTCAACTGTACCTGTGTTTTTTTTATTGTTGCTGTTTAACTGTTACTTTCACCTGTACCTGTGTGTTTGTGTTTTTTCTGCTGGTTATGTAATACATTCACCTGTACCTGCATTTTTGTTTTTGCCAATGTTTAACTATTACATTCGTCAGTATCTGTGTTTTTGATTTTCTGCTGTTTACCTTTTACGTTCGCCTGTACCTGTGTTGTTGTTTTTTCTGCTGTTTGCCTATTACATTCGCCTGTACCTGTGTTGTTGTTTTTTCTGCTGTTTGCCTATTACATTTGCCTTTACCTTTGTTTTTATTTTTTTCTGCTGTTTGCCTATTACATTTGCCTTTACCTTTGTTTTTATTTTTTTCTGCTGATTACCTATTACATTTGCCTGTACCTGTGTTTTTGCTGTTGCTGCTGATTACCTATTATATTCACATGTACCTGTGTTTTTGTTTTTTCTGCTGTTTACCTGTTACATTCGCCTGTACCTGTGTGTCTTTTTTTGTCGCTGTTTACCTATCACATTCGCCTGTACCTGTGTGTCTGTTTTTGCAGCTGTTTACGTATTACATTCGCCTGTACCTGTTTTTTTATTTGCTGCTGTTTGCCTATTACATTCGCCTGTACCCGTGTTTTTGTTTTTTCTGATGTTTACCTAGTACATTCGCCTGTACCTGTTTTTTTTATTTGCTGCTGTTTGCCTATTACATTTGCCTGTACCCGTGTTTTTGTTTTTTCTGCTGTTTACCTATTACATTCGCCTGTACCAGTGTTTTTCTTATTGCTGCTGTTTACCTGTTACTTTCACCTGTAGCTGTGTGTTTGTTTTTTCTGCTGCTTATGTAATACATTCACTTGTACCTGTGTTTTTGCTGTTGCTGCTGATTACCTGTTACATTTGCCTGTACCTGTGTTTTTGCTGTTGCTGCTGATTACCTATTATATTCACATGTACCTGTGTTTTTGTTTTTTCTGCTGTATACCTGTTATATTCGCCTGTACCTGTGTGTCTGTTTTTGCAGCTGTTTACGTATTACATTCGCCTGTACCTGTTTTTTTTATTTGCTGCTGTTTGCCTATTACATTCGCGTGTACCCGTGTTTTTTGTTTTTTCTGCTGTTTACCTATTACATTCGCCTGTACCTGTCTTTTTTATTTGCTTCTGTTTGCCTATTACATTCGCCTGTACCCGTGTTTTTGTTTTTTCTGCTGTTTACCTATTACATTTGCCTGTACCCGTGTTTTTCTTATTGCTGCTGTTTACCTGTTACTTTCACCTGTAGCTGTGTGTTTGTTTTTTCTGCTGCTTATGTAATACATTCACTTGTACCTGTGTTTTTGCTGTTGCTGCTGATTTCCTATTACATTCGCCTGTGCCTGTGTTTTTGCTGTTGCTGCTGATTACCTATTACATTTGCCTGGAGCCGTGTTTTTCTTATTGCTGTAGTTTACCTATTACATTCGCCTGTAGCCGTGTTTTTCTTATTGCTGTAGTTTACCTATTACTTTCGCCTGAACCTGTGTGTTTGTTTTTTCTGCTGTTTATGTAATACATTCACCTGTACCTGCAGTTTTGTTTTTGCTGCTGTTTACCTATTACATTCGCCTGTACCTGTGTTTCTGTTTTTGCCGCAAATTACCTATTACATTCGCCTGTATCTGTGTTTTTGTTTTTGCTGTTGTTTACCTATTACATTCGCCTGTACCTGTGTTTTTGTTTTTTCTGCAGTTTACCTATTACATTCGCCTGTACCTGTGTGTATGTTTTTGCTGCTGTTTACCTATTACATTCGCCTGTACCTGTGTGTATGTTTTTGCTGCTGTTTACCTATTACATTCTCCTGTATCTGTGTTTTTGTTTTTGCTGCTGTTTACCTGTTACATTTGCCTGTACCTGTGTTTTTGTTTTTTTCTGCAGTTTGCCTATTACATTCGTCTTTACCTGTGTTTTTGTTTTTGCCGCTGTTTACCTATTACATTCGCCTGTACCTGTGTGTCTGTTTTTGCCACTGTTTACCTATTACATTCGCCTGTACCCGTGTTTTTCTTATTGTTGCTGTTTACCTGTTATTTTCTCCTGTACCTGTGTGTTTGGTTTTTTCTGCTGTTTAGGTAATACATTCACCTGTACCTGTGTTTTTGTTTTTGCTGCTGTTTAGCTATTGCATTCGCCTGTACCTGTGTGTGTGTTTTTCCCGCTGTTTACCTATTACATTCGCCTGTACCTGTGTTTTTGCTGTTGCTGCTGATTACCTATTACATTCGCCTGTACCTGTGTCTCAGTGTTTGCTACTCCTTACCTTTATCTTTCACCTGTACCTGTGTTGTTTCTTTTTTTTCATCTTTTTATCTATTATGGTTTCCTGTACCTGTTTTTTTTTGGATTTGCTGCTGTTTACCTATTACATTCGCCTGTACCTGTGTTTTTGTTTTTTCTACTGTTTATCTATTACATTTGCCTGTACCTGTGTTTTTATTTTTTCTGCCGTTTACCTATTACATTCACCTGTACCTGTGTGTCTGTTTTTGCTGCTGTTTACCTATTACATTCGCCTGTACCTGTGTGTCTGTTTTTGCTGCTGTTTACCTATTACATTCGCCTGTACCAGTTTTTAAAAATTTGCTGCTGTTTGCCTATTACATTCGCCTGTACCCGTGTTTTTGTTTTTTCTGCTGTTTACCTATTACATTCGCCTGTACCTGTGTGTCTGTTTTTGTCGCTGTTTACCTATTATATTCGTCTCTACCTGTGTGTCTGTTTTTGCTGCTGTTTACCTATTACATTCGCCTGTACCAGTTTTTTTTATTTGCTGCTGTTTGCCTATTACATTCGCCTGTACACGTGTTTTTGTTTTTTCTGCTGTTTGCCTATTACATTCGCCTGTACCTGTGTGTCTGTTTTTGTTGCTGTTTACCTATTACATTCGCCTGTACCTGTGTGTCTGTTTTTGCTGCTGTTTACCTATTACATCCGCCTGTACCTGTGTGTATGTTTTTGCTGCTGTTTACCGATTACATTCACCTGTACCTGTGATTTTCTTATTGTTGCTGTTTACCTGTTACTTTCGCCTGTACATGTGTGTTTGTTTTTATGCTGTTTAGGTAATACATTCACCTGGACATGCATTTTTGTTTTTGCTGCTGTTTACCTATTACATTTGCCTGTACCTGTGTTTTTCTTTTTGCTGCTGTTTACCTATTATATTCACCTGTATCTGTGTTTTTGTTTTTTCTGCTGTTTACCTATTACATTCGCCTGTACCTGTGTTTTTGTTTTAGCCGCTGTTTACCTATTACATTCGTCTGTACCTGTGTTTTTGTTTTAGCCGCTGTTTACCTATTACATTTGCCTATACCTGTCTTTTTGTTTATGCCGCTGTTTATCTATTACATTCGCCTGTACCTATGTGTATGTTTTTGCCACTGTTTACCTATTAGATTTGCCTGTACCTGTGTTTTTCTTATTGTTGCTGTTTACCTGTTACTTTCACCTGTAGCTGTGTGTTTGTTTTTTCTGCTGTTTAGGTAATACATTCACCTGTACTTGTGTTTTTGTTTTTGCTGCTGTTTACCTATTGCATTCGCCTGTACCTGTGTGTGTGTGTTTGCCACTGTTTACCTATTACATTCGCCTGTACCTGTGTTTTTCTTATTGTTGCTGTTTTCCTGTTACTTTAACCTGTACCTGTGTGTTTGTTTTTTTTCTGCTGTTTATGTAATACATTCAACTGTACCTGTGTTTTTCTTATTGTTGCTGTTTAACTGTTACTTTCACCTGTACCTGTGTGTTTGTTTTTTTCTGCTGGTTATGTAATACATTCACCTGTACCTGCATTTTTGTTTTTGCCAATGTTTAACTATTACATTCGTCAGTATCTGTGTTTTTGATTTTCTGCTGTTTACCTTTTACGTTCGCCTGAACCTGTGTTGTTGTTTTTTCTGCTGTTTGCCTATTACATTTGCCTGTACCTGTGTTTTTATTTTTTTCTGCTGATTACCTATTACATTTGCCTGTACCTGTGTTTTTGCTGTTGCTGCTGATTACCTATTATATTCACATGTACCTGTGTTTTTGTTTTTTCTGCTGTTTACCTATTACATTTGCCTGTACCTGTGTGTCTTTTTTTGTCGCTGTTTACCTATTACATTCACCTGTACCTGTGTGTCTGTTTTTGCAGCTGTTTACGTATTACATTCGCCTGTACCTGTTTTTTTTATTTGCTGCTGTTTGCCTATTACATTCGCCTGTGCCCGTGTTTTTGTTTTTTCTGCTGTTTACCTATTACATTCGCCTGTACCCGTGTTTTTCTTATTGCTGCTGTTTACCTGTTACTTTCACCTGTAGCTGTGTGTTTGTTTTTTCTGCTGCTTATGTAATACATTCACTTGTACCTGTGTTTTTGCTGTTGCTGCTGATTACCTGTTACATTTGCCTGTACCTGTGTTTTTGTTTTTTCTGCAGTTTACCTATTACATTCGCCTGTACCTGTGTGTATGTTTTTGCTGCTGTTTACCTATTACATTCGCCTGTACCTGTGTTTTTGTTTTTGCCACTGTTTACCTATTACATTCTCCTGTATCTGTGTTTTTGTTTTTGCTGCTGTTTACCTGTTACATTTGCCTGTACCTGTGTTTTTGTTTTTTCTGCAGTTTGCCTATTACATTCGTCTTTACCTGTGTTTTTGTTTTTGCCGCTGTTTACCTATTACATTCGCCTGTACCTGTGTGTCTGTTTTTGCCGCTGTTTACCTATTACATTCGCCTGTACCCGTGTTTTTCTTATTGTTGCTGTTTACCTGTTATTTTCTCCTGTACCTGTGTGTTTGGTTTTTTCTGCTGTTTAGGTAATACATTCACCTGTACCTGTGTTTTTGTTTTTGCTGCTGTTTAGCTATTGCATTCGCCTGTACCTGTGTGTGTGTTTTTCCCGCTGTTTACCTATTACATTCGCCTGTACCTGTGTTTTTGCTGTTGCTGCTGATTACCTATTACATTCGCCTGTACCTGTGTCTCAGTGTTTGCTACTCCTTACCTTTATCTTTCACCTGTACCTGTGTTGTTTCTTTTTTTTCATCTTTTTATCTATTATGGTTTCCTGTACCTGTTTTTTTTTTGGATTTGCTGCTGTTTACCTATTACATTCGCCTGTACCTGTGTTTTTGTTTTTTCTACTGTTTATCTATTACATTTGCCTGTACCTGTGTTTTTATTTTTTCTGCCGTTTACCTATTACATTCACCTGTACCTGTGTGTCTGTTTTTGCTGCTGTTTACCTATTACATTCGCCTGTACCAGTTTTTAAAAATTTGCTGCTGTTTGCCTATTACATTCGCCTGTACCCGTGTTTTTGTTTTTTCTGCTGTTTACCTATTACATTCGCCTGTACCCGTGTTTTTGTTTTTTCTGCTGTTTACCTATTACATTCGCCTGTACCTGTGTGTCTGTTTTTGCTGCTGTTTACCTATTACATTCGCCTGTACCAGTTTTTTTTATTTGCTGCTGTTTGCCTATTACATTCGCCTGTACCCGTGTTTTTGTTTTTTCTGCTGTTTGCCTATTACATTCGCCTGTACCTGTGTGTCTGTTTTTGTTGCTGTTTACCTATTACATTCGCCTGTACCTGTGTGTCTGTTTTTGCTGCTGTTTACCTATTACATCCGCCTGTACCTGTGTGTATGTTTTTGCTGCTGTTTACCGATTACATTCACCTGTACCTGTGATTTTCTTATTGTTGCTGTTTACCTGTTACTTTCGCCTGTACATGTGTGTTTGTTTTTATGCTGTTTAGGTAATACATTCACCTGGACATGCATTTTTGTTTTTTCTGCTGTTTACCTATTACATTTGCCTGTACCTGTGTTTTTCTTTTTGCTGCTGGTTACCTATTATATTCACCTGTATCTGTGTTTTTGTTTTTTCTGCTGTTTACCTATTACATTCGCCTGTACCTGTGTTTTTGTTTTAGCCGCTGTTTACCTATTACATTTGCCTATACCTGTGTTTTTGTTTATGCCGCTGTTTATCCATTACATTCGCCTGTACCTATGTGTATGTTTTTGCCACTGTTTACCTATTAGATTTGCCTGTACCTGTGTTTTTCTTATTGTTGCTGTTTACCTGTTACTTTCACCTGTAGCTGTGTGTTTGTTTTTTCTGCTGTTTAGGTAATACATTCACCTGTACCTGTGTTTTTGTTTTTTCTATTGTCTTGGTAATACATTCACCTGTACCTGTGTGTGTGTTTTTGCCACTGTTTACCTATTACATTCGCCTGTACCTGTGTTTTTCTTATTGTTGCTGTTTACCTGTTACTTTAACCTGTACCTGTGTGTTTGTTTTTTTTCTGCTGTTTATGTAATACATTCAACTGTACCTGTGTTTTTCTTATTGTTGCTGTTTAACTGTTACTTTCTCCTGTACCTGTGTGTTTGTTTTTTTCTGCTGGTTATGTAATACATTCACCTGTACCTGCATTTTTGTTTTTGCCAATGTTTAACTATTACATTCGTCAGTATCTGTGTTTTTGATTTTCTGCTGTTTACCTTGTACGTTCGCCTGAACCTGTGTTGTTGTTTTTTCTGCTGTTTGCCTATTACATTTGCCTGTACCTGTGTTTTTATTTTTTTCTGCTGATTACCTATTACATTTGCCTGTACCTGTGTTTATGCTGTTGCTGCTGATTACCTATTATATTCACATGTACCTGTGTTTTTGTTTTTTCTGCTGTTTACCTGTTACATTCGCCTGTACCTGTGTGTCTTTTTTTGTCGCTGTTTACCGATTACATTCGCCTGTACCTGTGTGTCTGTTTTTGCAGCTGTTTACGTATTACATTCGCCTGTACCTGTTTTTTTTATTTGCTGCTGTTTGCCTATTACATTCGCCTGTACCCGTGTTTTTGTTTTTTCTGCTGTTTACCTATTACATTCGCCTGTACCTGTGTGTTTGTTTTTTCTGCTGTTTATGTAATACATTCACCTGTACCTGTGTTTTTGTTTTTGCTGCTGTTTACCTATTGCATTCGCCTGTACCTATGTGTATGTTTTTGCCACTGTTTACCTATTACATTTGCCTGTACCTGTGTTTTTCTTATTGTTGCTGTTTACCTGTTACTTTCGCCTGTACCTGTGTGTTTGTTTTTTCTGCTGTTTATGAAATACATTCACCTGTACCTGTTATTTTTGCTGTTGCTGCTGATTACCTATTACATTTGCCCGTACCTGCGTTTTTCTTATTGTTGCTGTTTACCTGTTACTTTTGCCTGTACCTGTGTGTTTGTTTTTTCTGCTGTTTATGTAATACATTCACCTGTACCTGTTATTTTTGCTGTTGCTGCTGATTACCTATTACATTTGCCCGTACCTGCGTTTTTGCTGTTGCTGTTGATTACCTATGACATTCGCCCGTACCTGTGTTTTTGCTGTTGCTCCTGATTACCTATTGCATTCGCCTGTACCTGTGTTTTTCTTATTGTTGCAGTTTACCTGTTACTTTCGCCTGTACCTATGTGTTTGTTTTTCTGCTGTTTAGGTAATACATTCACCTGTACCTGTGTTTTTGTTTTTGCCGCTGTTTACCTATTATATTCGCCTGTATCTGTGTTTTTGTTTTTGCTGCTGTTTACCTATTACATTCGCCTGTACCTGTGTGTCTGTTTTTGCCGGTGTTTACCTATTACATTTGCCTGTACCTGTGTTTTTCTTATTGTTGCTGTTAACCTGTTACTTTCGCCTGTACCTATGTGTTTTTTTTTCTGCTGTTTAGGTAATACATTCACCTGTACCTGTGTTTTTGTTTTTGCTGCTGTTTTGATATTGCATTCGCCTGTACCTGTGTGTGTGTTTTTGCCGCTGTTTACCTATTACATTTCCCTGCACCTGTGTTTTTCTTATTGTTCCTGTTTACCTGTTACTTTCGCCTGTACCTGCGTGTTTGTTTTTTCTGCTGTTTAGGTAATACATTCACCTGTACCTGTGTTTTTGTTTTTGCTGCTGTTCAGCTATTGCATTCGCCTGTACCTGTTTGTGTGTTTTTGCCACTGTTGACCTATTACATTCGCCTGTACCTGTGTTTTTCTTATTGTTGCTGTTTACCTGTTACTTTTGCCTGTACCTGTGTGTTTGTGTTTTTAGGCTGTTTATGTAATACATTCACCTGTACATGCGTTTTTGTTTTTGCTGCTGTTTAGCTATTGCATTCGCCTGTACCTGTGTGTGTGTTTTTGCCGCTGTTTACCTATTACGTTTGCCTGTACCTGTGTTTTTGTTTTTTCTGCTGTTTACCTATTACATTCCCCTGTACCTGTGTTTTTGTTTTTTCTGCTGTTTACCTATTACATTTGCCTGTACCTGAATTTTTGTTTTTGGCCGCTGTTTACCTATTACATTCGCCTGTACCTGTGTTTTTGTTTTTTCTGCTCTTTGCCAATTACATTCCCCTGTACCCGTGTTTTTCTTATTGCTGCTGTTTACCTGTTACTTACGCCTGTACCTGTGTGTTTGTTTTTTTAGGCTGTTTATGTAATACAATCACCTGTACCTGCTTTTTTGTTTTTGCGGCTGTTTACCTATTACATTCAACTGTTTTTCTTATTGCTGCTGTGTACCTGTTACTTTCGCCTGTACCTGTGTGTTTGTTTTTTTCTGCTGTTTATGTAATACATTCACCTGTACCTGCGTTTTTGTTTTTGTCAATGTTTAACTATTACATTCGTCTGTATCTGTGTTTTTGTTTTTTGTGCTGTTTACCTTTTATGTTCACCTGTACCTGTATTTTTGCTTTTTATGCTGTTTGCCTATTACATTCGCCTGTTTGCCTGTACCTGCATTTTTGTTTTGGCTGCTGTTACCTATTACGTTTGCCTGTACCTGTGTTTTTGTTTATGCCGCTGTTTATCTATTACATTCGCCTGTACCTATGTGTATGTTTTTGCCACTGTTTACCTATTAGATTTGCCTGTACCTGTGTTTTTCTTATTGTTGCTGTTTACCTGTTACTTTCACCTGTACCTGTGTGTTTGTTTTTTCTGCTGTTTAGGTAATACATTCACCTGTACTTGTGTTTTTGTTTTTGCTGCTGTTTACCTATTGCATTCGCCTGTACCTGTGTGTGTGTTTTTGCCACTGTTTACCTATTACATTCGCCTGTACCTGTGTTTTTCTTATTGTTGCTGTTTACCTGTTACTTTAACCTGTACCTGTGTGTTTGTTTTTTTTCTGCTGTTTATGTAATACATTCAACTGTACCTGTGTTTTTCTTATTGTTGCTGTTTAACTGTTACTTTCACCTGTACCTGTGTGTTTGTTTTTTTCTGCTGGTTATTTAATACATTCACCTGTACCTGCATTTTTGTTTTTGCCAATGTTTAACTATTACATTCGTCAGTATCTGTGTTTTTGATTTTCTGCTGTTTACCTTGTACGTTCGCCTGAACCTGTGTTGTTGTTTTTTCTGCTGTTTGCCTATTACATTTGCCGTACCTGTGTTTTTATTTTTTTCTGCTGATTACCTATTACATTTGCCTGTAGCTGTGTTTTTGCTGTTGCTGCTGATTACCTATTATATTCACATGTACCTGTGTTTTTGTTTTTTCTGCTGTTTACCTGTTACATTCGCCTGTACCTGTGTGTCTTTTTTTGTCGCTGTTTACCTATTACATTCGCCTGTACCTGTGTGTCTGTTTTTGGAGCTGTTTACGTATTACATTCGCCTGTACCTGTTTTTTTTATTTGCTGCTGTTTGCCTATTACATTCGCCTGTACCCGTGTTTTTGTTTTTTCTGCTGTTTACCTATTACATTCGCCTGTACCTGTGTGTTTGTTTTTTCTGCTGTTTATGTAATACATTCACCTGTACCTGTGTTTTTGTTTTTGCTGCTGTTTACCTATTGCATTCGCCTGTACCTATGTGTATGTTTTTGCCACTGTTTACCTATTACATTTGCCTGTACCTGTGTTTTTCTTATTGTTGCTGTTTACCTGTTACTTTCGCCTGTAGCTGTGTGTTTGTTTTTCTGCTGTTTATGTAATACATTCACCTGTACCTGTTATTTTTGCTGTTGCTGCTGATTACCTATTACATTCGCCCGTACCTGCGTTTTTGCTGTTGCTGCTGATTACCTATTGCATTCGCCTGTACCTGTGTTTTTCTTATTGTTGCAGTTTACCTGTTACTTTCGCCTGTACCTATGTGTTTGTTTTTCTGCTGTTTATGTAATACATTCACCTGTACCTGTTATTTTTGCTGTTGCTGCTGATTACCTATGACATTCGCCCGTACCTGCGTTTTTGCTGTTGCTGCTGATTACCTATTGCATTCGCCTGTACCTGTGTTTTTCTTATTGTTGCTGTTTACCTGTTACTTTCGCCTGTACCTGTGTGTTTGTTTTTTCTGCTGTTTATGTAATACATTCACCTGTACCTGTTATTTTTGCTGTTGCTGCTGATTACCTATGACATTCGCCCGTACCTGTGTTTTTGCTGTTGCTCCTGATTACCTATTGCATTCGCCTGTACCTGTGTTTTTCTTATTGTTGCAGTTTACCTGTTACTTTCGCCTGTACCTATGTGTTTGTTTTTCTGCTGTTTAGGTAATACATTCACCTGTACCTGTGTTTTTGTTTTTGCCGCTGTTTACCTATTATATTCGCCTGTATCTGTGTTTTTGTTTTTGCTGCTGTTTACCTATTACATTCGCCTGTACCTGTGTGTCTGTTTTTGCCGGTGTTTACCTATTACATTTGCCTGTACCTGTGTTTTTCTTATTGTTGCTGTTTACCTGTTACTTTCGCCTTACCTGTGTGTTTGTTTTTCTGCTGTTTAGGTGTTACATTCACCTATACCTACGTTTTTTTTTGCTGCTTTTAAGCTATTGCATTCGCCTGTACCTGAATGTGTGTTCTTGCCGCTGTTTACCTATTATGTTCGCCTGTACCTGTGTTTTTGTTTTTTCTGCTGTTTACCTATTACATTTGCCTCTACCTGTGTTTTTCTTATTGTTCCTGTTTACCTGTTACTTTCGCCTGTACTTGTGTGTTTGTTTTTTCTGCTGTTTAGGTAATACATTCACCTGTACCTGTGTTTTTGTTTTTGCCGCTGTTTCCCTATTATATTCGCCTGTATCTGTGTTTTTGCTTTTGCTGCTGTTTACCTATTACATTCACCTGTATCTGTGTTTTTCTTATTGTTGCTGTTTACCTGTTACTGTCGCCTGTACCTGTGTGTTTGTTTTATCTGCTGTTTAGGTAATACATTCACCTGTACCTGTGTTTTTGTTTTTGCTGCTGTTTTGATATTGCATTCGCCTGTACCTGTGTGTGTGTTTTTGCCGCTGTTTACCTATTACATTTCCCTGCACCTGTGTTTTTCTTATTGTTCCTGTTTACCTGTTACTTTCGCCTGTACCTGCGTGTTTGTTTTTTCTGCTGTTTAGGTAATACATTCACCTGTACCTGTGTTTTTGTTTTTGCTGCTGTTCAGCTATTGCATTCGCCTGTACCTGTTTGTGTGTTTTTGCCACTGTTGACCTATTACATTCGCCTGTACCTGTGTTTTTCTTATTGTTGCTGTTTACCTGTTACTTTTGCCTGTACCTGTGTGTTTGTGTTTTTAGGCTGTTTATGTAATACATTCACCTGTACATGCGTTTTTGTTTTTGCTGCTGTTTAGCTATTGCATTCGCCTGTACCTGTGTTTTTGTTTTTTCTGCTGTTTACCTATTACATTCCCCTGTACCTGTGTTTTTGTTTTTTCTGCTGTTTACCTATTACATTTGCCTGTACCTGAATTTTTGTTTTTGGCCGCTGTTTACCTATTACATTCGCCTGTACCTGTGTTTTTGTTTTTTCTGCTCTTTGCCAATTACATTCCCCTGTACCCGTGTTTTTCTTATTGCTGCTGTTTACCTGTTACTTACGCCTGTACCTGTGTGTTTGTTTTTTTAGGCTGTTTATGTAATACAATCACCTGTACCTGCTTTTTTGTTTTTGCGGCTGTTTACCTATTACATTCAACTGTTTTTCTTATTGCTGCTGTGTACCTGTTACTTTCGCCTGTACCTGTGTGTTTGTTTTTTTCTGCTGTTTATGTAATACATTCACCTGTACCTGCGTTTTTGTTTTTGTCAATGTTTAACTATTACATTCGTCTGTATCTGTGTTTTTGTTTTTTGTGCTGTTTACCTTTTATGTTCACCTGTACCTGTATTTTTGCTTTTTATGCTGTTTGCCTATTACATTCGCCTGTTTGCCTGTACCTGCATTTTTGTTTTGGCTGCTGTTACCTATTACGTTTGCCTGTACCTGTGTTTTTGTTATTTCTGCTGTTTACCTATTACATTCGCCTGTACATGTGTGTCTGTTTTTGTCGGTGTTTAACTATTACATTCGCCTGTACCTGTTTTTATGCTGTTGCTGCTGATTACCTATTACATTCGCCTGTACCCATGTTTTTCTTATTGCTGTTTTTTACTTGTTACTTTTGCCTGTACCTGTGTTTTTCTTATTGTTGCTGTTTACCTGTTACTTTCGCCTGTACCTGTGTGTTTGTTTTTTCTGCTGTTTATGTAATGCATTCACCTGTACCTGTTATTTTTGCTGTTGCTGCTGATTACCTATTACATTCGCCCGTACCTGTGTTTTTGCTGTTGCTCCTGATTACCTATTGCATTCGCCTGTACCTGTGTTTTTCTTATTGTTGCAGTTTACCTGTTACTTTCGCCTGTACCTATGTGTTTGTTTTTCTGCTGTTTAGGTAATACATTCACCTGTACCTGTGTTTTTATTTTTGCCGCTGTTTACCTATTACATTCGCCTGTACCTGTGTTTTTCTTATTGTTCCTGTTTACCTGTTACTTTCGCCTGTACCTGTGTGTTTGTTTTTTTCTGCTGTTTAGGTAATACATTCACCTGTACCTGTGTTTTTATTTTTGCCGCTGTTTACCTATTACATTCGCCTGTACCTGTGTGTCTGTTTTTGCCGGTGTTTAACTATTACATTTGCCTGTACCTGTGTTTTTCTTATTGTTGCTGTTTACCTGTTACTTTCGCCTTACCTGTGTGTTTGTTTTTTCTGCTGTTTAGGTGTTACATTCACCTATACCTACGTTTTTTTTTGCTGCTTTTAAGCTATTGCATTCGCCTGTACCTGAATGTGTGTTCTTGCCGCTGTTTACCTATTATGTTCGCCTGTACCTGTGTTTTTGTTTTTTCTGCTGTTTACCTATTACATTTGCCTCTACCTGTGTTTTTCTTATTGTTCCTGTTTACCTGTTACTTTCGCCTGTACTTGTGTGTTTGTTTTTTCTGCTGTTTAGGTAATACATTCACCTGTACCTGTGTTTTTGTTTTTGCCGCTGTTTCCCTATTATATTCGCCTGTAGCTGTGTGTATGCTTTTGCTGCTGTTTACCTATTACATTCACCTGTATCTGTGTTTTTCTTATTGTTGCTGTTTACCTGTTACTGTCGCCTGTACCTGTGTGTTTGTTTTATCTGCTGTTTAGGTAATACGTTCACCTGTACCTGTGTTTTTGTTTTTGCTGCTGTTTTGATATTGCATTCACCTGTACCTGTGTGTGTGTTTTTGCCGCTGTTTACCTATTACATTTCCCTGCACCTGTGTTTTTCTTATTGTTCCTGTTTACCTGTTACTTTCGCCTGTACCTGCGTGTTTGTTTTTTCTGCTGTTTAGGTAATACATTCACCTGTACCTGTGTTTTTGTTTTTGCTGCTGTTCAGCTATTGCATTCGCCTGTACCTGTTTGTGTGTTTTTGCCACTGTTGACCTATTACATTCGCCTGTACCTGTGTTTTTCTTATTGTTGCTGTTTACCTGTTACTTTTGCCTGTACCTGTGTGTTTGTGTTTTTAGGCTGTTTATGTAATACATTCACCTGTACATGCGTTTTTGTTTTTGCTGCTGTTTAGCTATTGCATTCGCCTGTACCTGTGTGTGTGTTTTTGCCGCTGTTTACCTATTACGTTTGCCTGTACCTGTGTTTTTGTTTTTTCTGCTGTTTACCTATTACATTCCCCTGTACCTGTGTTTTTGTTTTTTCTGCTGTTTACCTATTACATTCCCCTGTACCTGTGTTTTTGTTTTTTCTGCTGTTTACCTATTACATTTGCCTGTACCTGAATTTTTGTTTTTGGCCGCTGTTTACCTATTACATTCGCCTGTACCTGTGTTTTTGTTTTTTCTGCTCTTTGCCAATTACATTCCCCTGTACCCGTGTTTTTCTTATTGCTGCTGTTTACCTGTTACTTACGCCTGTACCTGTGTGTTTGTTTTTTTAGGCTGTTTATGTAATACAATCACCTGTACCTGCTTTTTTGTTTTTGCGGCTGTTTACCAATTACATTCAACTGTTTTTCTTATTGCTGCTGTGTACCTGTTACTTTCGCCTGTACCTGTGTGTTTGTTTTTTTCGGCTGTTTATGTAATATATTCACCTGTACCTGCATTTTTGTTTTTGCTGCTGTTTACCTATTACATTCACCTGTACCTGTGTTTTTGTTTTTGCTGCTGTTTACCTATTACATTCAACTGTGCCCATGTTTTTCTTATTGCTGCTGTGTACCTGTTACTTTCGCCTGTACCTGTGTGTTTGTTTTTTTCTGCTGTTTATGTAATACATTCACCTGTACCTGCGTTTTTGTTTTTGTCAATGTTTAACTATTACATTCGTCTGTATCTGTGTTTTTGTTTATTCTGCTGTTTACCTTTTACGTTCACCTGTACCTGTATTTTTGCTTTTTTTGCTGTTTGCCTATTACATTCGCCTGTACCTGTGTTTTTCTTATTGTTCCCGTTTACCTGTTACTTTCGCCTGTACCTGTGTTTTTGTTTTTTCTATTGTCTAGGTAATACATTCACCTGTACCTGTGTTTTTGTTTTTGCTGCCGTTTAGCTATTGCATTCGCCTGTACCTGACTGTGTGTTGTTGCCGCTGTTTACCTATTATGTTCACCTGTACCTGTGTTTTTGCTTTTTCTGCTGTTTACCTATTACATTCGCCTCTACCTGTGTTTTTCTTATTGTTCCTGTTTACCTGTTACTTTCACCTGTACCTATGTGTTTGTTTTTTAGGTAATACATTCACCTGTACCTGTGTTTTTGTTTTTTCTATTGTCTAGGTAATACATTCACCTGTACCTGTGTTTTTGTTTTTGCTGCCGTTTAGCTATTGCATTCGCCTGTACCTGACTGTGTGTTGTTGCCGCTGTTTACCTATTATGTTCACCTGTACCTGTGTTTTTGCTTTTTCTGCTGTTTAGCTATTGCATTCGCCTGTACCTGAATGTGTTTTTGCCGCTGTTTACCTATTTCATTCGCCTGTACCTGTGTTTTTGTTTTTTCTGCTGTTTACCTATTACATTCACCTGTACCTGTGTTTTTCTTATTGTTCCCGTTTACCTGTTACTTTCGCCTGTACCTGTGTGTTTGTTTTTTCTGCTGTTTAGGTAATACATTCACCTGTACCTGTGTTTTTGTTTTTTCTATTGTCTAGGTAATACATTCACCTGTACCTGTGTTTTTGTTTTTGCTGCCGTTTAGCTATTGCATTCGCCTGTACCTGACTGTGTGTTGTTGCCGCTGTTTACCTATTATGTTCACCTGTACCTGTGTTTTTGCTTTTTCTGCTGTTTACCTATTACATTCGCCTCTACCTGTGTTTTTCTTATTGTTCCTGTTTACCTGTTACTTTCACCTGTACCTATGTGTTTGTTTTTTCTGCTGTTTAGGTAATACATTCACCTGTACCTGTGTTTGTGTTTTTGCCGCTGTTTACCTATTATATTCGCCTGTATCTGTGTTTTTGTTTTTGCTGCTGTTTACCTATTACATTCGCCTCTACCTGTGTTTTTCTTATTGTTCCTGTTTACCTGTTACTTTCGCCTGTACCAATGTGTTTGTTTTTTCTAATGTTTAGGTAATACATTCACCTGTACCTGTGTTTGTGTTTTTGCCGCTGTTTACCTATTATATTCGCCTGTATCTGTGTTTTTGTTTTTGCTGCTGTTTACCTATTACATTCGCCTGTACCTGTGTTTTTGTTTTTGCCGCTGTTTACCTATTACATTTGCCTGTCCCTGCATTTTTGTTTTTGGCCGCTGTTTACCAATTACATTCGCCTGTACCTGTGTTTTTGTTTTTTCTGCTGTTTACCTATTACATTCGCCTGTACCCATGTTTTTGTTTTTTCTGCTGTTTACCCAGTACATTCGCCTGTACCCGTGTGTTTGTTTTTTCTGCTGTTTACCTATTTCATTCGCCTGTAACCATGTTTTTGTTTTTTTCTGCTGTTTACCTATTTCATTCGTCTGTACCCATGTTTTTGTTTTTTCTGCTGTTTATCTATTACATTTGCCGGTCCCTGCATTTTTGTTTTTGGCCGCTGTTTACCTATTACATTCGCCTGTACCCGTGTTTTTGTTTTTTCTGCTGTTTACCTATTACATTTGCCTGTACGTGTGTTTTTCTTATTGCTGCTGTTTACCTGTCACTTTCGCCTGTACCCGTGTTTTTCTTATTGCTGCTGTTTACCTGTTACTTTCGCCTGTACCTGTGTTTTATTTTTAGGCTGTTTATGTAATACATTCACCTGTACCTGGGTTTTTGATTTTGCTGCTGTTTACCTATTACATTCGCCTGTACCCATGTTTTTCTTATTGCTGCTGTTTACCTGTTCCTTTTGCCTGTACCTGTGTGTGTTTTTTTTCTGCTGTTTATGTAATACATTCACCTGTACGTTTCATTCTTGTTTTTGTCTATGTTTAACTATTACATTCATCTGTATCTGTGTTTTTGTTTATTTCTGCTGTTTACCTTTTAAGTTCGCCTGTACCTGTATTTTAGCATTTCTTGCTGTTTGCCTATTAAATTCGCCTGTACCCGTGTGTTTGTTTATTCTGCTGTTTACCTATTAAATTCGCCTGTACCTGCGTTTTTGTTTTGGGCCACTGTTTACCTATTATGTTCGCCTGTACCTGTGTTTTTGTTTTTACTGCTGTTTACCTATTACATTCGCCTGTACCCGTGTTTTTGTTTTTTCTGTTCTTTACCTATTACATTCGCCTGTACCTGTGCTTTTCTTATTGCTGCTGTTTACCTGTTACTTTCACCTGTACCTGTGTGTTTGTTTTTTAGGCTGTTTATGTAATACATTCACCTCTACCTGCATTTTTTTTTGCTGCCGTTTACCTATTACATTCGCCTGTACCCATGTTTTTCTTATTGCTGCTGTTTAACTGTTACTTTCACCTGTACCTGTGTGTTTGATTTTTTCTGCTGTTTATGTAATACATTCACCTGTACCTGCATTTTTGTTTTTGCCAATGTTTAACTATTACATTCATCAGTATCTGTGTTTTTGCTTTTCTGCTGTTTATCTTTTACGTTTGCCTGTACCTGTGTTTTTGTTTATTCTGCTGTTTACCTATTACATTCGCCAGTACCTGTGTTGTTGTTTTTTCTGCTGTTTGCCTATTACATTTGCCTGTACCCGTGTTTTTGTTTTTTTCTGCTGTTTACCTATTACATTCGCCCGTACCCATGTGTTTGTTTATTCTGTTGTTTACCTATTACATTCGCCTGTACCTGCGTTTTTGTTTTTGGTCGCTGTTTACCTATTACATTCACCTGTACCTGTGTTTTTTCTGTTGCTGCTTATTACCTCTCACATTCACCTGTATCTGTGTTTTTGTTTTTGCTGCTGTTTACCTATTACATTCGCCTGTACACGTTTTTCGTTTTTTTCTGCTGTTTACCTATTACATTCGCCTGTACCTGTGTTTTTGTTTTTTCTTCTGTTTACCTATTACATTCGCCCGTACCCATGTGTTTGTTTATTCTGTTGTTTACCTATTACATTCGCCTGTACCTGCGTTTTTGTTTTTGGCCGCTCTTTACCTATTACATTCGCCTGTACCTGTGTTTTTTTCTGTTGCTGCTTATTACCTCTCACATTCACCTGTATCTCTGTTTTTGTTTTTGCTGCTGTTTACCTATTACATTCGCCTGTACACGTTTTTCGTTTTTTTCTGCAGTTTACCTACTACATTCGCCTGTACCTGTGTTTTTGTTTTTTCTTCTGTTTACCTATTACATTCGCCCATACCCATGTGTTTGTTTATTCTGCTGTTTACCTATTACATTCGCCTGTACCTGCATTTTTGTTTTTGGCCGCTGTTTACCTATTACATTCGCCTGTACCTGTGTTTTTGCTGTTGCTGCCTATTACCTCTTACATTCGCCTGTTACCGTGTTTTTCTTATTGCTGTAGTTTACCTGTTACTTTCACCTGTACCTGTGTGTTTATTGTTTCTGTAGTTTATGTAATACATTCACCTGTACCTGCATTTTTGTTTTTGGTGCTGTTTAGGTATTGCATTCTGCCTGTACCTGTGTGTCTGTTTTGCCTATGTTTAACTATTACATTCGCCTGTACCTGTGTTTTTCTTATTGTTCCTGTTTACCTGTTACTTTCGCCTGTACCTGTGTTTTTGTTTTTGCTGCTGTTTAGCTATTGCATTCTCCTGTACCTGTGTGTGTGTGTTTTTGCCACTGTTGACCTATTACATTCGCCTGTACCTGTGTGTTTGTTTTTTCTGCTGTCTAGGTAATACATTCACCTGTACCTGTGTTTTTGTTTTGCCGCTGTTTACCTATTACATTCCCCTGTACCTGTGTGTCTGTTTTTGCAGCTGTTTACGTATTACATTCGCCTGTACCTGTTTTTTTTTATTTGCTGCTGTTTGTCTATTACATTCGCGTGTACCCGTTTTTTTTTGTTTTTTCTGCTGTTTACATATTACATTCGCCTGTACCTGTCTTTTTTATTTGCTTCTGTTTGCCTATTACATTCGCCTGTACCCGTGTTTTTGTTTTTTCTGCTGTTTACCTATTACATTTGCCTGTACCCGTGTTTTTCTTATTGCTGCTGTTTACCTGTTACTTTCACCTGTAGCTGTGTGTTTGTTTTTTCTGCTGCTTATGTAATACATTCACTTGTACCTGTGTTTTTGCTGTTGCTGCTGATTTCCTATTACATTCGCCTGTGCCTGTGTTTTTGCTGTTGCTGCTGATTACCTATTACATTCGCCTGTGCCTGAGTTTTTGCTGTTGCTGCTGTTTACCTGTTACATTTGCCTGTAGCCGTGTTTTTCTTATTGCTGTAGTTTACCTATTACATTCGCCTGTACCTGTGTTTTTCTTATGGTTGCTGTTTACCTGTTACTTTCGCCTGAACCTGTGTGTTTGTTTTTTCTGCTGTTTATGTAATACATTCACCTGTACCTGCAGTTTTGTTTTTGCTGCTGTTTACCTGTTACATTCGCCTGTACCTGTGTTTTTGTTTTTGCCGCTGATTACCTATTACATTTGCCTGTATCTGTGTTTTTGTTTTTGCTGTTGTTTACCTATTACATTCGCCTGTACCTGTGTTTTTGTTTTTTCTGCAGTTTACCTATTACATTCGCCTGTACCTGTGTGTATGTTTTTGCTGCTGTTTACCTATTACATTCGCCTGTACCTGTGTTTTTGTTTTTGCCACTGTTTACCTATTACATTCTCCTGTATCTGTGTTTTTGTTTTTGCTGCTGTTTACCTGTTACCTTTGCCTGTACCTGTGTTTTTGTTTTTTTCTGCAGTTTGCCTATTACATTCGTCTTTACCTGTGTTTTTGTTTTTGCCGCTGTTTACCTATTACATTCGCCTGTACCTGTGTGTCTGTTTTTGCCGCTGTTTACCTATTACATTCGCCTGTACCCGTGTTTTTCTTATTGTTGCTGTTTACCTGTTATTTTCTCCTGTACCTGTGTGTTTGGTTTTTTCTGCTGTTTAGGTAATACATTCACCTGTACCTGTGTTTTTGTTTTTGCTGCTGTTTAGCTATTGCATTCGCCTGTACCTGTGTGTGTGTTTTTCCCGCTGTTTACCTATTACATTCGCCTGTACCTGTGTTTTTGCTGTTGCTGCTGATTACCTATTACATTCGCCTGTACCTGTGTCTCAGTGTTTGCTACTCCTTACCTTTATCTTTCACCTGTACCTGTGTTGTTTCTTTTTTTTCATCTTTTTATCTATTATGGTTTCCTGTACCTGTTTTTTTTGGATTTGCTGCTGTTTACCTATTACATTCGCCTGTACCTGTGTTTTTGTTTTTTCTACTGTTTATCTATTACATTTGCCTGTACCTGTGTTTTTATTTTTTCTGCCGTTTACCTATTACATTCGCCTGTACCTGTGTGTCTGTTTTTGTCGCTATTTACCTATTACATTCGCCTGTACCTGTGTGTCTGTTTTTGCTGCTGTTTACCTATTACATTCGCCTGTACCAGTTTTTAAAAATTTGCTGCTGTTTGCCTATTACATTCGCCTGTACCTGTGTGTCTGTTTTTTCTGCTGTTTACCTATTACATTCGCCTGTACCTGTGTGTCTGTTTTTGTCGCTGTTTACCTATTATATTCGCCTCTACCTGTGTGTCTGTTTTTGCTGCTGTTTACCTATTACATTCGCCTGTACCAGTTTTTTTATTTGCTGCTGTTTGCCTATTACATTCGCCTGTACCCGTGTTTTTGTTTTTTCTGCTGTTTGCCTATTACATTCGCCTGTACCTGTGTGTCTGTTTTTGTTGCTGTTTACCTATTACATTCGCCTGTACCTGTGTGTCTGTTTATGCTGCTGTTTACCTATTACATCCGCCTGTACCTGTGTGTATGTTTTTGCTGCTGTTTACCGATTACATTCACCTGTACCTGTGATTTTCTTATTGTTGCTGTTTACCTGTTACTTTCGCCTGTACATGTGTGTTTGTTTTTATGCTGTTTAGGTAATACATTCACCTGGACATGCATTTTTGTTTTTGCTGCTGTTTACCTGTTACATTTGCCTGTACCTGTGTTTTTGTTTTAGCCGCTGTTTACCTATTACATTTGCCTATACCTGTGTTTTTTGTTTATGCCGCTGTTTATCTATTACATTCGCCTGTACCTATGTGTATGTTTTTGCCACTGTTTACCTATTAGATTTGCCTGTACCTGTGTTTTTCTTATTGTTGCTGTTTACCTGTTACTTTCACCTGTAGCGGTGTGTTTGTTTTTTCTGCTGTTTAGGTAATACATTCACCTGTACTTGTGTTTTTGTTTTTGCTGCTATTTACCTATTGCATTCGCCTTTACCTGTGTGTGTGTTTTTGCCGCTGTTTACCTATTACATTCGCCTGTACCTGTGTGTTTGTTTTTTTTCTGCTGTTTATGTAATACATTCAACTGTACCTGTGTTTTTCTTATTGTTGCTGTTTAACTGTTACTTTCACCTGTACCTGTGTGTTTGTTTTTTTCTGCTGGTTATGTAATACATTCACCTGTACCTGCATTTTTGTTTTTGCCAATGTTTAACTATTACATTCGTCAGTATCTGTGTTTTTGATTTTCTGCTGTTTACCTTTTACGTTCGCCTGTACCTGTGTTGTTGTTTTTTCTGCTGTTTGCCTATTACATTTGCCTTTACCTTTGTTTTTATTTTTTTCTGCTGATTACCTATTACATTTGCCTGTACCTGTGTTTTTGCTGTTGCTGCTGATTACCTATTATATTCACATGTACCTGTGTTTTTGTTTTTTCTGCTGTTTACCTGTTACATTCGCCTGTACCTGTGTGTCTTTTTTTGTCGCTGTTTACCTATCACATTCGCCTGTACCTGTGTGTCTGTTTTTGCAGCTGTTTACGTATTACATTCGCCTGTACCTGTTTTTTTATTTGCTGCTGTTTGCCTATTACATTCGCCTGTACCCGTGTTTTTGTTTTTTCTGCTGTTTACCTATTACATTCGCCTGTACCTGTTTTTTTATTTGCTGCTGTTTGCCTATTACATTCGCCTGTACCCGTGTTTTTGTTTTTTCTGCTGTTTACCTATTACATTCGCCTGTACCCGTGTTTTTCTTATTGCTGCTGTTTACCTGTTACTTTCACCTGTAGCTGTGTGTTTGTTTTTTCTGCTGCTTATGTAATACATTCACTTGTACCTGTGTTTTTGCTGTTGCTGCTGATTACCTGTTACATTTGCCTGTACCTGTGTTTTTGCTGTTGCTGCTGATTACCTATTATATTCACATGTACCTGTGTTTTTGTTTTTTCTGCTGTTTACCTGTTACATTCGCCTGTACCTGTGTGTCTGTTTTGGCAGCTGTTTACGTATTACATTCGCCTGTACCTGTTTTTTTTATTTGCTGCTGTTTGTCTATTACATTCGCGTGTACCTGTGTTTTTTGTTTTTTCTGCTGTTTACCTATTACATTCGCCTGTACCTGTCTTTTTTATTTGCTTCTGTTTGCCTATTACATTCGCCTGTACCCGTGTTTTTGTTTTTTCTGCTGTTTACCTATTACATTTGCCTGTACCCGTGTTTTTCTTATTGCTGCTGTTTACCTGTTACTTTCACCTGTAGATGTGTGTTTGTTTTTTCTGCTGCTATGTAATACATTCACTTGTACCTGTGTTTTTGCTGTTGCTGCTGATTTCCTATTACATTCGCCTGTGCCTGTGTTTTTGCTGTTGCTGCTGATTACCTATTACATTCGCCTGTGCCTGAGTTTTTGCTGTTGCTGCTGTTTACCTGTTACATTTGCCTGTAGCCGTGTTTTTCTTATTGCTGTAGTTTACCTATTACATTCGCCTGTACCTGTGTTTTTCTTATGGTTGCTGTTTACCTGTTACTTTCGCCTGAACCTGTGTGTTTGTTTTTTCTGCTGTTTATGTAATACATTCACCTGAACCTGCAGTTTTGTTTTTGCTGCTGTTTACCTATTACATTCGCCTGTACCTGTGTTTTTGTTTTTGCCGCTGATTACCTATTACATTCGCCTGTATCTGTGTTTTTGTTTTTGCTGTTGTTTACCTATTACATTCGCCTGTACCTGTGTTTTTGTTTTTTCTGCAGTTTACCTATTACATTCGCCTGTACCTGTGTGTATGTTTTTGCTGCTGTTTACCTATTACATTCGCCTGTACCTGTGTTTTTGTTTTTGCCACTGTTTACCTATTACATTCTCCTGTATCTGTGTTTTTGTTTTTGCTGCTGTTTACCTGTTACATTTGCCTGTACCTGTGTTTTTGTTTTTTTCTGCAGTTTGCCTATTACATTCGTCTTTACCTGTGTTTTTGTTTTTGCCGCTGTTTACCTATTACATTCGCCTGTACCTGTGTGTCTGTTTTTGCCACTGTTTACCTATTACATTCGCCTGTTCCCGTGTTTTTCTTATTGTTGCTGTTTACCTGTTATTTTCTCCTGTACCTGTGTGTTTGGTTTTTTTCTGCTGTTTAGGTAATACATTCACCTGTACCTGTGTTTTTGTTTTTGCTGCTGTTTAGCTATTGCATTCGCCTGTACCTGTGTGTGTTTTTCCCGCTGTTTACCTATTACATTCGCCTGTACCTGTGTTTTTGCTGTTGCTGCTGATTACCTATTACATTCGCCTGTACCTGTGTCTCAGTGTTTGCTACTCCTTACCTTTATCTTTCACCTGTACCTGTGTTGTTTCTTTTTTTCATCTTTTTATCTATTATGGTTTCCTGTACCTGTTTTTTTTTGGATTTGCTGCTGTTTACCTATTACATTCGCCTGTACCTGTGTGTCTGTTTTTGCTGCTGTTTACCTATTACATTCGCCTGTACCAGTTTTTAAAAATTTGCTGCTGTTTGCCTATTACATTCGCCTGTACCCGTGTTTTTGTTTTTTCTGCTGTTTACCTATTACATTCGCCTGTACCTGTGTGTCTGTTTTTGTCGCTGTTTACCTATTATATTCGCCTCTACCTGTGTGTCTGTTTTTGCTGCTGTTTACCTATTACATTCGCCTGTACCAGTTTTTTTTATTTGCTGCTGTTTGCCTATTACATTTGCCTGTACCCGTGTTTTTGTTTTTTCTGCTGTTTGCCTATTACATTCACCTGTACCTGTGTGTCTGTTTTTGTTGCTGTTTACCTATTACATTCGCCTGTACCTGTGTGTCTGTTTTTGCTGCTGTATACCTATTACATCCGCCTGTACCTGTGTGTATGTTTTTGCTGCTGTTTACCGATTACATTCACCTGTACCTGTGATTATCTTATTGTTGCTGTTTACCTGTTACTTTCGCCTGTACATGTGTGTTTGTTTTTATGCTGTTTAGGTAATACATTCACCTGGACATGCATTTTTGTTTTTGCTGCTGTTTACCTATTACATTTGCCTGTACCTGTGTTTTTCTTTTTGCTGCTGTTTACCTATTATATTCACCTGTATCTGTGTTTTTGTTTTTTCTGCTGTTTACCTATTACATTCGCCTGTACCTGTGTTTTTGTTTTAGCCGCTGTTTACCTATTACATTTGCCTATACCTGTCTTTTTGTTTATGCCGCTGTTTATCTATTACATTCGCCTGTACCTATGTGTATGTTTTTGCCACTGTTTACCTATTAGATTTGCCTGTACCTGTGTTTTTCTTATTGTTGCTGTTTACCTGTTACTTTCACCTGTAGCTGTGTGTTTGTTTTTTCTGCTGTTTAGGTAATACATTCACCTGTACTTGTGTTTTTGTTTTTGCTGCTGTTTACCTACTGCATTCGCCTGTACCTGTGTGTGTGTTTTTGCCACTGTTTACCTATTACATTCGCCTGTACCTGTGTTTTTCTTATTGTTGCTGTTTACCTGTTACTTTAACCTGTACCTGTGTGTTTGCTTTTTTTCTGCTGTTTATGTAATACATTCAACTGTACCTGTGTTTTTCTTATTGTTGCTGTTTAACTGTTACTTTCACCTGTACCTGTGTGTTTGTTTTTTTCTGCTGGTTATGTAATACATTCACCTGTACCTGCATTTTTGTTTTTGCCAATGTTTAACTATTACATTCGTCAGTATCTGTGTTTTTGATTTTCTGCTGTTTACCTTTTACGTTCGCCTGAACCTTGGTTGTTGTTTTTTCTGCTGTTTGCCTATTATATTTGCCTGTACCTGTGTTTTTATTTTTTTCTGCTGATTACCTATTACATTTGCCTGTACCTGTGTTTTTGCTGTTGCTGCTGATTACCTATTATATTTGCCTGTACCTGTGTGTCTTTTTTTGTCGCTGTTTACCTGTTACATTCACCTGTACCTGTGTGTCAGTTTTTGCAGCTGTTTACGTATTACATTCGCCTGTACCTGTTTTTTTTATTTGCTGCTGTTTGCCTATTACATTCGCCTGTACCCGTGTTTTTGTTTTTTCTGCTGTTTACCTATTACATTCGCCTGTACCCGTGTTTTTCTTATTGCTGCTGTTTACCTGTTACTTTCACCTGTAGCTGTGTGTTTGTTTTTTCTGCTGCTTATGTAATACATTCACTTGTACCTGTGTTTTTGCTGTTGCTGCTGATTACCTGTTACATTTGCCTGTACCTGTGTTTTTGTTTTTTCTGCAGTTTACCTATTACATTCGCCTGTACCTGTGTTTTTCTTATTGTTGCTGTTTACCTGTTATTTTCTCCTGTACCTGTGTGTTTGGTTTTTTCTGCAGTTTGCCTATTACATTCGTCTTTACCTGTGTTTTTGTTTTTGCCGCTGTTTACCTATTACATTCGCCTGTACCCGTGTTTTTCTTATTGTTGCTGTTTACCTGTTATTTTCTCCTGTACCTGTGTGTTTGGTTTTTTCTGCAGTTTGCCTATTACATTCGTCTTTACCTGTGTTTTTGTTTTTGCCGCTGTTTACCTATTACATTCGCCTGTACCTGTGTGTCTGTTTTTGCCGCTGTTTACCTATTACATTCGCCTGTACCCGTGTTTTTCTTATTGTTGCTGTTTACCTGTTATTTTCTCCTGTACCTGTGTGTTTGGTTTTTTCTGCTGTTTAGGTAATACATTCACCTGTACCTGTGTTTTTGTTTTTGCTGCTGTTTAGCTATTGCATTCGCCTGTACCTGTGTGTGTGTTTTTCCCACTGTTTACCTATTACATTCGCCTTTACCTGTGTTTTTGCTGTTGCTGCTGATTACCTATTACATTCGCCTGTACCTGTGTCTCAGTGTTTGCTACTCCTTACCTTTATCTTTCACCTGTACCTGTGTTGTTTCTTTTTTTTCATCTTTTTATCTATTATGGTTTCCTGTACCTGTTTTTTTTTGGATTTGCTGCTGTTTACCTATTACATTCGCCTGTACCTGTGTTTTTGTTTTTTCTACTGTTTATCTATTACATTTGCCTGTACCTGTGTTTTTATTTTTTCTGCCGTTTACCTATTACATTCACCTGTACCTGTGTGTCTGTTTTTGTCGCTGTTTACCTATTACATTCGCCTGTACCTGTGTGTCTGTTTTTGCTGCTGTTTACCTATTACATTCGCCTGTACCAGTTTTTAAAAATTTGCTGCTGTTTGCCTATTACATTCGCCTGTACCCGTGTTTTTGTTTTTTCTGCTGTTTACCTATTACATTCGCCTGTACCTGTGTGTCTGTTTTTGTCGCTGTTTACCTATTATATTCGCCTCTACCTGTGTGTCTGTTTTTGCTGCTGTTTACCTATTACATTCGCCTGTACCAGTTTTTTTTATTTGCTGCTGTTTGCCTATTACATTCGCCTGTACCCGTGTTTTTGTTTTTTCTGCTGTTTGCCTATTACATTCGCCTGTACCTGTGTGTCTGTTTTTGTTGCTGTTTACCTATTACATTCGCCTGTACCTGTGTGTCTGTTTATGCTGCTGTTTACCTATTACATCCGCCTGTACCTGTGTGTATGTTTTTGCTGCTGTTTACCGATTACATTCACCTGTACCTGTGATTTTCTTATTGTTGCTGTTTACCTGTTACTTTCGCCTGTACATGTGTGTTTGTTTTTATGCTGTTTAGGTAATACATTCACCTGGACATGCATTTTTGTTTTTGCTGCTGTTTACCTATTACATTTGCCTGTACCTGTGTTTTTCTTTTTGCTGCTGTTTACCTATTATATTCACCTGTATCTGTGTTTTTGTTTTTTCTGCTGTTTACCTATTACATTCGCCTGTACCTGTGTTGTTGTTTATGCCGCTGTTTATCTATTACATTCGCCTGTACCTATGTGTATGTTTTTGCCACTGTTTACCTATTAGATTTGCCTGTACCTGTGTTTTTCTTATTGTTGCTGTTTACCTGTTACTTTCACCTGTAGCTGTGTGTTTGATTTTTCTGCTGTTTAGGTAATACATTCACCTGTACTTGTGTTTTTGTTTTTGCTGCTGTTTACCTATTGCATTCGCCTGTACCTGTGTGTGTGTTTTTGCCACTGTTTACCTATTACATTCGCCTGTACCTGTGTTTTTCTTATTGTTGCTGTTTACCTGTTACTTTAACCTGTACCTGTGTGTTTGTTTTTTTTCTGCTGTTTATGTAATACATTCAACTGTACCTGTGTTTTTCTTATTGTTGCTGTTCAACTGTTACTTTCACCTGTACCTGTGTGTTTGTTTTTTTCTGCTGGTTATGTAATACATTCACCTGTACCTGCATTTTTGTTTTTGCCAATGTTTAACTATTACATTCGTCAGTATCTGTGTTTTTGATTTTCTGCTGTTTACCTTTTACGTTCGCCTGAACCTGTGTTGTTGTTTTTTCTGCTGTTTGCCTATTACATTTGCCTGTACCTGTGTTTTTATTTTTTTCTGCTGATTACCTATTACATTTGCCTGTACCTGTGTTTTTGCTGTTGCTGCTGATTACCTATTATATTCACATGTACCTGTGTTTTTGTTTTTTCTGCTGTTTACCTGTTACATTCGCCTGTACCTGTGTGTCTTTTTTGTCGCTGTTTACCTATTACATTCGCCTGTACCTGTGTGTCTGTTTTTGCAGCTGTTTACGTATTACATTCGCCTGTACCTGTTTTTTTTATTTGCTGCTGTTTGCCTATTACATTCGCCTGTACCCGTGTTTTTGTTTTTTCTGCTGTTTACCTATTACATTCGCCTGTACCCGTGTTTTTCTTATTGCTGCTGTTTACCTGTTACTTTCACCTGTAGCTGTGTGTTTGTTTTTTCTGCTGCTTATGTAATACATTCACTTGTACCTGTGTTTTTGCTGTTGCTGCTGATTACCTGTTACATTTGCCTGTACCTGTGTTTTTGCTGTTGCTGCTGATTTCCTATTACATTCGCCTGTGCCTCTGTTTTTGCTGTTGCTGCTGATTACCTATTACATTCGCCTGTGCCTGAGTTTTTGCTGTTGCTGCTGTTTACCTGTTACATTTGCCTGTAGTCGTGTTTTTCTTATTGCTGTAGTTTACCTATTACATTCGCCTGTACCTGTGTTTTTCTTATGGTTGCTGTTTACCTGTTACTTTCGCCTGAACCTGTGTGTTTGTTTTTTCTGCTGTTTATGTAATACATTCACCTGTACCTGTGTTTTTATTTTTTCTGCCGTTTACCTATTACATTCGCCTGTACCTGTGTGTCTGTTTTTGTCGCTGTTTACCTATTACATTCGCCTGTACCTGTGTGTATGTTTTTGTCGCTGTTTACCTATTACATTCGCCTGTACCTGTGTGTCTGTTTTTGCTGCTGTTTACCTATTACATTCGCCTGTACCTGTGTGTCTGTTTTTGCTGCTGTTTACCTATTACATTCGCCTGTACCAGTTTTTTTTTATTTGCTGCTGTTTGCCTATTACATTCGCCTGTACCCGTGTTTTTGTTTTTTCTGCTGTTTAGGTAATAAATTCACCTGTACCTGTGTTTTTGTTTTTGCTGCTGTTTAGCTATTGCATTCGCCTGTACCTGTGTGTGTGTTTTTCCCGCTGTTTACCTATTACATTCGCCTGTACCTGTGTTTTTGCTGTTGCTGCTGATTACCTATTACATTCGCCTGTACCTGTGTCTCAGTGTTTGCTACTCCTTACCTTTATCTTTCACCTGTACCTGTGTTGTTTCTTTTTTCATCTGTTTATCTATTATGGTTTCCTGTACCTGTTTTTTTTTGGATTTGCTGCTGTTTACCTATTACATTCGCCTGTACCTGTGTTTTGTTTTTTCTACTGTTTATCTATTACATTTGCCTGTACCTGTGTTTTTATTTTTTCTGCCGTTTACCTATTACATTCACCTGTACCTGTGTGTTTGTTTTTGTCGCTGTTTACCGATTACATTCGCCTGTACCTGTGTGTCTGTTTTTGTCGCTGTTTACCTATTACATTCGCCTGTATCTGTGTGTCTGTTTTTGCTGCTGTTTACCTATTACATTCGCCTGTACTAGTTTTTTTTAATTTGCTGCTGTTTGCCTATCACATTCGCCTGTACCCGTGTTTTTGTTTTTTCTGCTGTTTACCTATTACATTCGCCTGTACCTGTGTGTCTGTTTTTGTCGCTGTTTACCTATTATATTCGCCTGTACCTGTGTGTCTGTTTTTGCTGCTGTTTACCTATTACATTCGCCTGTACCAGTTTTTTAAAATTTGCTGCTGTTTGCCTATTACATTCGCCTGTACCCGTGTTTTTGTTTTTTCTGCTGTTTGTCTATTACATTAGCCTGTACCTGTGTGTCTGTTTTTGGCGCTGTTTCCCTATTACATTCGCCTGTACCTGTGTGTCTGTTTTTGCAGCTGTTTACCTATTACATTCGCCTGTACCTGTTTTTTTTAAAATTTGCTGCTGTTTACCGATTACATTCGCCTGTACCCGTGTTTTTGTTTTTTCTGCAGTTTACCTACTACATTCGCCTGTACCTGTGTGTTTGTGTCCACCAGGACAGAACCCCACTGGTCCTCACCTCCCACCCCACCAACCTCCATATACATCGTATCATCCGTCGTCATTTCCGCCACCTCCAAACGGACCCCACCACCAGGGATATATTTCCCTCCCCTCCCCTATCAGCGTTCCAAAAAGACCACTCCCTCCGTGACTCCATCGTCAGGTCCACACCCCCCACCAACCCAACCTCCACTCCCGGCACCCTCCCCTGCAACCACAAGAAATGCAAACTTGCGCCCACACCTCCCCCCCTCACTTCCCTCCAAGGCCCCAAGGGATCCTTCCATATCCGCCACAAATTCACCTGCACCTCTGCACACATCATTTACTGCATCCGCTGCACCCGATGTGGCCTCCTCTATATTGGGGAGACAGGCCGCCTCCTTGCGGAACGTTTCAGAGAACACCTCTGGGACACCTGGACCAACCAACCCAACCACCCCGTGGCTCAACACTTCAACTCCCCCTCCCACTCCACCAAGGACATGCAGGTCTTTGGACTCCTCCATCGCCAGACCATAGCAACACGACGGTTGGAGGAAGAGCGCCTCATCTTCCGCCTGGGAACCCTCCAACCACAAGGGATGAACTCCGATTCTGGATTAGTGGTGCTGGAAGAGCACAGCAGTTCAGGCAGCATCCAAGGAGCAGCAAAATCGATGATTTGGGCAAAAGCCCTTCATCAGGAATAAAGGCAGTGAGCCTGAAGCGTGGAGAGATAAGCTAGAGGAGGGTGGGGGTGGGGAGAGAGTAGCATAGAGTACAATGGGTGAGTGGGGGAGGGGATGAAGGTGATAGGTCAAAGAGGAGAGGGTGGAGTGGATAGGTGGAAAAGGAGATAGGCAGGTAGGACAAGTCAAGGAGACAGTTACTGAGCTGGAAGTTCAGAACAAGGGTGAGGTGGGGGAAGGGGAAATGAGGAAGCTGTTGAAGTCCACATTGATGCCCTGGGGTTGAAGTGTTCCGAGGCGGAAGATGAGGCGTTCTTCCTCCAGGCGTCTGGTGGTGAGGGAGCGGTGGTGAAGGAGGCCCAGGACCTCCATGTCCTCGGCAGAGTGGGAGGGGGAGTTGAAATGTTGGGCCACGGGGCGGTGTGGTTGATTGGTGCGGGTGTCCCGGAGATGTTCCCTAAAGCGCTCTGCTAGGAGGCGCCCAGTCTCCCCAATGTAGAGGAGACCACATCGGGAGCAACGGATACAATAAATGATATTAGTGGATGTGCAGGTGAAACTTTGATGGATGTGGAAGGCTCCTTTAGGGCCTTGGATAGAGGTGAGGGAGGAGGTGTGGGCGCAGGTTTTACAGTTCCTGCGGTGGCAGGGGTAGGTGCCAGGATGGGAGGGTGGGTTGTTTGGGGGCGTGGACCTGATCAGGTAGTCACGGAGGGAACGGTCTTTGCGGAAGGCGGAAAGGGGTGGGGAGGGAAATAAATCCCTGGTGGTGGGGTCTTTTTGGAGGTGGCGGAAATGTCGGTGGATGATTTGGTTTATGCAAAGGTTTGTAGGGTGGAAGGTGAGCACCAGGGGCGTTCTGTCCTTGTTCCGGTTGGAGGGGTGGGGTCTGAGGGCGGAGGTGCGGGATGTGGACGAGATGCGTTGGAGGGCATCTTTAACCACGTGGGAAGGGAAATTGCGGTCTCTAAAGAAGGAGGCCATCTGGTGTGTCCTATGGTGGAACTGGTCCTCCTGGGAGCAGATACGGCGGAGGCGGAGAAATTGGGAATACGGGATGGCATTTTTGCAAGAGATAGGGTGGGAAGAGGTGTAATTCAGGTAGCTGTGGGAGTCGGTGGGTTTGTAAAAAATGTCAGTGTCAAGTCGGTCGTCACTAATGGAGATGGAGAGGTCTAGGAGGGGGAGCGAGGTGTCAGAGATGGTCCAGGTAAATTTAAGGTCAGGGTGGAATGTGTTGGTGAAGTTGATGAACTGCTCAACCCCCTCGCGGGAGCACGAGGTGGCGCCAATGCAGTCATCAATGTAACGGAGGAAGAGGTGGGGAGTGGTGCCGGTGTAATTACAGAAGATCAACTGTTCTACGGAGCCTACAAAGAGACAGGCACAGCTGGGGCCCATACGTGTGCCCATGGCTACGCCTTTGGTCTGGAGGAAGTGGGAGGATTTGAAGGAGAAATTGTTATGGGCAAGGACCAGTTCAGCCAAACGAATGTGTGTGTCGGTGGACGGGTACTGTTGGGGACGTCTGGAGAGGTTCTCCAGTTTCCTCATTTCCCCTCCCCCCACCTTGTCTCAGTCCCAACCCTCGAACTCAGCACCACCTTCCGAACCTGCAATCTTCTTCCTGAACTCTCCGCCCCCACCCCCACTCCGGCCTATCACCCTCACCTTAACCTCCCTCCACCTATCGCATTCCCAACACCCCTCCCCCAAGTCCCTCCTCCCTACCTTTTATCTTAGCCTGCTTGGCAAACCGCTATAAATGCCGGAGGAAAGATCACAGAAGCTTCACAGGAGGCTCCCAAGCCCTGAGGATGTCACCTAGACAGGGGACAAAACGTCTGCAACACAAATTCCCAGCTCGGCGAACACAACCACAACAACGAGCACCCGAGCTACAAATCTTCTACCAAACTTTGATCACTTCCCTCATTACTGAAGAAGGGCTCATGCATGAAAACGTTGATTCTCCTGCGACAAAGTGACACCAGTCAGTGTACAGATATCTCCCTGAGAGAGAGAGGGGACTGAGAGACACCAGTCAGTGTACAGATATCTCCCTGAGAGAGAGAGGGGACTGAGAGACACCAGTCAGTGTACAGATATCTCCCTGAGAGAGAGAGGGGACTGAGAGACACCAGTCTGTGTACAGATATCTCCCTGAGAGAGAGGGGGGACTGAGAGACACCAGTCAGTGTACAGATATCTCCCTGAGAGAGAGGGGACTGAGAGACACCAGTCAGTGTACAGATATCTCCGTGAAAGAGAGAGAGAGGTACTGAGAGACACCAGTCAGTGTACAGATATCTCCCTGAGAGAGAGAGGACTGAGAGACACCAGTCAGAGTACAGATATCTCCCTGAGAGAGAGGGGACTGAGAGACACCAGTCAGTGTACAGATATCTCCCTGAGGGAGAGAGGGGACTGAGAGACACCAGTCAGTGTACAGATATCTCCCTGAGAAAGAGGGGACTGAGAGACACCAGTCAGTGTACAGATATCTCCCTGAGAGAGAGAAGGGACTGAGAGACACCAGTCAGTGTACAGATATCTCCCTGAGAGAGAGAGGGGACTGAGAGACACCAGTCAGTGTACAGATATCTCCCTGAGAGAGAGGGGACTGAGAGACACCAGTCAGTGTACAGGTATCTCCCTGAGAGAGAGGGGACTGAGAGACACCAGTCAGTGTACAGATATCTCCCTGAGAGAGAGGGGACTGAGAGACACCAGTCACTGTACAGATATCTCCCTGAGAGAGGGGGGACTGAGAGACACCAGTCAGTGTACAGATATCTCCCTGAGAGAGAGAGGACTGAGAGACACCAGTCAGAGTACAGATATCTCCCTGAGAGAGAGGGGACTGAGAGACACCAGTCAGTGTACAGATATCTCCCTGAGGGAGAGAGGGGACTGAGAGACACCAGTCAGTGTACAGATATCTCCCTGAGAAAGAGGGGACTGAGAGACACCAGTCAGTGTACAGATATCACCCTGAGAGATAGAAGGGACTGAGAGACACCAGTCAGTGTACAGATATCTCCCTGAGAAAGAGGGGACTGAGAGACATCAGTCAGTGTACAGATATCTCCCTGAGAGAGAGAGAGGACTGAGAGACACCAGTCAGTGTACAGATATCTCCCTGAGGGAGAGGGGACTGAGAGACACCAGTCAGTGTACACATATCTCCCTGAGGGAGAGGGGACTGAGAGACACCAGTCAGTGTACAGATATCTCCCTGAGAGACAGAAGGGACTGAGAGACACCAGTCAGTGTACAGATATCTCCCTGAGAGAGAGAGGGGACTGAGAGACACCAGTCAGTGTACATATATCTCCCTGAGAGAAAGAGGGGACTGAGAGACACCAGTCAGTGTACAGATATCTCCATGAGAGAGAGCGGACTGAGAGACACCAGTCAGTGTACAGATATCTCCCTGAGAGAGAGAAGGGACTGAGAGACACCAGTCAGTGTACAGATATCTCCCTGAGAGAGAGAAGGGACTGAGAGACACCAGTCAGTGTACATATATCTCCCTGAGAGAAAGAGGGGACTGAGAGACACCAGTCAGTGTACAGATATCTCCATGAGAGAGAGCGGACTGAGAGATACCAGTCAGTGTACAGATATCTCCCTGAGAGAGAGGGGGGACTGAGATACACCGGTCAGTGTACAGATATCTCCCTGAGAGAGAGAGGGGACTGAGAGACACCAGTCAGTGTACTGATATCTCCCTGAGAGAGAGAGGGGACTGAGAGACACCAGTCAGAGTACAGATATCTCCCTGAGAGAGAGGGGACTGAGAGACACCAGTCAGTGTACAGATATCTCCCTGAGAGAGAGAGAGGGGACTGAGAGACACCAGTCAGTGTACAGATATCTCCCGGAGAGAGAGAGGGGACTGAGAGATACCAGTCAGTGCACAGATATCTCCTTGAGAGAGAGGGGACTGAGAGTCACCAGTCAGTGTACAGATATCTCCCTGAGAGAGAGAGAGCGGGGACTGAGAGACACCAGTCAGTGTACAGATATCTCCCTGAGAGAGAGAGAGCGGGGACTGAGAGACACCAGTCAGTGTACAGATATCTCCCTGAGAGAGAGAGAGCGGGGACTGAGAGACACCAGTCAGTGTACAGATATCTCCCTGAGAGAGAGGGGACTGAGAGACACCAGTCAGTGTACAGATATCTCCCTGAGATAGAGGGGACTGAGAGACACCAGTCAGTGTACAGATATCTCCCTGAGATAGAGGGGACTGAGAGACACCAGTCAGTGTACAGATATCTCCCTGAGCGAGAGGGACTGAGAGACACCAGTCAGTGTACAGATACCTCCCTGAGAGAGAGAGGGGACTGAGAGACACCAGTCAGTGTACAGATATCTCCCTGAGAGAGAGGGGGACTGAGAGACACCAGTCATTGTACAGATATCTCCCTGAGGGAGAGAGGGGACTGAGAGACACCAGTCACTGTCCAGATATCTCCTTGAGAGAGAGGTGGACTGAGAGACACCAGTCATTGTACAGATATCTCCCTGAGAGAGAGAGAGGGGACTGAGAGAGACCAGTCAGTGTACAGATATCTCCCTGAGAGAGCGAGGGGCCTGAGAGATACCAGTCAGTGCACAGATATCTCCTTGAGAGAGAGGGGACTGAGAGACACCAGTCAGTGTACAGATATCTCCCGGAGAGAGAGAGGACTGAGAGACAACAGTCAGTGTACAGATATCTCCCTGAGAGAGAGGGGTCTGGGAGACACCAGTCCGTGTACAGATATCTCCCTGAAAGAGAGAGAGAGGGGACTGAGAGACACCGGTCAGTGTACAGATATCTCCCTGAGAGAGAGAGCGGGGACCGAGAGACACCAGGCAGTGTACAGATATCTCCCTGAGAGAGAGAGAGAGAGAGAGAGAGGACTGAGAGACACAAGTCAGTGTACAGATATCTCCCTGAGAGAGAGGAGGGACTGAGAGACACCAGTCAGTGTACAGATATCTCCCTGAGACAGAGGGGACTGAGAGACACCTGTCAGTGTACGGATATCTTCCTGAGAGAGAGGGGACTGAGAGTCACCAGTCAGTGTACAGATATCTCCCTGAGAGAGAGAGAGCGGGGAGTGAGAGACACCAGTCAGTGTACAGATATCTCTCTGAGAGAGAGGGGACTGAGAGACACCAGTCAGTGTACAGATATCTCCCTGAGCGAGAGGGACTGAGAGACACCAGTCACTGTACAGATATCTTCCTGAGAGTGAGAGGGGACTGAGAGACACCAGTCAGTGTACAGATATCTCCCTGAGAGAGAGGGGACTGAGAGACACCAGTCAGTGTACAGTTATCTCCCTCAGGGAGAGAGAGAGGGGACTGAGAGAGACCAGTCAGTGTACAGGTATCTCCCTGAGAGAGAGGGGGGACTGAGAGACACCAGTCAGTGTACAGATATCTCCCTAAGAGAGAGGGGACTGAGAGACACCAGTCAGCGTACAGATATCTCCCTGAGAGAGAGAGGGACTGAGAGAAACCAGTCAGTGTACAGATATCTCCCTGAGAGAGAGAGAGAGGGGACTGAGAGACAGCAGTCATTGTACAGATATCTCCCTAAGAGAGAGGGGACTGAGAGATACCAGTCAGTGTACAGATATCTCCCTGAGAGAGAGAGGGGGGACTGAGAGACAGCAGTCAGTGTACAGCTATCTCCCTAAGAGAGAGGGGACTGAGAGATACCAGTCAGTGTACAGATATCTCTCTGAGAGAGAGGGGACTGAGAGACAAATCAGTGTACAGATATCTCCCCGAGAGAGAGAGAGAGAGAGAGAGAGGGAGGAATAAGAGACACCAGTCAGTGTACAGATATCTCCCTGAGGGAGAGGGGGGACTGCGAGACACCAGTCAGTGTACAGATAGCTTCCTGAGAGAGAGTGGGGACTGAGAAACACCAGTCAGTGCACAGATATCTCCCTGAGAGAGAGAGGACTGAGAGACACCAGTCAGTGTACCGATATCTCCCTGAGGGAGAGGGGACTGAGAGAAACCAGTCAGTGTACAGATATCTCCCTGAGAGAGAGAGAGGACTGAGAGACACCAGTCAGTGTACAGATATCTCCCTGAGGGAGAGGGGACTGAGAGACACCAGTCAGTGTACAGATATCTCCCTGAGGGAGAGGGGACTGAGAGACACCAGTCAGTGTACAGATATCTCCCTGAGAGAGTGGGGACTGAGAGACACCAGTCAGTGGACAGATATCTCCCTGAGAGAGAGAAGGGACTGAGAGACACGAGTCAGTGTACAGATATCTCCCTGAGAGAGAGAGGGGACTGAGAGACACCAGTCAGTGTACAGATATCTCCCTGAGAGAGAGAGGGGACTGAGAGACACCAGTCAGTGTACAGATATCTCCCTGAGAGAAAGAGGGGACTGAGAGACACCAGTCAGTGTACAGATATCTCCATGAGAGAGAGGGGACTGAGAGACACCAGTCAGTGTACACATATCTCCCTGAGAGAGAGGGGGGAGTGAGAGACACCGGTCAGTGTACAGATATCTCCCTGAGAGAGAGAGGGGACTGAGAGACACCAGTCAGTGTACAGATATCTCCCTGAGAGAGAGAGGGGACTGAGAGACACCAGTCAGAGTACAGATATCTCCCTGAGAGAGAGGGGATGAGAGACACCAGTCAGTGTACAGATATCTCCCTGAGAGAGAGAGGGGACTGAGAGACACCAGTCAGTGTACAGATTTCTCCCTGAGAGAGAGGGGGACTGAGAGACACCAGTCAGTGTACAGATATCTCTCTGAGAGAGAGAGGGGACTGAGAATCACCAGTCAGTGTACAGATATCTCCCTGAGAGAGAGAGGGTGGACTGAGAGACACCAGTCAGTGTACAGATATCTCCCTGAGTGAGAGAGGGGACTGAGAGACACCAGTGAGTGTACAGATATCTCCCTGAGAGAGAGAGGGGACTGAGAGACACCAGTCAGTGTACAGATATCTCCCTGAGAGAGAGAGAGTGGACTGAGATACACCAGTCAGTGTACAGATATCTCCCTGAGAGAGAGAGGGGACTGAGAGCCACCGGTCAGTGTACAGATATCTCCCTGAGAGAGAGAGAGGGACTGAGAGACACCAGTCAGTGTACAGATATCTCCCTGAGAGAGAGAGGGGACTGAGAGCCACCGGTCAGTGTACAGATATCTCCCTGAGAGAGAGAGAGGGACTGAGAGACACCAGTCAGTGTACAGATATCTCCCTGAGAGAGAGAGAGAGAGGGGACTGAGAGACACCAGTCAGTGTACAGATATCTCCCTGAGAGAGAGGGGACTGAGAGTCGCCAGTGAGTGTACAGATATCTCCCTGAGCGAGAGGGACTGAGAGACACCAGTCAGTGTACAGATATCTCCCTGAGAGAGAGGGGGACTGAGAGACACCAGTCATTGTACAGATATCTCCCTGAGGGAGAGAGGGGACTGAGAGACACCAGTCACTGTCCAGATATCTCCTTGAGAGAGAGGTGGACTGAGAGACACCAGTCATTGTACAGATATCTCCCTGAGAGAGAGAGAGCGGACTGAGAGAGACCAGTCAGTGTACAGATATCTCGCTGAGAGAGAGAGGGACTGGGAGAAACCAGTCAGTGTACAGATATCTCCCTGAGAGAGAGAGGGCCTGAGAGAAACCAGTCAGTGTACAGATATCTCCCTGAGAGAGAGAGAGGGGACTGAGAGACAGCAGTCATTGTACAGATATCTCCCTAAGAGAGAGGGGACTGAGAGATACCAGTCAGTGTACAGATATCTCCCTGAGAGAGAGAGGGGGGACTGAGAGACACCAGTCAGTGTACAGATATCTCCCTAAGAGAGAGAGGACTGAGAGACACCAGTCAGTGTACACATATCTCCCTGAGAGAGAGGGGGGAGTGAGAGACACCGGTCAGTGTACAGATATCTCCCTGAGAGAGAGAGGGGGGACTGAGAGACAGCAGTCATTGTACAGATATCTCCCTAAGAGAGAGGGGACTGAGAGACACCAGTCAGTGTACACATATCTCCCTGAGAGAGAGGGGGGAGTGAGAGACACCGGTCAGTGTACAGATATCTCCCTGAGAGAGAGAGGGGACTGAGAGACACCAGTCAGTGTACAGATATCTCCCTGAGAGAGAGAGGGGACTGAGAGACACCAGTCAGTGTACAGATATCTCCCTGAGAGAGAGAGGGGACTGAGAGACACCAGTCAGTGGAGAGATATCTCCCTGAGAGAGAGGGGGGACTGAGAGACACCAGTCAGTGTACAGATATCTCCCTAAGAGAGAGGGGACTGAGAGACACCAGTCAGCGTACAGATATCTCCCTGAGAGAGAGAGGGACTGAGAGAAACCAGTCAGTGTACAGATATCTCCCTGAGAGAGAGGGGACTGAGAGACACCAGTCAGTGTACAGTTATCTCCCTCAGGGAGAGAGAGAGGGGACTGAGAGAGACCAGTCAGTGTACAGATATCTCCCTGAGAGTGAGGGGGGACTGAGAGACGCCAGTCAGTGTACAGATATCTCCCTAAGAGAGAGGGGACTGAGAGACACCAGTCAGCGTACAGATATCTCCCTGAGAGAGAGGGGACTGAGAGAGACCAGTCAGTGTACAGATATCTCCCTGAGAGGGAGAGGGGACTAAGAGACACCAGTCAGTGTACAGATATCTCCCTGAGAGAGAGGGGGACTGAGAGACACCAGTCAGTGGACAGATATCTCCTTGGGAGAGGGAGAGGACTGAGAGACACAAGTCAGTGTACAGATATCTCCCCGAGAGAGAGAGAGAGAGAGAGAGAGAGAGAGAGACGACTAAGAGACACCAGTCAGTGTACAGATATCTGCCTGAGAGAGAGAGGGGACTGAGAGACACCAGTCAGTGTACAGCTATCTCCCTGAGAGAGAGAGGGGACTGAGAGACACCAGTCAGTGTACAGATATCTCCCTGAGAGAGAGGGGACTGAGAGACACCAGTCAGTGTACAGATATCTCCTTGGGAGAGAGAGGGGACTGAGAGACACCAGTCAGTGTACAGATACCTCCCTGAGAGAGAGAGAGGGGACTGAGAGACACCAGTCATTGTACAGATATCTCCCTGAGAGAGAGAGAGGGGACTGAGAAACACCAGTCAGTGCACAGATATCTCCCTGAGAGAGAGAGAGAGGGGACTGAGAGACACCAGTCAGTGTACAGATGTCACCATGAGAGAGAGAGGGGGGACTGAGAGACACCAGTCAGTGTACAGATATCTCCCTGAGAGAGAGGGGACTGAGAGACACCAGTCAGTGTACAGATATCTCCCTGAGAGAGAGAGGGGACTGAGAGACCCCAGTCAGTGTACAGATACCTCCCTGAGAGAGAGAGGGGACTGAGAGACCGCAGTCAGTGTACAGATACCTCCCTGAGAGAGAGAGAGGGGACTGAGAGACACCAGTCAGTGTGCAGATATCTCCCTGAGAGAGAGAGGGGACTGAGAGACACCAGTCAGTGTACAGATATCTCCCTGAGAGAGAGAGGGGACTGAGCGACACCAGTTAGTGTACAGATATCTCCCTGAGAGAGAGGGGACTGAGAGACACCATTCAGTGTACAGATATCTCCCTGAGAGAGAGAGGGGACTGAGAGACACAAGTCAGTGTACAGATATCTCCCTGAGAGAGAGAGGGGACTGAGAGACACCAGTCAGTGTACAGATATCTCTCTGAGAGAGACGGGACTGAGAGACACCAGTCAGTGAAAAGATATCTCCCTGAGAGAGAGAGAGAGAGAGAGAGTGAGGACTGAGAGCCACCGGTCAGTGTACAGATATCTCCCTGAGAGAGAGAGAGGGACTGAGAGACACCAGTCAGTGTACAGATATCTCCCTGAGAGAGAGAGGGGACTGAGAGCCACCGGTCAGTGTACAGATATCTCCCTGAGAGAGAGAGAGGGACTGAGAGACACCAGTCAGTGTACAGATATCTCCCTGAGAGAGAGAGAGAGAGAGAGAGAGAGGGGACTGAGAGACACCAGTCAGTGTACAGATATCTCCCTGAGAGAGAGGGGACTGAGAGTCACCAGTCAGTGTACAGGTATCTCCCTGAGAGAGAGAGAGCGGGGACTGAGAGACACCAGTCAGTGTACAGATATCTCCCTGAGAGAGAGTGGACTGAGAGACACCAGTCAGTGTACAGATATCTCCCTGAGAGAGAGAGAGGGGACTGAGAGACAGCAGTCATTGTACAGATATCTCCCTAAGAGAGAGGGGACTGAGAGATACCAGTCAGTGTACAGATATCTCCCTGATAGAGAGAGGGGGGACTGAGAGACACCAGTCAGTGTACAGATATCTCCCTAAGAGAGAGAGGACTGAGAGACACCAGTCAGTGTACACATATCTCCCTGAGAGAGAGGGGGGAGTGAGAGACACCGGTCAGTGTACAGATATCTCCCTGAGAGAGAGAGGGGGGACTGAGAGACAGCAGTCATTGTACAGATATCTCCCTAAGAGAGAGGGGACTGAGAGACACCAGTCAGTGTACACATATCTCCCTGAGAGAGAGGGGGGAGTGAGAGACACCGGTCAGTGTACAGATATCTCCCTGAGAGAGAGAGGGGACTGAGAGACACCAGTCAGTGTACAGATATCTCCCTGAGAGAGAGAGGGGACTGAGAGACACCAGTCAGTGTACAGATATCTCCCTGAGAGAGAGAGGGGACTGAGAGACACCAGTCAGTGGAGAGATATCTCCCTGAGAGAGAGGGGGGACTGAGAGACACCAGTCAGTGTACAGATATCTCCCTAAGAGAGAGGGGACTGAGAGACACCAGTCAGCGTACAGATATCTCCCTGAGAGAGAGAGGGACTGAGAGAAACCAGTCAGTGTACAGATATCTCCCTGAGAGAGAGGGGACTGAGAGACACCAGTCAGTGTACAGTTATCTCCCTCAGGGAGAGAGAGAGGGGACTGAGAGAGACCAGTCAGTGTACAGATATCTCCCTGAGAGAGAGGGGGGACTGAGAGACGCCAGTCAGTGTACAGATATCTCCCTAAGAGAGAGGGGACTGAGAGACACCAGTCAGCGTACAGATATCTCCCTGAGAGAGAGGGGACTGAGAGAGACCAGTCAGTGTACAGATATCTCCCTGAGAGGGAGAGGGGACTAAGAGACACCAGTCAGTGTACAGATATCTCCCTGAGAGAGAGGGGGACTGAGAGACACCAGTCAGTGGACAGATATCTCCTTGGGAGAGGGATAGGACTGAGAGACACAAGTCAGTGTACAGATATCTCCCCGAGAGAGAGAGAGAGAGAGAGAGAGAGAGAGAGACGACTAAGAGACACCAGTCAGTGTACAGATATCTCCCTGAGAGAGAGAGGGGACTGAGAGACACCAGTCAGTGTACAGCTATCTCCCTGAGAGAGAGAGGGGACTGAGAGACACCAGTCAGTGTACAGATATCTCCCTGAGAGAGAGGGGACTGAGAGACACCAGTCAGTGTACAGATATCTCCTTGGGAGAGAGAGGGGACTGAGAGACACCAGTCAGTGTACAGATACCTCCCTGAGAGAGAGAGAGGGGACTGAGAGACACCAGTCATTGTACAGATATCTCCCTGAGAGAGAGAGAGGGGACTGAGAAACACCAGTCAGTGCACAGATATCTCCCTGAGAGAGAGAGAGAGGGGACTGAGAGACACCAGTCAGTGTACAGATGTCACCATGAGAGAGAGAGGGGGGACTGAGAGACACCAGTCAGTGTACAGATATCTCCCTGAGAGAGAGGGGACTGAGAGACACCAGTCAGTGTACAGATATCTCCCTGAGAGAGAGAGGGGACTGAGAGACCCCAGTCAGTGTACAGATACCTCCCTGAGAGAGAGAGGGGACTGAGAGACCGCAGTCAGTGTACAGATACCTCCCTGAGAGAGAGAGAGGGGACTGAGAGACACCAGTCAGTGTGCAGATATCTCCCTGAGAGAGAGAGGGGACTGAGAGACACCAGTCAGTGTACAGATATCTCCCTGAGAGAGAGAGGGGACTGAGCGACACCAGTTAGTGTACAGATATCTCCCTGAGAGAGAGGGGACTGAGAGACACCATTCAGTGTACAGATATCTCCCTGAGAGAGAGAGGGGACTGAGAGACACAAGTCAGTGTACAGATATCTCCCTGAGAGAGAGAGGGGACTGAGAGACACCAGTCAGTGTACAGATATCTCTCTGAGAGAGACGGGACTGAGAGACACCAGTCAGTGAAAAGATATCTCCCTGAGAGAGAGAGAGAGAGAGAGAGTGAGGACTGAGAGCCACCGGTCAGTGTACAGATATCTCCCTGAGAGAGAGAGAGGGACTGAGAGACACCAGTCAGTGTACAGATATCTCCCTGAGAGAGAGAGGGGACTGAGAGCCACCGGTCAGTGTACAGATATCTCCCTGAGAGAGAGAGAGGGACTGAGAGACACCAGTCAGTGTACAGATATCTCCCTGAGAGAGAGAGAGAGAGAGAGAGAGAGAGGGGACTGAGAGACACCAGTCAGTGTACAGATATCTCCCTGAGAGAGAGGGGACTGAGAGTCACCAGTCAGTGTACAGGTATCTCCCTGAGAGAGAGAGAGCGGGGACTGAGAGACACCAGTCAGTGTACAGATATCTCCCTGAGAGAGAGTGGACTGAGAGACACCAGTCAGTGTACAGATATCTCCCTGAGAGAGCGGGGACTGAGAGACACCAGTCAGTGTACAGATATTTCCCTGAGCGAGAGGGACTGAGAGACACCAGTCAGTGTACAGATATCTCCCTGAGAGTGAGACGGGACTGAGAGACACCAGTCAGTGTACAGCTATCTCCCTGAGAGAGAGTAGGACTGAGAGACACCAGTCATTGTACAGATATCTCCCTGAGGGAGAGAGGGGACTGAGAGACACCAGTCAGTGTCCAGATATCTCCTTGAGAGAGAGTTGGACTGAGAGACACCAGTCATTGTACAGATATCTCCCTGAGAGAGAGAGAGGGGACTGAGAGAGACCAGTCAGTGTACAGATATCTCCCTGAGAGAGAGGGGGACTGAGAGACACCAGTCAGTGTACAGATATCTCCCTGAGAGAGAGGGGGAATTGAGAGACACCAGTCAGTGTACAGATATCTCCCGAAGAGAGAGGGGACTGAGTGACACCAGTCAGTGTACAGATAACTCGCTGAGAGAGAGAGGGACTGGGAGAAACCAGTCAGTGTACAGATATCTCCCTGAGAGAGAGAGAGAGAGGGGACTGAGAGACAACAGTCATTGGACAGATATCTCCCTGAGAGAGAGAGAGGGGACTGTGAGACGCCAGTCAGTGTACAGATATCTCCCTGAGAGAGAGAGGGGACTGAGAGACACCAGTCAGTGTAGAGATATCTCCCTGAGACAGATGGGACTGAGAGACACCAGTCAGTGTACAGATATCTCCCTGAGAGAGAGAGGATACTGAAAGACACCAGTCAGTGTACAGATAACTCCCAGAGAGAGAGAGAGAGAGGACTGAGAGACACCAGTCAGTGTACAGATATCTCCCTGAGAGAGAGAGAGGGGACTGTAAGACGCCAGTCAGTGTACAGATATCTCCCTGAGAGAGAGAGGGGACTGAGAGACACCAGTCAGTGTACAGATATCTCCATGAGAGAGAGCGGACTGAGAGACACCAGTCAGTGTACAGATATCTCCTTGGGAGAGAGAGGGGACTGAGAGACACCAGTCAGTGTACAGATACCTCCCTGAGAGAGAGAGAGGGGACTGAGAGACACCAGTCATTGTACAGATATCTCCCTCAGAGAGAGAGAGGGGACTGAGAAACACCAGTCAGTGCACAGATATCTCCCTGAGAGAGAGAGAGAGGGGACTGAGAGACACCAGTCAGTGTACAGATGTCACCATGAGAGAGAGAGGGGGGACTGAGAGACACCAGTCAGTGTACAGATATCTCCCTGAGAGAGAGGGGACTGAGAGACACCAGTCAGTGTACAGATATCTCCCTGAGAGAGAGAGGGGACTGAGAGACCCCAGTCAGTGTACAGATACCTCCCTGAGAGAGAGAGGGGACTGAGAGACCGCAGTCAGTGTACAGATACCTCCCTGAGAGAGAGAGAGGGGACTGAGAGACACCAGTCAGTGTGCAGATATCTCCCTGAGAGAGAGAGGGGACTGAGAGACACCAGTCAGTGTACAGATATCTCCCTGAGAGAGAGAGGGGACTGAGCGACACCAGTTAGTGTACAGATATCTCACTGAGAGAGAGGGGACTGAGTGACACTAGTCAGTGTACAGATATCTCCCTGAGAGAGGGAGGGGACTGAGAGACACCAGTCAGTGTACAGATATCTCCCTGAGAGAGAGAGGGACTGAGAGACACCAGTCAGTGTACAGATATCTCCCTGAGAGAGAGGGGACTGAGAGACACCAGTCAGTGTACAGATATCTCCCTGAGAGAGAGAGAGGGGACTGAGAGACAGCAGTCATTGTACAGATATCTCCCTGAGAGAGAGAGAGGGGACTGAGAGACACCAGTCAGTGTACAGATATCTCCCTGAGGGATAGGGGACTGAGAGACACCAGTGAGCGTACAGATATTTCCCTGAGAGAGAGAGAGGGACTGAGAGACACCAGTCAGTGTACAGATATCTCCCTGAGAGAGAGAGGGGACTGAGAGCCACCGGTCAGTGTACAGATATCTCCCTGAGAGAGAGAGAGGGACTGAGAGACAACAGTCAGTGTCCAGATATCTCCCCGAGAGAGAGAGAGAGAGAGAGAGGGGACTGAGAGACACCAGTCAGTGTACAGATATCTCCCTGAGAGAGAGGGGACTGAGAGTCACCAGTCAGTGTACAGATATGTCCCTGAGAGAGAGAGAGCGGGGACTGAGAGACACCAGTCAGTGTACAGATATCTCCCTGAGAGAGAGTGGACTGAGAGACACCAGTCAGTGTACAGATATCTCCCTGAGAGAGAGGGGACTGAGAGACACCAGTCAGTGTACAGATATCTCCCTGAGCGAGAGGGACTGAGAGACACCAGTCAGTGTACAGATATCTCCCTGAGAGTGAGACGGGACTGAGAGACACCAGTCAGTGTACAGATATCTCCCTGAGAGAGAGGGGGACTGAGAGACACCAGTCATTGTACAGATATCTCCCTGAGGGAGAGAGGGGACTGACAGACACCAGTCAGTGTCCAGATATCTCCTTGATAGAGAGGTGGACTGAGAGACACCAGTCATTGTACAGATATCTCCCTGAGAGAGAGAGAGGGGACTGAGAGAGACCAGTCAGTCTACAGATATCTCCCTGAGAGAGAGGGGGACTGAGAGACACCAGTCAGTGTGCAGATATCTCCCTGAGAGTGAGGGGGGACTGAGAGACACCAGTCAGTGTACAGATATCTCCCTAAGAGAGAGGGGACTGAGAGACACCAGTCAGTGTACACATATCTCCCTGAGAGAGAGGGGGGACTGAGAGACACCAGTCAGTGTACAGATATCTCCCTAAGAGAGAGGGGACTGAGTGACACCAGTCAGTGTACAGATATCTCGCTGAGAGAGAGAGGGACTGGGAGAAACCAGTCAGTGTACAGATATCTCCCTGAGAGAGAGAGAGAGAGGGGACTGAGAGACAACAGTCATTGTACAGATATCTCCCTGAGAGAGAGAGAGGGGACTGTGAGACGCCAGTCAGTGTACAGATATCTCCCTGAGAGAGAGAGGGGACTGAGAGACACCAGTCAGTGTAGAGATATCTCCCTGAGACAGATGGGACTGAGAGACACCAGTCAGTGTACAGATATCTCCCTGAGAGAGAGAGGGGACTGAGAGACACCAGTCAGTGTACAGATAACTCCCAGAGAGAGAGAGAGAGAGAGGACTGAGAGACACCAGTCAGTGTACAGATATCTCCCTGAGAGAGAGAGAGGGGACTGTGAGACACCAGTCAGTGTACAGATATCTCCCTGAGAGAGAGAGGGGACTGAGAGACACCAGTCAGTGGAGAGATATCTCCCTGAGACAGATGGGACTGAGAGACACCAGTCAGTGTACAGATATCTCCATGAGAGAGAGCGGACTGAGAGACACCAGTCAGTGTACAGATATCTCAGTGAGAGAGAGAGGGGACTGAGAGACACCAGTCAGTGTACAGATATCTCCTTGGGAGAGAGAGGGGACTGAGAGACACCAGTCAGTGTACAGATATCTCCCTGAGAGAGAAAGAGGGAACTGAGAGACACCAGTCATTGTACAGATATCTCCCTGAGAGAGAGAGAGGGGACTGAGAAACACCAGTCAGTGCACAGATATCTCCCTGAGAGAGAGAGAGAGGGGACTGAGAGACACCAGTCAGTGTACAGATATCACCCTGAGAGAGAGAGGGGGGACTGAGAGACACCAGTCAGTGTACAGATATCTCCCTGAGAGAGAGAGGGGACTGAGAGACACCAGTCAGTGTACAGCTATCTCCCTGAGAGAGAGAGGGGACTGAGAGACACCAGTCAGTGTACAGATATCTCCCTGAGAGAGAGGGGACTGAGAGACACCAGTCAGTGTACAGGTATCTCCTTGGGAGAGAGAGGGGACTGAGAGACACCAGTCAGTGTACAGATACCTCCCTGAGAGAGAGAGAGGGGACTGAGAGACACCAGTCATTGTACAGATATCTCCCTGAGAGAGAGAGAGGGGACTGAGAAACACCAGTCAGTGCACAGATATCTCCCTGAGAGAGAGAGAGGGGACTGAGAGACACCAGTCAGTGTACAGATGTCACCATGAGAGAGAGAGGGGGGACTGAGAGACACCAGTCAGTGTACAGATATCTCCCTGAGAGAGAGAGGGGACTGAGAGACCCCAGTCAGTGTACAGATACCTCCCTGAGAGAGAGAGAGGGGACTGAGAGACACCAGTCAGTGTGCAGATATCTCCCTGAGAGAGAGAGGGGACTGAGAGACACCAGTCAGTGTTCAGATATCTCCCTGAGAGAGAGAGGGGACTGAGCGACACCAGTTAGTGTACTGATATCTCCCTGAGAGAGAGAGAGTGGACTGAGAGACACCAGTCAGTGTACAGATATCTCCCTGAGAGAGAGAGGGGACTGAGAGACACAAGTCAGTGTACAGATATCTCACTGAGAGAGAGGGGACTGAGTGACACTAGTCAGTGTACAGATATCTCCCTGAGAGGGAGAGGGGACTAAGAGACACCAGTCAGTGTACAGATATCTCCCTGAGAGAGAGGGGGACTGAGAGACACCAGTCAGTGGACAGATATCTCCTTGGGAGAGGGATAGGACTGAGAGACACAAGTCAGTGTACAGATATCTCCCGAAGAGGTAGAGGGGACTGAGAGACACCAGTCAGTGTACAGATATCTCCCCGAGAGAGAGAGAGAGAGAGAGAGAGGACTAAGAGACACCAGTCAGTGTACATATATCTCCCTGAGGGATAGGGGACTGAGAGACACCAGTCAGCGTACAGATATCCCCCTGAGAGAGAGAGAGGGGTCTGAGAGACAGCAGTCATTGTACAGATATCTCCCTGAGGGATAGGGGACTGAGAGACACCAGTCAGCGTACAGATAACTCCCTGAGAGAGAGAGAGGGGACTGAGAGACAGCAGTCATTGTACAGATATCTCCCTGAGGGATAGGGGACTGAGAGACACCAGTCAGCGTACAGATATTTCCCTGAGAGAGAGAGGGACTGAGAGAAACCAGTCAGTGTACAGATATCTCCCTGAGAGAGAGAGAGAGGGGACTGAGAGACAGCAGTCATTGTACAGATATCTCCCTGAGAGAGAGAGAGGGGACTGAGAGACACCAGTCAGTCTACAGATATGTCTCTGAGAGAGAGAGGACTAAGAGACACCAGTCAGTGTACAGATATCTCCCTGAGGGAGAGGGGGGGCTGCGAGACACCAGTCAGTGTACAGATATCTCCCAGAGAGAGAGAGTGGACTGAGACACACCAGTCAGTGTACAGATATCTCCCTGAGAGAGAGAGGGGACTGAGAGACACCAGTCAGTGTACAGATATCTCCCTGAGGGAGAGGGGACTGAAGGAAACCAGTCAGTGTACAGATATCTCCCGGAGAGAGAGAGAGGACTGAGAGACACCAGTCAGTGTACAGATATCTCCCTGAGGGAGAGGGGACTGAGAGACACCAGTCAGTGTACAGATATCTCCCCGAGGGAGAGGGGACTGAGAGACACCAGTCAGTGTACAGATATCTCCCTGAGAGAGAGGGGACTGAGAGACACCAGTCAGTGTACAGATATCTCCCTGAGAGAGAGAGGGGACTGAGAGACACCAGTCAGTGTACAGATATTTCCCTGAGAGAGAGAGAGGGGACTGAGAGACACCAGTCAGTGTACAGATATCTCCCTGAGAGAGAGAGGGGACTGAGAGACATCAGTCAGTGTACAGATATCTCCCTGAGAGAGAGAGGGGACTGAGAGACACCAGTCAGTGTACAGATATCTCTCTGAGAGAGAGAGGGGACTGAGAGACACCAGTCAGTGTACAGATATCTCCCTGAGAGAGAGAGGGTGGACTGAGAGACACCAGTCAGTGTACAGATATCTCCCTGAGAGAGAGAGGGGACTGAGAGACACCAGTCAGTGTACAGATATCTCCCTGAGAGAGAGAGGGGACTGAGAGACACCAGTCAGTGTACAGATATCTCCCTGAGAGAGAGAGAGTGGACTGAGAGACACCAGTCAGTGTACAGATATCTCCCTGAGAGAGAGAGGGGACTGAGAGACACCAGTCAGTGTACAGATATCTCCCTGAGAGAGAGAGGGGACTGAGAGACACCAGTCAGTGTACAGATATCTCCCTGAGAGAGAGAGGGGACTGAGAGACACCAGTCAGTGTACAGATATCTCTCTGAGAGAGACGGGACTGAGAGACACCAGTCAGTGTACAGATATCTCCCTGAGAGAGAGAGAGAGAGAGAGAGAGAGAGAGGACTGAGAGCCACCGGTCAGTGTACAGATATCTCCCTGAGAGAGAGAGAGGGACTGAGAGACACCAGTCAGTGTACAGATATCTCCCTGAGAGAGAGAGAGAGAGAGAGAGAGAGGACTGAGAGACACCAGTCAGTGTACAGATATCTCCCTGAGAGAGAGGGGACTGAGAGTCACCAGTCAGTGTACAGATATCTCCCTGAGAGAGAGAGAGCGGGGACTGAGAGACACCAGTCAGTGTACAGATATCTCCCTGAGAGAGAGTGGACTGAGAGACACCAGTCAGTGTACAGATATCTCCCTGAGAGAGAGGGGACTGAGAGACACCAGTCAGTGTACAGATATCTCCCTGAGCGAGAGGGACTGAGAGACACCAGTCAGTGTACAGATATCTCCATGAGAGTGAGACGGGACTGAGAGACAACAGTCAGTGTACAGATATCTCCCTGAGAGAGAGGGGGACTGAGAGACACCAGTCATTGTACACATATCTCCCTGAGGGAGAGAGGGGACTGTGAGACACCAGTCAGTGTCCAGATATCTCCTTGAGAAAGAGGTGGACTGAGAGACACCAGTCATTGTACAGATATCTCCCTGAGAGAGAGAGAGGGGACTGAGAGAGACCAGTCAGTGTACAGATATCTCCCTGAGAGAGAGGGGGAGTGAGAGACACCAGTCAGTGTACAGATATCTCCCTGAGAGAGCGGGGGGACTGAGAGACACCAGTCCCTGTACAGATATCTCCCAAAGAGAGAGAGGGACTGGGAGAAACCAGTCAGTGTACAGATAACTCCCAGAGAGAGAGAGAGGGGACTGTGAGACGCCAGTCAGTGTACAGATATCTCCCTGAGAGAGAGAGGGGACTGAGAGACACCAGTCAGTGGAGAGATATCTCCCTGAGACAGATGGGACTGAGAGACACCAGTCCGTGTACAGATATCTCCCGGAGAGAGAGCGGACTGAGAGAAACCAGTCAGTGTACAGATATCTCAGTGAGAGAGAGAGGGGACTGAGAGACACCAGTCAGTGTACAGATATCTCCCTGAGAGAGAGAGAGGGGACTGAGAGACACCAGTCAGTGTACAGATATCTCCCTGAGAGAGAGTGGACTGAGAGACACCAGTCAGTGTACAGATATCTCCCTGAGAGAGAGGGGACTGAGAGACACCAGTCAGTGTACAGATATCTCCCTGAGCGAGAGGGACTGAGAGACACCAGTCAGTGTACAGATATCTCCCTGAGAGTGAGACGGGACTGAGAGACACCAGTCAGTGTACAGATATCTCCCTGAGAGAGAGGGGGACTGAGAGACACCAGTCATTGTACAGATATCTCCCTGAGGGAGAGAGGGGACTGACAGACACCAGTCAGTGTCCAGATATCTCCTTGATAGAGAGGTGGACTGAGAGACACCAGTCATTGTACAGATATCTCCCTGAGAGAGAGAGAGGGGACTGAGAGAGACCAGTCAGTCTACAGATATCTCCCTGAGAGAGAGGGGGACTGAGAGACACCAGTCAGTGTGCAGATATCTCCCTGAGAGTGAGGGGGGACTGAGAGACACCAGTCAGTGTACAGATATCTCCCTAAGAGAGAGGGGACTGAGAGACACCAGTCAGTGTACAGATATCTCCCTGAGAGAGAGGGGGGACTGAGAGACACCAGTCAGTGTACAGATATCTCCCTAAGAGAGAGGGGACTGAGTGACACCAGTCAGTGTACAGATATCTCGCTGAGAGAGAGAGGGACTGGGAGAAACCAGTCAGTGTACAGATATCTCCCTGAGAGAGAGAGAGAGAGGGGACTGAGAGACAACAGTCATTGTACAGATATCTCCCTGAGAGAGAGAGAGGGGACTGTGAGACGCCAGTCAGTGTACAGATATCTCCCTGAGAGAGAGAGGGGACTGAGAGACACCAGTCAGTGTAGAGATATCTCCCTGAGACAGATGGGACTGAGAGACACCAGTCAGTGTACAGATATCTCCCTGAGAGAGAGAGGGGACTGAGAGACACCAGTCAGTGTACAGATAACTCCCAGAGAGAGAGAGAGAGAGAGGACTGAGAGACACCAGTCAGTGTACAGATATCTCCCTGAGAGAGAGAGAGGGGACTGTGAGACACCAGTCAGTGTACAGATATCTCCCTGAGAGAGAGAGGGGACTGAGAGACACCAGTCAGTGGAGAGATATCTCCCTGAGACAGATGGGACTGAGAGACACCAGTCAGTGTACAGATATCTCCATGAGAGAGAGCGGACTGAGAGACACCAGTCAGTGTACAGATATCTCCTTGGGAGAGAGAGGGGACTGAGAGACACCAGTCAGTGTACAGATATCTCCCTGAGAGAGAAAGAGGGAACTGAGAGACACCAGTCATTGTACAGATATCTCCCTGAGAGAGAGAGAGGGGACTGAGAAACACCAGTCAGTGCACAGATATCTCCCTGAGAGAGAGAGAGAGGGGACTGAGAGACACCAGTCAGTGTACAGATATCACCCTGAGAGAGAGAGGGGGGACTGAGAGACACCAGTCAGTGTACAGATATCTCCCTGAGAGAGAGAGGGGACTGAGAGACACCAGTCAGTGTACAGCTATCTCCCTGAGAGAGAGAGGGGACTGAGAGACACCAGTCAGTGTACAGATATCTCCCTGAGAGAGAGGGGACTGAGAGACACCAGTCAGTGTACAGGTATCTCCTTGGGAGAGAGAGGGGACTGAGAGACACCAGTCAGTGTACAGACACCTCCCTGAGAGAGAGAGAGGGGACTGAGAGACACCAGTCATTGTACAGATATCTCCCTGAGAGAGAGAGAGGGGACTGAGAAACACCAGTCAGTGCACAGATATCTCCCTGAGAGAGAGAGAGGGGACTGAGAGACACCAGTCAGTGTACAGATGTCACCATGAGAGAGAGAGGGGGGACTGAGAGACACCAGTCAGTGTACAGATATCTCCCTGAGAGAGAGAGGGGACTGAGAGACCCCAGTCAGTGTACAGATACCTCCCTGAGAGAGAGAGAGGGGACTGAGAGACACCAGTCAGTGTGCAGATATCTCCCTGAGAGAGAGAGGGGACTGAGAGACACCAGTCAGTGTTCAGATATCTCCCTGAGAGAGAGAGGGGACTGAGCGACACCAGTTAGTGTACTGATATCTCCCTGAGAGAGAGAGAGTGGACTGAGAGACACCAGTCAGTGTACAGATATCTCCCTGAGAGAGAGAGGGGACTGAGAGACACAAGTCAGTGTACAGATATCTCACTGAGAGAGAGGGGACTGAGTGACACTAGTCAGTGTACAGATATCTCCCTGAGAGGGAGAGGGGACTAAGAGACACCAGTCAGTGTACAGATATCTCCCTGAGAGAGAGGGGGACTGAGAGACACCAGTCAGTGGACAGATATCTCCTTGGGAGAGGGATAGGACTGAGAGACACAAGTCAGTGTACAGATATCTCCCGAAGAGGTAGAGGGGACTGAGAGACACCAGTCAGTGTACAGATATCTCCCCGAGAGAGAGAGAGAGAGAGAGAGAGAGGACTAAGAGACACCAGTCAGTGTACATATATCTCCCTGAGGGATAGGGGACTGAGAGACACCAGTCAGCGTACAGATATCCCCCTGAGAGAGAGAGAGGGGTCTGAGAGACAGCAGTCATTGTACAGATATCTCCCTGAGGGATAGGGGACTGAGAGACACCAGTCAGCGTACAGATAACTCCCTGAGAGAGAGAGAGGGGACTGAGAGACAGCAGTCATTGTACAGATATCTCCCTGAGGGATAGGGGACTGAGAGACACCAGTCAGCGTACAGATATTTCCCTGAGAGAGAGAGGGACTGAGAGAAACCAGTCAGTGTACAGATATCTCCCTGAGAGAGAGAGAGAGGGGACTGAGAGACAGCAGTCATTGTACAGATATCTCCCTGAGAGAGAGAGAGGGGACTGAGAGACACCAGTCAGTCTACAGATATGTCTCTGAGAGAGAGAGGACTAAGAGACACCAGTCAGTGTACAGATATCTCCCTGAGGGAGAGGGGGGGCTGCGAGACACCAGTCAGTGTACAGATATCTCCCAGAGAGAGAGAGTGGACTGAGACACACCAGTCAGTGTACAGATATCTCCCTGAGAGAGAGAGGGGACTGAGAGACACCAGTCAGTGTACAGATATCTCCCTGAGGGAGAGGGGACTGAAGGAAACCAGTCAGTGTACAGATATCTCCCGGAGAGAGAGAGAGGACTGAGAGACACCAGTCAGTGTACAGATATCTCCCTGAGGGAGAGGGGACTGAGAGACACCAGTCAGTGTACAGATATCTCCCCGAGGGAGAGGGGACTGAGAGACACCAGTCAGTGTACAGATATCTCCCTGAGAGAGAGGGGACTGAGAGACACCAGTCAGTGTACAGATATCTCCCTGAGAGAGAGAGGGGACTGAGAGACACCAGTCAGTGTACAGATATTTCCCTGAGAGAGAGAGAGGGGACTGAGAGACACCAGTCAGTGTACAGATATCTCCCTGAGAGAGAGAGGGGACTGAGAGACATCAGTCAGTGTACAGATATCTCCCTGAGAGAGAGAGGGGACTGAGAGACACCAGTCAGTGTACAGATATCTCTCTGAGAGAGAGAGGGGACTGAGAGACACCAGTCAGTGTACAGATATCTCCCTGAGAGAGAGAGGGTGGACTGAGAGACACCAGTCAGTGTACAGATATCTCCCTGAGAGAGAGAGGGGACTGAGAGACACCAGTCAGTGTACAGATATCTCCCTGAGAGAGAGAGGGGACTGAGAGACACCAGTCAGTGTACAGATATCTCCCTGAGAGAGAGAGAGTGGACTGAGAGACACCAGTCAGTGTACAGATATCTCCCTGAGAGAGAGAGGGGACTGAGAGACACCAGTCAGTGTACAGATATCTCCCTGAGAGAGAGAGGGGACTGAGAGACACCAGTCAGTGTACAGATATCTCCCTGAGAGAGAGAGGGGACTGAGAGACACCAGTCAGTGTACAGATATCTCTCTGAGAGAGACGGGACTGAGAGACACCAGTCAGTGTACAGATATCTCCCTGAGAGAGAGAGAGAGAGAGAGAGAGAGAGAGAGAGGACTGAGAGCCACCGGTCAGTGTACAGATATCTCCCTGAGAGAGAGAGAGGGACTGAGAGACACCAGTCAGTGTACAGATATCTCCCTGAGAGAGAGAGAGAGAGAGAGAGAGAGGACTGAGAGACACCAGTCAGTGTACAGATATCTCCCTGAGAGAGAGGGGACTGAGAGTCACCAGTCAGTGTACAGATATCTCCCTGAGAGAGAGAGAGCGGGGACTGAGAGACACCAGTCAGTGTACAGATATCTCCCTGAGAGAGAGTGGACTGAGAGACACCAGTCAGTGTACAGATATCTCCCTGAGAGAGAGGGGACTGAGAGACACCAGTCAGTGTACAGATATCTCCCTGAGCGAGAGGGACTGAGAGACACCAGTCAGTGTACAGATATCTCCATGAGAGTGAGACGGGACTGAGAGACAACAGTCAGTGTACAGATATCTCCCTGAGAGAGAGGGGGACTGAGAGACACCAGTCATTGTACACATATCTCCCTGAGGGAGAGAGGGGACTGTGAGACACCAGTCAGTGTCCAGATATCTCCTTGAGAAAGAGGTGGACTGAGAGACACCAGTCATTGTACAGATATCTCCCTGAGAGAGAGAGAGGGGACTGAGAGAGACCAGTCAGTGTACAGATATCTCCCTGAGAGAGAGGGGGAGTGAGAGACACCAGTCAGTGTACAGATATCTCCCTGAGAGAGCGGGGGGACTGAGAGACACCAGTCCCTGTACAGATATCTCCCAAAGAGAGAGAGGGACTGGGAGAAACCAGTCAGTGTACAGATAACTCCCAGAGAGAGAGAGAGGGGACTGTGAGACGCCAGTCAGTGTACAGATATCTCCCTGAGAGAGAGAGGGGACTGAGAGACACCAGTCAGTGGAGAGATATCTCCCTGAGACAGATGGGACTGAGAGACACCAGTCCGTGTACAGATATCTCCCGGAGAGAGAGCGGACTGAGAGAAACCAGTCAGTGTACAGATATCTCAGTGAGAGAGAGAGGGGACTGAGAGACACCAGTCAGTGTACAGATATCTCCCTGAGAGAGAGAGAGGGGACTGAGAGACACCAGTCAGTGTACAGATATCTCCCTGAGAGAGAGTGGACTGAGAGACACCAGTCAGTGTACAGATATCTCCCTGAGAGAGAGGGGACTGAGAGACACCAGTCAGTGTACAGATATCTCCCTGAGCGAGAGGGACTGAGAGACACCAGTCAGTGTACAGATATCTCCCTGAGAGTGAGACGGGACTGAGAGACACCAGTCAGTGTACAGATATCTCCCTGAGAGAGAGGGGGACTGAGAGACACCAGTCATTGTACAGATATCTCCCTGAGGGAGAGAGGGGACTGACAGACACCAGTCAGTGTCCAGATATCTCCTTGATAGAGAGGTGGACTGAGAGACACCAGTCAGTGTACAGATATCTCCCTGAGAGAGAGAGGGGACTGAGAGACACCAGTCAGTGTACAGCTATCTCCCTGAGAGAGAGAGGGGACTGAGAGACACCAGTCAGTGTACAGATATCTCCCTGAGAGAGAGGGGACTGAGAGACACCAGTCAGTGCACAGATATCTCCGTGGGAGAGAGAGGGGACTGAGAGACACCAGTCAGTGTACAGATACCTCCCTAAGAGAGAGAGAGGCGACTGAGAGACACCAGTCATTGTACAGATATCTCCCTGAGAGAGAGGGGGACTGAGAGACACCAGTCAGTGCACAGATATCTCCCTGAGAGAGAGAGAGAGGGGACTGAGAGACACCCGTCAGTGTACAGATATCTCCCTGAGAGAGAGAGGGGACTGAGAGACACCAGTCAGTGTACAGCTATCTCCTTGGGAGAGAGAGGGGACTGAGAGACACCAGTCAGTGTACAGATACCTCCCTAAGAGAGAGAGAGGCGACTAAGAGACACCAGTCAGTGCACAGATATCTCCCTGAGAGAGAGAGAGAGGGGACTGAGAGACACCCGTCAGTGTACAGATATCTCCCTGAGTGCGAGAGGAGACCGAGAGACACCAGTCAGTGTACAGATATCTCCCTGAGAGAGAGAGGGGACTGAGAGACACCAGTCAGTGTACAGATATCTCCCTGAGAGAGAGAGGGGACTGAGAGACCCCAGTCAGTGTACAGATACCTCCCTGAGAGAGAGAGAGGGGACTGAGAAACACCAGTCAGTGTGCAGATATCTCCCTGAGAGAGAGAGGGGACTGAGAGACACCTGTCAGTGTACAGATATCTCCCTGAGAGAGAGAGGGGACTGAGCGACACCAGTTAGTGTACTGATATCTCCCTGAAAGAGAGGGGACTGAGAGACACCATTCAGTGTACAGATATCTCCCTGAGAGAGAGAGGGGACTGAGAGACACAAGTCAGTGTACAGATATCTCACTGAGAGAGAGGGGACTGAGTGACACTAGTCAGTGTACAGATATCTCCCTGAGAGTGAGAGGGGACTAAGAGACACCAGTCAGTGTACAGATATCTCCCTGAGAGAGAGGGGGACTGAGAGACACCAGTCAGTGGACAGATATCTCCTTGGGAGAGGGATAGGCCTGAGAGACACAAGTCAGTGTACAGATATCTCCCGAAGAGGTAGAGGGGACAGAGAGACACCAGTCAGTGTACAGATATCTCCCCGAGAGAGAGAGAGAGAGAGAGAGAGAGAGAGAGAGAGAGAGAGAGGACTAAAAGACACCAGTCAGTGTACAGATATCTCCCTGAGAGAGAGGGGACTGAGAGAGACCAGTCAGTGTACAGATATCTCCCTGAGAGAGAGAGGGACTGAGAGACACCAGTCAGTGTACAGATATCTCCCTGAGAGAGAGGGGACTGAGAGACACCAGTCAGTGTACAGATATCTCCCTGAGAGAGAGAGAGGGGTCTGAGAGACACCAGTCAGTGTACAGATATCTCCCTGAGGGATAGGGGACTGAGAGACACCAGTCAGCGTACAGATATTTCCCTGAGAGAGAGAGGGACTGAGAGAAACCAGTCAGTGTACAGATATCTCCCTGAGAGAGAGAGAGGGGGGACTGAGAGACAGCAGTCATTGTACAGATATCTCCCTGAGAGAGAGAGAGGGGACTGAGAGACACCAGTCAGTCTACAGATATGTCTCTGAGAGAGAGGGGACTGAGAGACAACAGTCAGTGTACAGATATCTCCCCGAGAGAGAGAGAGAGAGAGAGAGAGAGAGAGAGAGAGAGAGGACTAAGAGACACCAGTCAGTGTACAGATATCTCCCTGAGAGAGAGAGGGGACTGAGACACACCAGTCAGTGTACAGATATCTCCCTGAGAGAGAGAGGGGACTGAGAGACACCAGTCAGTGTACAGATATCTCCCTGAGGGAGAGGGGACTGAAAGAAACCAGTCAGTGTACAGATATCTCCCGGAGAGAGAGAGAGGACTGAGAGACACCAGTCAGTGTACAGATATCTCCCTGAGGGAGAGGGGACTGAGAGACACCATTCAGTGTACAGATATCTCCCTGAGGGAGAGGGGACTGAGAGACACCAGTCAGTGTACAGATATCTCCCTGAGAGAGAGAGGGACTGAGAGACACCAGTCAGTGTACAGATATCTCCCTGAGAGAGAGAGAGGGACTGAGAGACACCAGTCATTGTACAGATATCTCCCTGAGAGAGAGAGGGGACTGAGAGACACCAGTCAGTGTACAGATATCTCCCTGAGAGAGAGGGGACTGAGAGACACCAGTCAGTGTACAGATATCTCCCTGAGAGAGAGGGGGGACTGAGAGACACCAGTCAGTGTACAGATATCTCCCTGAGAGAGAGGGGACTGAGAGACACCAGTCAGTGTACAGATATCTCCCTGAGAGAGAGGGGGGACTGAGAGACACCGGTCAGTGTACAGATATCTCCCTGAGAGAGAGAGAGGGACTGAGAGACACCAGTCATTGTACAGATATCTCCCTGAGAGAGAGAGAGCAGGGACTGAGAGACACCAGTCAGTGTACAGATATCTACCTGAGAGAGAGAGAGCGGGGACTGAGAGACACCAGTCAGTGTACAGATATCTCCCTGAGGGAGAGAGGGGACTGAGAGACCCCAGTCAGTGTACAGATATTTCCCTGAGAGAGAGAGAGGGGACTGAGAGACACCAGTCAGTGTACAGATATCTCCCTGAGAGAGAGGGGTCTGGGAGACACCAGTCAGTGTACAGATATTTCCTTGAGAGAGAGAGAGGGGACTGAGAGACACCAGTCAGTGTACAGAAATCTCCCTGAGAGAGAGAGGGGACTGAGAGACACCAGTCCGTGTACAGATATCTCCCTGAGAGAGAGGGGACTGAGAGACACCAGTCCGTGTACAGATATCTCCCTGAGAGAGAGAGAGAGGGGACTGAGAGACACCGGTCAGTGTACAGATGTCTCCCTGAGAGAGCGAGGGGACTGAGAGACACCAGTCAGTGTACAGATATCTCCCTGAGGAAGAGAGGAGACCGAGAGACACCAGTCAGTGTACAGATATCTCCCTGAGAGAGAGAGAGAGGGGACTGAGAGACACCGGTCAGTGTACAGATGTCTCCCTGAGAGAGAGAGGGGACTGAGAGACACCCGTCAGTGTACAGATATCTCCCTGAGGGCGAGAGGAGACCGAGAGACACCAGTCAGTGTACAGATATCTCCCTGAGAGAGAGGGGACTGAGAGACACCAGTCAGTGTACAGATATCTCCCTGAGAGAGAGAGGGGACTGAGAGACACCAGTCAGTGTACAGATATCTCTCTGAGAGAGAGGGGACTGAGAGACACCAGTCAGTGTACAGATATCTCCCTGAGAGAGAGAGGTGGACTGAGAGACACCAGTCATTGTACAGATATCTCCCTGAGAGAGAGAGAGAGAGGGGACTGAGAGACACCAGTCAGTGTACAGATATCTCCCTGAGAGAGAGGGGGACTGAGAGACACCAGTCAGTGTACAGATATCTCCCTGAGAGAGAGAGGGGACTGAGAGACACCAGTCAGTGTACAGATATCTCCCTGAGAGAGAAAGGGGACTGAGAGACACCAGTCAGTGTACAGATATCTCCCTGAGTGAGAGAGGGGACTGAGAGACACCTGTCAGTGTACAGATATCTTCCTGAGAGAGAGAGGGGACTGAGAGACACCAGTCAGTGTACAGATATCTCCCTGAGAGAGAGAGGGGACTGAGAGACACCAGTCAGTGTACAGATATCTCCCTGAGAGAGAGAGGGGACTGAGAGACACCAGTCAGTGTACAGATATCTCCCTGAGAGAGAGAGGGGACTGAGAGACACCAGTCAGTGTACAGATATCTCCCTGAGGGAGAGGGGACTGAGAGACACCAGTCAGTGTACAGATACCTCCCTGAGTGAGAGAGAGGACTGAGAGACACCAGCCAGTGTACAGATATCTCCCTGAGAGAGAGAGGGGACTGAGAGACACCAGTCAGTGTACAGATATCTCCCTGAGAGAGAGAGGACTGAGAGACACCAGTCAGTGTACAGATATCTCCCTGAGAGAGAGGGGACTGAGAGACACCAGTCAGTGTACAGATATCTCCCTGAGAGAGAGGGGGGACTGAGAGACACCAGTCAGTGTACAGATATCTCCCTGAGAGAGAGAGGGGACTGAGAGACACCAGTCAGTGTACAGATATCTCCCTGAGAGAGAGAGAGAGAGAGAGAGTGAGGACTGAGAGCCACCGGTCAGTGTACAGATATCTCCCTGAGAGAGAGAGAGGGACTGAGAGACACCAGTCAGTGTACAGATATCTCCCTGAGAGAGAGAGGGGACTGAGAGCCACCGGTCAGTGTACAGATATCTCCCTGAGAGAGAGAGAGGGACTGAGAGACACCAGTCAGTGTACAGATATCTCCCTGAGAGAGAGAGAGAGAGAGAGAGAGAGGGGACTGAGAGACACCAGTCAGTGTACAGATATCTCCCTGAGAGAGAGGGGACTGAGAGTCACCAGTCAGTGTACAGGTATCTCCCTGAGAGAGAGAGAGCGGGGACTGAGAGACACCAGTCAGTGTACAGATATCTCCCTGAGAGAGAGTGGACTGAGAGACACCAGTCAGTGTACAGATATCTCCCTGAGAGAGCGGGGACTGAGAGACACCAGTCAGTGTACAGATATTTCCCTGAGCGAGAGGGACTGAGAGACACCAGTCAGTGTACAGATATCTCCCTGAGAGTGAGACGGGACTGAGAGACACCAGTCAGTGTACAGCTATCTCCCTGAGAGAGAGTAGGACTGAGAGACACCAGTCATTGTACAGATATCTCCCTGAGGGAGAGAGGGGACTGAGAGACACCAGTCAGTGTCCAGATATCTCCTTGAGAGAGAGTTGGACTGAGAGACACCAGTCATTGTACAGATATCTCCCTGAGAGAGAGAGAGGGGACTGAGAGAGACCAGTCAGTGTACAGATATCTCCCTGAGAGAGAGGGGGACTGAGAGACACCAGTCAGTGTACAGATATCTCCCTGAGAGAGAGGGGGAATTGAGAGACACCAGTCAGTGTACAGATATCTCCCTAAGAGAGAGGGGACTGAGTGACACCAGTCAGTGTACAGATAACTCGCTGAGAGAGAGAGGGACTGGGAGAAACCAGTCAGTGTACAGATATCTCCCTGAGAGAGAGAGAGAGAGGGGACTGTGAGACGCCAGTCAGTGTACAGATATCTCCCTGAGAGAGAGAGGGGACTGAGAGACACCAGTCAGTGTAGACATATCTCCCTGAGACAGATGGGACTGAGAGACACCAGTCAGTGTACAGATATCTCCCTGAGAGAGAGAGGATACTGAAAGACACCAGTCAGTGTACAGATAACTCCCAGAGAGAGAGAGAGAGAGGACTGAGAGACACCAGTCAGTGTACAGATATCTCCCTGAGAGAGAGAGAGGGGACTGTAAGACGCCAGTCAGTGTACAGATATCTCCCTGAGAGAGAGAGGGGACTGAGAGACACCAGTCAGTGGAGAGATATCTCCCTGAGAGAGAGAGGGGACTGAGAGACACCAGTCAGTGTACAGATATCTCCATGAGAGAGAGCGGACTGAGAGACACCAGTCAGTGTACAGATATCTCCTTGGGAGAGAGAGGGGACTGAGAGACACCAGTCAGTGTACAGATACCTCCCTGAGAGAGAGAGAGGGGACTGAGAGACACCAGTCATTGTACAGATACCTCCCTCAGAGAGAGAGAGGGGACTGAGAAACACCAGTCAGTGCACAGATATCTCCCTGAGAGAGAGAGAGAGGGGACTGAGAGACACCAGTCAGTGTACAGATGTCACCATGAGAGAGAGAGGGGGGACTGAGAGACACCAGTCAGTGTACAGATATCTCCCTGAGAGAGAGGGGACTGAGAGACACCAGTCAGTGTACAGATATCTCCCTGAGAGAGAGAGGGGACTGAGAGACCCCAGTCAGTGTACAGATACCTCCCTGAGAGAGAGAGGGGACTGAGAGACCGCAGTCAGTGTACAGATACCTCCCTGAGAGAGAGAGAGGGGACTGAGAGACACCAGTCAGTGTGCAGATATCTCCCTGAGAGAGAGAGGGGACTGAGAGACACCAGTCAGTGTACAGATATCTCCCTGAGAGAGAGAGGGGACTGAGCGACACCAGTTAGTGTACAGATATCTCACTGAGAGAGAGGGGACTGAGTGACACTAGTCAGTGTACAGATATCTCCCTGAGAGAGGGAGGGGACTGAGAGACACCAGTCAGTGTACAGATATCTCCCTGAGAGGGAGAGGGGACTAAGAGACACCAGTCAGTGTACAGATATCTCCCTGAGAGAGAGGGGGACTGAGAGACACCAGTCAGTGTACAGATATCTCCCCGAGAGAGAGAGAGAGAGAGAGAGAGTGAGAGAGACGACTAAGAGACACCAGTCAGTGTTCAGATATCTCCCTGAGAGAGAGAGGGACTGAGAGACACCAGTCAGTGTACAGATATCTCCCTGAGAGAGAGGGGACTGAGAGACACCAGTCAGTGTACAGATATCTCCCTGAGAGAGAGAGAGGGGACTGAGAGACAGCAGTCATTGTACAGATATCTCCCTGAGAGAGAGAGAGGGGACTGAGAGACACCAGTCAGTGTACAGATATCTCCCTGAGGGATAGGGGACTGAGAGACACCAGTGAGCGTACAGATATTTCCCTGAGAGAGAGAGAGGGACTGAGAGACACCAGTCAGTGTACAGATATCTCCCTGAGAGAGAGAGGGGACTGAGAGCCACCGGTCAGTGTACAGATATCTCCCTGAGAGAGAGAGAGGGACTGAGAGACAACAGTCAGTGTCCAGATATCTCCCCGAGAGAGAGAGAGAGAGAGAGAGGGGACTGACAGACACCAGTCAGTGTACAGATATCTCCCTGAGAGAGAGGGGACTGAGAGTCACCAGTCAGTGTACAGATATGTCCCTGAGAGAGAGAGAGCGGGGACTGAGAGACACCAGTCAGTGTACAGATATCTCCCTGAGAGAGAGTGGACTGAGAGACACCAGTCAGTGTACAGATATCTCCCTGAGAGAGAGGGGACTGAGAGACACCAGTCAGTGTACAGATATCTCCCTGAGCGAGAGGGACTGAGAGACACCAGTCAGTGTACAGATATCTCCCTGAGAGTGAGACGGGACTGAGAGACACCAGTCAGTGTACAGATATCTCCCTGAGAGAGAGGGGGACTGAGAGACACCAGTCATTGTACAGATATCTCCCTGAGGGAGAGAGGGGACTGACAGACACCAGTCAGTGTCCAGATATCTCCTTGATAGAGAGGTGGACTGAGAGACACCAGTCATTGTACAGATATCTCCCTGAGAGAGAGAGAGGGGACTGAGAGAGACCAGTCAGTCTACAGATATCTCCCTGAGAGAGAGGGGGACTGAGAGACACCAGTCAGTGTGCAGATATCTCCCTGAGAGTGAGGGGGGACTGAGAGACACCAGTCAGTGTACAGATATCTCCCTGAGAGAGAGGGGACTGAGAGACACCAGTCAGTGTACAGATATCTCCCTGAGAGAGAGGGGGGACTGAGAGACACCAGTCAGTGTACAGATATCTCCCTAAGAGAGAGGGGACTGAGTGACACCAGTCAGTGTACAGATATCTCGCTGAGAGAGAGAGGGACTGGGAGAAACCAGTCAGTGTACAGATATCTCCCTGAGAGAGAGAGAGAGAGGGGACTGAGAGACAACAGTCATTGTACAGATATCTCCCTGAGAGAGAGAGAGGGGACTGTGAGACGCCAGTCAGTGTACAGATATCTCCCTGAGAGAGAGAGGGGACTGAGAGACACCAGTCAGTGTAGAGATATCTCCCTGAGACAGATGGGACTGAGAGACACCAGTCAGTGTACAGATATCTCCCTGAGAGAGAGAGGGGACTGAGAGACACCAGTCAGTGTACAGATAACTCCCAGAGAGAGAGAGAGAGAGAGGACTGAGAGACACCAGTCAGTGTACAGATATCTCCCTGAGAGAGAGAGAGGGGACTGTGAGACACCAGTCAGTGTACAGATATCTCCCTGAGAGAGAGAGGGGACTGAGAGACACCAGTCAGTGGAGAGATATCTCCCTGAGACAGATGGGACTGAGAGACACCAGTCAGTGTACAGATATCTCCATGAGAGAGAGCGGACTGAGAGACACCAGTCAGTGTACAGATATCTCAGTGAGAGAGAGAGGGGACTGAGAGACACCAGTCAGTGTACAGATATCTCCTTGGGAGAGAGAGGGGACTGAGAGACACCAGTCAGTGTACAGATATCTCCCTGAGAGAGAAAGAGGGAACTGAGAGACACCAGTCATTGTACAGATATCTCCCTGAGAGAGAGAGAGGGGACTGAGAAACACCAGTCAGTGCACAGATTTCTCCCTGAGAGAGAGAGAGAGGGGACTGAGAGACACCAGTCAGTGTACAGATATCACCCTGAGAGAGAGAGGGGGGACTGAGAGACACCAGTCAGTGTACAGATATCTCCCTGAGAGAGAGAGGGGACTGAGAGACACCAGTCAGTGTACAGCTATCTCCCTGAGAGAGAGAGGGGACTGAGAGACACCAGTCAGTGTACAGATATCTCCCTGAGAGAGAGGGGACTGAGAGACACCAGTCAGTGTACAGGTATCTCCTTGGGAGAGAGAGGGGACTGAGAGACACCAGTCAGTGTACAGATACCTCCCTGAGAGAGAGAGAGGGGACTGAGAGACACCAGTCATTGTACAGATATCTCCCTGAGAGAGAGAGAGGGGACTGAGAAACACCAGTCAGTGCACAGATATCTCCCTGAGAGAGAGAGAGGGGACTGAGAGACACCAGTCAGTGTACAGATGTCACCATGAGAGAGAGAGGGGGGACTGAGAGACACCAGTCAGTGTACAGATATCTCCCTGAGAGAGAGAGGGGACTGAGAGACCCCAGTCAGTGTACAGATACCTCCCTGAGAGAGAGAGAGGGGACTGAGAGACACCAGTCAGTGTGCAGATATCTCCCTGAGAGAGAGAGGGGACTGAGAGACACCAGTCAGTGTTCAGATATCTCCCTGAGAGAGAGAGGGGACTGAGCGACACCAGTTAGTGTACTGATATCTCCCTGAGAGAGAGAGAGTGGACTGAGAGACACCAGTCAGTGTACAGATATCTCCCTGAGAGAGAGAGGGGACTGAGAGACACAAGTCAGTGTACAGATATCTCACTGAGAGAGAGGGGACTGAGTGACACTAGTCAGTGTACAGATATCTCCCTGAGAGGGAGAGGGGACTAAGAGACACCAGTCAGTGTACAGATATCTCCCTGAGAGAGAGGGGGACTCAGAGACACCAGTCAGTGGACAGATATCTCCTTGGGAGAGGGATAGGACTGAGAGACACAAGTCAGTGTACAGATATCTCCCGAAGAGGTAGAGGGGACTGAGAGACACCAGTCAGTGTACAGATATCTCCCCGAGAGAGAGAGAGAGAGAGAGAGAGGACTAAGAGACACCAGTCAGTGTACATATATCTCCCTGAGGGATAGGGGACTGAGAGACACCAGTCAGCGTACAGATATCCCCCTGAGAGAGAGAGAGGGGTCTGAGAGACAGCAGTCATTGTACAGATATCTCCCTGAGGGATAGGGGACTGAGAGACACCAGTCAGCGTACAGATAACTCCCTGAGAGAGAGAGAGGGGACTGAGAGACAGCAGTCATTGTACAGATATCTCCCTGAGGGATAGGGGACTGAGAGACACCAGTCAGCGTACAGATATTTCCCTGAGAGAGAGAGGGACTGAGAGAAACCAGTCAGTGTACAGATATCTCCCTGAGAGAGAGAGAGAGGGGACTGAGAGACAGCAGTCATTGTACAGATATCTCCCTGAGAGAGAGAGAGGGGACTGAGAGACACCAGTCAGTCTACAGATATGTCTCTGAGAGAGAGAGGACTAAGAGACACCAGTCAGTGTACAGATATCTCCCTGAGGGAGAGGGGGGGCTGCGAGACACCAGTCAGTGTACAGATATCTCCCAGAGAGAGAGAGTGGACTGAGACACACCAGTCAGTGTACAGATATCTCCCTGAGAGAGAGAGGGGACTGAGAGACACCAGTCAGTGTACAGATATCTCCCTGAGGGAGAGGGGACTGAAGGAAACCAGTCAGTGTACAGATATCTCCCGGAGAGAGAGAGAGGACTGAGAGACACCAGTCAGTGTACAGATATCTCCCTGAGGGAGAGGGGACTGAGAGACACCAGTCAGTGTACAGATATCTCCCCGAGGGAGAGGGGACTGAGAGACACCAGTCAGTGTACAGATATCTCCCTGAGAGAGAGGGGACTGAGAGACACCAGTCAGTGTACAGATATCTCCCTGAGAGAGAGAGGGGACTGAGAGACACCAGTCAGTGTACAGATATTTCCCTGAGAGAGAGAGAGGGGACTGAGAGACACCAGTCAGTGTACAGATATCTCCCTGAGAGAGAGAGGGGACTGAGAGACATCAGTCAGTGTACAGATATCTCCCTGAGAGAGAGAGGGGACTGAGAGACACCAGTCAGTGTACAGATATCTCTCTGAGAGAGAGAGGGGACTGAGAGACACCAGTCAGTGTACAGATATCTCCCTGAGAGAGAGAGGGTGGACTGAGAGACACCAGTCAGTGTACAGATATCTCCCTGAGAGAGAGAGGGGACTGAGAGACACCAGTCAGTGTACAGATATCTCCCTGAGAGAGAGAGGGGACTGAGAGACACCAGTCAGTGTACAGATATCTCCCTGAGAGAGAGAGAGTGGACTGAGAGACACCAGTCAGTGTACAGATATCTCCCTGAGAGAGAGAGGGGACTGAGAGACACCAGTCAGTGTACAGATATCTCCCTGAGAGAGAGAGGGGACTGAGAGACACCAGTCAGTGTACAGATATCTCCCTGAGAGAGAGAGGGGACTGAGAGACACCAGTCAGTGTACAGATATCTCTCTGAGAGAGACGGGACTGAGAGACACCAGTCAGTGTACAGATATCTCCCTGAGAGAGAGAGAGAGAGAGAGAGAGAGAGAGAGGACTGAGAGCCACCGGTCAGTGTACAGATATCTCCCTGAGAGAGAGAGAGGGACTGAGAGACACCAGTCAGTGTACAGATATCTCCCTGAGAGAGAGAGAGAGAGAGAGAGAGAGAGGACTGAGAGACACCAGTCAGTGTACAGATATCTCCCTGAGAGAGAGGGGACTGAGAGTCACCAGTCAGTGTACAGATATCTCCCTGAGAGAGAGAGAGCGGGGACTGAGAGACACCAGTCAGTGTACAGATATCTCCCTGAGAGAGAGTGGACTGAGAGACACCAGTCAGTGTACAGATATCTCCCTGAGAGAGAGGGGACTGAGAGACACCAGTCAGTGTACAGATATCTCCCTGAGCGAGAGGGACTGAGAGACACCAGTCAGTGTACAGATATCTCCATGAGAGTGAGACGGGACTGAGAGACAACAGTCAGTGTACAGATATCTCCCTGAGAGAGAGGGGGACTGAGAGACACCAGTCATTGTACACATATCTCCCTGAGGGAGAGAGGGGACTGTGAGACACCAGTCAGTGTCCAGATATCTCCTTGAGAGAGAGGTGGACTGAGAGACACCAGTCATTGTACAGATATCTCCCTGAGAGAGAGAGAGGGGACTGAGAGAGACCAGTCAGTGTACAGATATCTCCCTGAGAGAGAGGGGGAGTGAGAGACACCAGTCAGTGTACAGATATCTCCCTGAGAGAGCGGGGGGACTGAGAGACACCAGTCCCTGTACAGATATCTCCCAAAGAGAGAGAGGGACTGGGAGAAACCAGTCAGTGTACAGATAACTCCCAGAGAGAGAGAGAGGGGACTGTGAGACGCCAGTCAGTGTACAGATATCTCCCTGAGAGAGAGAGGGGACTGAGAGACACCAGTCAGTGGAGAGATATCTCCCTGAGACAGATGGGACTGAGAGACACCAGTCCGTGTACAGATATCTCCCGGAGAGAGAGCGGACTGAGAGAAACCAGTCAGTGTACAGATATCTCAGTGAGAGAGAGAGGGGACTGAGAGACACCAGTCAGTGTACAGATATCTCCCTGAGAGAGAGAGAGGGGACTGAGAGACACCAGTCAGTGTACAGATATCTCCCTGAGAGAGAGAGGGGACTGAGAGACACCAGTCAGTGTAGAGATATCTCCCTGAGAGAGAGAGGGGACTGAGAGACACCAGTCAGTGTACAGATATCTCCCTGAGAGAGAAAGAGGGAACTGAGAGACACCAGTCATTGTACAGATATCTCCCTGAGAGAGAGAGAGGGGACTGAGAAACACCAGTCAGTGCACAGATATCTCCCTGAGAGAGAGAGAGAGGGGACTGAGAGACACCAGTCAGTGTACAGATATCACCCTGAGAGAGAGAGGGGGGACTGAGAGACACCAGTCAGTGTACAGATATCTCCCTGAGAGAGAGAGGGGACTGAGAGACACCAGTCAGTGTACAGCTATCTCCCTGAGAGAGAGAGGGGACTGAGAGACACCAGTCAGTGTACAGATATCTCCCTGAGAGAGAGGGGACTGAGAGACACCAGTCAGTGCACAGATATCTCCGTGGGAGAGAGAGGGGACTGAGAGACACCAGTCAGTGTACAGATACCTCCCTAAGAGAGAGAGAGGCGACTGAGAGACACCAGTCATTGTACAGATATCTCCCTGAGAGAGAGGGGGACTGAGAGACACCAGTCAGTGCACAGATATCTCCCTGAGAGAGAGAGAGAGGGGACTGAGAGACACCCGTCAGTGTACAGATATCTCCCTGAGAGAGAGAGGGGACTGAGAGACACCAGTCAGTGTACAGCTATCTCCTTGGGAGAGAGAGGGGACTGAGAGACACCAGTCAGTGTACAGATACCTCCCTAAGAGAGAGAGAGGCGACTAAGAGACACCAGTCAGTGCACAGATATCTCCCTGAGAGAGAGAGAGAGGGGACTGAGAGACACCCGTCAGTGTACAGATATCTCCCTGAGTGCGAGAGGAGACCGAGAGACACCAGTCAGTGTACAGATATCTCCCTGAGAGAGAGAGGGGACTGAGAGACACCAGTCAGTGTACAGATATCTCCCTGAGAGAGAGAGGGGACTGAGAGACCCCAGTCAGTGTACAGATACCTCCCTGAGAGAGAGAGAGGGGACTGAGAAACACCAGTCAGTGTGCAGATATCTCCCTGAGAGAGAGAGGGGACTGAGAGACACCTGTCAGTGTACAGATATCTCCCTGAGAGAGAGAGGGGACTGAGCGACACCAGTTAGTGTACTGATATCTCCCTGAAAGAGAGGGGACTGAGAGACACCATTCAGTGTACAGATATCTCCCTGAGAGAGAGAGGGGACTGAGAGACACAAGTCAGTGTACAGATATCTCACTGAGAGAGAGGGGACTGAGTGACACTAGTCAGTGTACAGATATCTCCCTGAGAGTGAGAGGGGACTAAGAGACACCAGTCAGTGTACAGATATCTCCCTGAGAGAGAGGGGGACTGAGAGACACCAGTCAGTGGACAGATATCTCCTTGGGAGAGGGATAGGCCTGAGAGACACAAGTCAGTGTACAGATATCTCCCGAAGAGGTAGAGGGGACAGAGAGACACCAGTCAGTGTACAGATATCTCCCCGAGAGAGAGAGAGAGAGAGAGAGAGAGAGAGAGAGAGAGAGAGGACTAAAAGACACCAGTCAGTGTACAGATATCTCCCTGAGAGAGAGGGGACTGAGAGAGACCAGTCAGTGTACAGATATCTCCCTGAGAGAGAGAGGGACTGAGAGACACCAGTCAGTGTACAGATATCTCCCTGAGAGAGAGGGGACTGAGAGACACCAGTCAGTGTACAGATATCTCCCTGAGAGAGAGAGAGAGGGGTCTGAGAGACACCAGTCAGTGTACAGATATCTCCCTGAGGGATAGGGGACTGAGAGACACCAGTCAGCGTACAGATATTTCCCTGAGAGAGAGAGGGACTGAGAGAAACCAGTCAGTGTACAGATATCTCCCTGAGAGAGAGAGAGGGGGGACTGAGAGACAGCAGTCATTGTACAGATATCTCCCTGAGAGAGAGAGAGGGGACTGAGAGACACCAGTCAGTCTACAGATATGTCTCTGAGAGAGAGGGGACTGAGAGACAACAGTCAGTGTACAGATATCTCCCCGAGAGAGAGAGAGAGAGAGAGAGAGAGAGAGAGAGAGAGAGAGAGAGAGAGGACTAAGAGACACCAGTCAGTGTACAGATATCTCCCTGAGAGAGAGGGACTGAGAGACACCAGTCAGTGTACAGATATCTCCATGAGAGTGAGACGGGACTGAGAGACAACAGTCAGTGTACAGATATCTCCCTGAGAGAGAGGGGGACTGAGAGACACCAGTCATTGTACACATATCTCCCTGAGGGAGAGAGGGGACTGTGAGACACCAGTCAGTGTCCAGATATCTCCTTGAGAGAGAGGTGGACTGAGAGACACCAGTCATTGTACAGATATCTCCCTGAGAGAGAGAGAGGGGACTGAGAGAGACCAGTCAGTGTACAGATATCTCCCTGAGAGAGAGGGGGAGTGAGAGACACCAGTCAGTGTACAGATATCTCCCTGAGAGAGCGGGGGGACTGAGAGACACCAGTCCCTGTACAGATATCTCCCAAAGAGAGAGAGGGACTGGGAGAAACCAGTCAGTGTACAGATAACTCCCAGAGAGAGAGAGAGGGGACTGTGAGACGCCAGTCAGTGTGCAGATATCTCCCTGAGAGAGAGAGGGGACTGAGAGACACCAGTCAGTGGAGAGATATCTCCCTGAGACAGATGGGACTGAGAGACACCAGTCCGTGTACAGATATCTCCCGGAGAGAGAGCGGACTGAGAGAAACCAGTCAGTGTACAGATATCTCAGTGAGAGAGAGAGGGGACTGAGAGACACCAGTCAGTGTACAGATATCTCCCTGAGAGAGAGAGAGGGGACTGAGAGACACCAGTCAGTGTACAGATATCTCCCTGAGAGAGAGAGGGGACTGAGAGACACCAGTCAGTGTAGAGATATCTCCCTGAGAGAGAGAGGGGACTGAGAGACACCAGTCAGTGTACAGATATCTCCCTGAGAGAGAAAGAGGGAACTGAGAGACACCAGTCATTGTACAGATATCTCCCTGAGAGAGAGAGAGGGGACTGAGAAACACCAGTCAGTGCACAGATATCTCCCTGAGAGAGAGAGAGAGGGGACTGAGAGACACCAGTCAGTGTACAGATATCACCCTGAGAGAGAGAGGGGGGACTGAGAGACACCAGTCAGTGTACAGATATCTCCCTGAGAGAGAGAGGGGACTGAGAGACACCAGTCAGTGTACAGCTATCTCCCTGAGAGAGAGAGGGGACTGAGAGACACCAGTCAGTGTACAGATATCTCCCTGAGAGAGAGGGGACTGAGAGACACCAGTCAGTGCACAGATATCTCCGTGGGAGAGAGAGGGGACTGAGAGACACCAGTCAGTGTACAGATACCTCCCTAAGAGAGAGAGAGGCGACTGAGAGACACCAGTCATTGTACAGATATCTCCCTGAGAGAGAGGGGGACTGAGAGACACCAGTCAGTGCACAGATATCTCCCTGAGAGAGAGAGAGAGGGGACTGAGAGACACCCGTCAGTGTACAGATATCTCCCTGAGAGAGAGAGGGGACTGAGAGACACCAGTCAGTGTACAGCTATCTCCTTGGGAGAGAGAGGGGACTGAGAGACACCAGTCAGTGTACAGATACCTCCCTAAGAGAGAGAGAGGCGACTAAGAGACACCAGTCAGTGCACAGATATCTCCCTGAGAGAGAGAGAGAGGGGACTGAGAGACACCCGTCAGTGTACAGATATCTCCCTGAGTGCGAGAGGAGACCGAGAGACACCAGTCAGTGTACAGATATCTCCCTGAGAGAGAGAGGGGACTGAGAGACACCAGTCAGTGTACAGATATCTCCCTGAGAGAGAGAGGGGACTGAGAGACCCCAGTCAGTGTACAGATACCTCCCTGAGAGAGAGAGAGGGGACTGAGAAACACCAGTCAGTGTGCAGATATCTCCCTGAGAGAGAGAGGGGACTGAGAGACACCTGTCAGTGTACAGATATCTCCCTGAGAGAGAGAGGGGACTGAGCGACACCAGTTAGTGTACTGATATCTCCCTGAAAGAGAGGGGACTGAGAGACACCATTCAGTGTACAGATATCTCCCTGAGAGAGAGAGGGGACTGAGAGACACAAGTCAGTGTACAGATATCTCACTGAGAGAGAGGGGACTGAGTGACACTAGTCAGTGTACAGATATCTCCCTGAGAGTGAGAGGGGACTAAGAGACACCAGTCAGTGTACAGATATCTCCCTGAGAGAGAGGGGGACTGAGAGACACCAGTCAGTGGACAGATATCTCCTTGGGAGAGGGATAGGCCTGAGAGACACAAGTCAGTGTACAGATATCTCCCGAAGAGGTAGAGGGGACAGAGAGACACCAGTCAGTGTACAGATATCTCCCCGAGAGAGAGAGAGAGAGAGAGAGAGAGAGAGAGAGAGAGAGAGGACTAAAAGACACCAGTCAGTGTACAGATATCTCCCTGAGAGAGAGGGGACTGAGAGAGACCAGTCAGTGTACAGATATCTCCCTGAGAGAGAGAGGGACTGAGAGACACCAGTCAGTGTACAGATATCTCCCTGAGAGAGAGGGGACTGAGAGACACCAGTCAGTGTACAGATATCTCCCTGAGAGAGAGAGAGGGGTCTGAGAGACACCAGTCAGTGTACAGATATCTCCCTGAGGGATAGGGGACTGAGAGACACCAGTCAGCGTACAGATATTTCCCTGAGAGAGAGAGGGACTGAGAGAAACCAGTCAGTGTACAGATATCTCCCTGAGAGAGAGAGAGGGGGGACTGAGAGACAGCAGTCATTGTACAGATATCTCCCTGAGAGAGAGAGAGGGGACTGAGAGACACCAGTCAGTCTACAGATATGTCTCTGAGAGAGAGGGGACTGAGAGACAACAGTCAGTGTACAGATATCTCCCCGAGAGAGAGAGAGAGAGAGAGAGAGAGAGAGAGAGAGAGAGAGAGAGGACTAAGAGACACCAGTCAGTGTACAGATATCTCCCTGAGAGAGAGAGGGGACTGAGACACACCAGTCAGTGTACAGATATCTCCCTGAGAGAGAGAGGGGACTGAGAGACACCAGTCAGTGTACAGATATCTCCCTGAGGGAGAGGGGACTGAAAGAAACCAGTCAGTGTACAGATATCTCCCGGAGAGAGAGAGAGGACTGAGAGACACCAGTCAGTGTACAGATATCTCCCTGAGGGAGAGGGGACTGAGAGACACCATTCAGTGTACAGATATCTCCCTGAGGGAGAGGGGACTGAGAGACACCAGTCAGTGTACAGATATCTCCCTGAGAGAGAGGGGACTGAGAGACACCAGTCAGTGTACAGATATCTCCCTGAGAGAGAGAAGGGACTGAGAGACACCAGTCAGTGTACAGATATCTCTCTGAGAGAGAGAGGGGACTGAGAGACACCAGTCAGTGTACAGATATCTCCCTGAGAGAGAGGGGACTGAGAGACACCAGTCAGTGTACAGATATCTCCCTGAGAGAGAGGGGGGACTGAGAGACACCGGTCAGTGTACAGATATCTCCCTGAGAGAGAGAGAGGGACTGAGAGACACCAGTCATTGTACAGATATCTCCCTGAGAGAGAGAGAGCAGGGACTGAGAGACACCAGTCAGTGTACAGATATCTACCTGAGAGAGAGAGAGCGGGGACTGAGAGACACCAGTCAGTGTACAGATATCTCCCTGAGGGAGAGAGGGGACTGAGAGACCCCAGTCAGTGTACAGATATTTCCCTGAGAGAGAGAGAGGGGACTGAGAGACACCAGTCAGTGTACAGATATCTCCCTGAGAGAGAGGGGTCTGGGAGACACCAGTCAGTGTACAGATATTTCCTTGAGAGAGAGAGAGGGGACTGAGAGACACCAGTCAGTGTACAGAAATCTCCCTGAGAGAGAGAGGGGACTGAGAGACACCAGTCCGTGTACAGATATCTCCCTGAGAGAGAGGGGACTGAGAGACACCAGTCCGTGTACAGATATCTCCCTGAGAGAGAGAGAGAGGGGACTGAGAGACACCGGTCAGTGTACAGATGTCTCCCTGAGAGAGCGAGGGGACTGAGAGACACCAGTCAGTGTACAGATATCTCCCTGAGGAAGAGAGGAGACCGAGAGACACCAGTCAGTGTACAGATATCTCCCTGAGAGAGAGAGAGAGGGGACTGAGAGACACCGGTCAGTGTACAGATGTCTCCCTGAGAGAGAGAGGGGACTGAGAGACACCCGTCAGTGTACAGATATCTCCCTGAGGGCGAGAGGAGACCGAGAGACACCAGTCAGTGTACAGATATCTCCCTGAGAGAGAGGGGACTGAGAGACACCAGTCAGTGTACAGATATCTCCCTGAGAGAGAGAGGGGACTGAGAGACACCAGTCAGTGTACAGATATCTCTCTGAGAGAGAGGGGACTGAGAGACACCAGTCAGTGTACAGATATCTCCCTGAGAGAGAGAGGTGGACTGAGAGACACCAGTCATTGTACAGATATCTCCCTGAGAGAGAGAGAGAGAGGGGACTGAGAGACACCAGTCAGTGTACAGATATCTCCCTGAGAGAGAGGGGGACTGAGAGACACCAGTCAGTGTACAGATATCTCCCTGAGAGAGAGAGGGGACTGAGAGACACCAGTCAGTGTACAGATATCTCCCTGAGAGAGAAAGGGGACTGAGAGACACCAGTCAGTGTACAGATATCACCCTGAGTGAGAGAGGGGACTGAGAGACACCTGTCAGTGTACAGATATCTTCCTGAGAGAGAGAGGGGACTGAGAGACACCAGTCAGTGTACAGATATCTCCCTGAGAGAGAGAGGGGACTGAGAGACACCAGTCAGTGTACAGATATCTCCCTGAGAGAGAGAGGGGACTGAGAGACACCAGTCAGTGTACAGATATCTCCCTGAGAGAGAGAGGGGACTGAGAGACACCAGTCAGTGTACAGATATCTCCCTGAGGGAGAGGGGACTGAGAGACACCAGTCAGTGTACAGATATCTCCCTGAGTGAGAGAGAGGACTGAGAGACACCAGCCAGTGTACAGATATCTCCCTGAGAGAGAGAGGGGACTGAGAGACACCAGTCAGTGTACAGATATCTCCCTGAGAGAGAGAGGACTGAGAGACACCAGTCAGTGTACAGATATCTCCCTGAGAGAGAGGGGACTGAGAGACACCAGTCAGTGTACAGATATCTCCCTGAGAGAGAGGGGGGACTGAGAGACACCAGTCAGTGTACAGATATCTCCCTGAGAGAGAGAGGGGACTGAGAGACACCAGTCAGTGTACAGATATCTCCCTGAGAGAGAGAGGGGACTGAGAGACACCAGTCAGTGTACAGATATCTCCCTGAGAGAGAGAGGGGACTGTGAGACACCAGTCAGTGTACAGATATCTCCCTGAGAGAGAGAGAGAGAGGGGACTGAGAGACACCAGTCAGTGTACAGATATCTCCCTGAGAGAGAGAGGGACTGAGAGACACCAGTCAGTGTACAGATATCTCCCTGAGAGAGAGGGGACTGAGAGACACCAGTCAGTGTACAGATATCTCCCTGAGAGAGAGAGAGGGACTGAGAGACACCAGTCATTGTACAGATATCTCCCTGAGAGAGAGAGAGCAGGGACTGAGAGACACCAGTCAGTGTACAGATATCTACCTGAGAGAGAGAGAGCGGGGACTGAGAGACACCAGTCAGTGTACAGATATCTCCCTGAGGGAGAGAGGGGACTGAGAGACCCCAGTCAGTGTACAGATATTTCCCTGAGAGAGAGAGAGGGGACTGAGAGACACCAGTCAGTGTACAGATATCTCCCTGAGAGAGAGGGGTCTGGGAGACACCAGTCAGTGTACAGATATTTCCTTGAGAGAGAGAGAGGGGACTGAGAGACACCAGTCAGTGTACAGAAATCTCCCTGAGAGAGAGAGGGGACTGAGAGACACCAGTCCGTGTACAGATATCTCCCTGAGAGAGAGGGGACTGAGAGACACCAGTCCGTGTACAGATATCTCCCTGAGAGAGAGAGAGAGGGGACTGAGAGACACCGGTCAGTGTACAGATGTCTCCCTGAGAGAGCGAGGGGACTGAGAGACACCAGTCAGTGTACAGATATCTCCCTGAGGAAGAGAGGAGACCGAGAGACACCAGTCAGTGTACAGATATCTCCCTGAGAGAGAGAGAGAGGGGACTGAGAGACACCGGTCAGTGTACAGATGTCTCCCTGAGAGAGAGAGGGGACTGAGAGACACCCGTCAGTGTACAGATATCTCCCTGAGGGCGAGAGGAGACCGAGAGACACCAGTCAGTGTACAGATATCTCCCTGAGAGAGAGGGGACTGAGAGACACCAGTCAGTGTACAGATATCTCCCTGAGAGAGAGAGGGGACTGAGAGACACCAGTCAGTGTACAGATATCTCTCTGAGAGAGAGGGGACTGAGAGACACCAGTCAGTGTACAGATATCTCCCTGAGAGAGAGAGGTGGACTGAGAGACACCAGTCATTGTACAGATATCTCCCTGAGAGAGAGAGAGAGAGGGGACTGAGAGACACCAGTCAGTGTACAGATATCTCCCTGAGAGAGAGGGGGACTGAGAGACACCAGTCAGTGTACAGATATGTCCCTGAGAGAGAGAGGGGACTGAGAGACACCAGTCAGTGTACAGATATCTCCCTGAGAGAGAAAGGGGACTGAGAGACACCAGTCAGTGTACAGATATCTCCCTGAGTGAGAGAGGGGACTGAGAGACACCTGTCAGTGTACAGATATCTTCCTGAGAGAGAGAGGGGACTGAGAGACACCAGTCAGTGTACAGATATCTCCCTGAGAGAGAGAGGGGACTGAGAGACACCAGTCAGTGTACAGATATCTCCCTGAGAGAGAGAGGGGACTGAGAGACACCAGTCAGTGTACAGATATCTCCCTGAGAGAGAGAGGGGACTGAGAGACACCAGTCAGTGTACAGATATCTCCCTGAGGGAGAGGGGACTGAGAGACACCAGTCAGTGTACAGATACCTCCCTGAGTGAGAGAGAGGACTGAGAGACACCAGCCAGTGTACAGATATCTCCCTGAGAGAGAGAGGGGACTGAGAGACACCAGTCAGTGTACAGATATCTCCCTGAGAGAGAGAGGACTGAGAGACACCAGTCAGTGTACAGATATCTCCCTGAGAGAGAGGGGACTGAGAGACACCAGTCAGTGTACAGATATCTCCCTGAGAGAGAGGGGGGACTGAGAGACACCAGTCAGTGTACAGATATCTCCCTGAGAGAGAGAGGGGACTGAGAGACACCAGTCAGTGTACAGATATCTCCCTGAGAGAGAGAGGGGACTGAGAGACACCAGTCAGTGTACAGATATCTCCCTGAGAGAGAGAGGGGACTGTGAGACACCAGTCAGTGTACAGATATCTCCCTGAGAGAGAGAGAGAGAGGGGACTGAGAGACACCAGTCAGTGTACAGATATCTCCCTGAGAGAGAGAGGGACTGAGAGACACCAGTCAGTGTACAGATATCTCCCTGAGAGAGAGGGGACTGAGAGACACCAGTCAGTGTACAGATATCTCCCTGAGAGAGAGAGAGGGGACTGAGAGACACCAGTCAGTGTACAGATATCTCCCTGAGAGAGAGAGGGGGGACTGAGAGACACCAGTCAGTGTACAGATATCTCCCTGAGAGAGAGAGGGGACTGAGAGACACCAGTGAGTGTACAGATATCTCCCTGAGAGATGGAGAGGGGACTGAGAGACACCAGTGAGTGTACAGGTATCTCCCTGAATGAGAAATTGACTGAGCTGAAACAGCACAGGCAGTCTGTCCAGGCATTTGAGTATTCTCTTCCCTGGTCTGAGTACGAAGCCATGTTTTGTAGGAATCTTGTACAATAAGGTTAGTTAAAATGGGGCAAGATTCAATGTACCCAAAAATTAAATAATCCAGTTACAATGATGAGAATTGCACACCAGATATCGGAATAATGTCCTGATTGTCATGGAGTCACAGAGATGTACAGCACGGAAACAGACCCTTCGGCCCACCCCGTCCATGCTGACCCAGATATCCCAACCCAATCTCGTCCCACCTGCCAGCACCCGGCCCATATCCCCCCAAACCCTTCCTATTCATATACCCATCCAGATGCCTCTTAAATGCTGTAATTGTACCAGCCCCCACCACATCCTCTGGCAGCTCATTCCATACACGTACCACCCTCTGGGTGAAAAAGTTGCCCCTTAGGTCCCTTTTATATCTTTCCCCTCTCACCCTAAACCTATGCCCCTCTAGTTCTGGACTCCCCCACCCCAGGGAAAAGACTTTGTCTATTTACCCTATCCATGCCCCTCATGATTTTATAAACCTCTATAAGGTCACCCCTCAGCCTCCGACTCTCCAGGGAAAACAGCCCCAGCCTGTTCAGCCTCTCCCTGTAGCTCAAACCCTCCAACCCTGGTAACATCGTTGACTTTACCCACAGGGTGTGAGTGCCCCCTGAAACACAGCACTGGGAGATCTCTGCCCCCCTCCTCCCTCTCCCCGCTGTGTCACTGTACAGTTCCTGACTCTTGGCTTTCTTTATAAACGTTCCCTTTAAGGAACTGCATTTAAACGTCGCCAGCTCCCACAGCAGGATTTGAACCCACATTCCCCGCCCCCGGAGAATGAGGCTGGGAGGAGAAGGCGAGGGTTTGGATCACTCCGTGAGTAAAGTCAGCAGGAGACCAGTCAATCCTCAATAACTTCAGCTGACCTGACTTCGCCCTCCATCGAGGGGAGGGGTTAGCACAGCAGGGATGGCCCTAGGTTGGGAATGACCAAACTCCCGGTTCACAGCATGGGTTCAAATCCCGTCCAGGATTTAAATCCAACAAATTAAGTCCGGGATTCCCGGGGAGGGATATGACATTGCAGAGATGGGGACTGAGACATGGAGGGATGGTCCTGAGAGACTGGACGATCCTCAGTCCATCTGCTCCAGACTGGGATCGATCCTGCAACGCCCATTGAGCCCCCTCATTAACTGTCAGAGTTACAGAGTCATTGCTGTACAGAAGGAGGCTGTTCAGCCCATCAAAGCTGTGCCAGCTCTCTGTTCAGCCCTGCTCAATAAAGATTTACCAATCCCATTCTCGGTGTGGGCGGGTGTGGGTGGGGTAGACCCTACAATATTCACATTCCAATTCTCTTTCATTTCACTTTGCAATTCCTTTCCGAAACTGTCATCTCTCCTTCCAAACAACAAGGGAGAGAGAGGCAGAGGAGACACAGAGAGAGAGAAAGAGAGAGACAGACAGACAGAGAGAAAGATGACAGAGAGAGAGAAAGAGAGACAGAGAGAAAGAGACAGAGAGAAAGAGAGACAGAGAGAAAGAGAGAAAGAGAGAGACAGACAGACAGAGAGAAAGATGACAGAGAGAGAGAAAGAGAGACAGAGAGAAAGAGACAGAGAGAAAGAGAGACAGAGAGAAAGAGAGACAGAGAGAAAGAGAGACAGAGAGAAAGAGAGAGACAGACAGACAGAGAGAAAGATGACAGAGAGAGAGAGAGAGAGACACAGAGAGAAATAGAGAGAGACAGAGAGAGAAAGAGACACAGAGATGAGAGACAGAGAGTGAGAGCGACACAGAGAGAGGCAGAGAGAAATATGACAGAGAGAGAGATTGAGAGAAACAGAAAGAGAGAGAGAGAGAGAGAGAGAGAGAGAGAGAGCCCCAGGTTGTAACTCACGATCATCCTGATCCTGTCTCCTGCACGAGACCTTTCAGTTGCACCCCCCCCCCCCCCCCCAAGTCTAGAACATCAATGAGGCAGGATCTTTAAACAATCCAGGAACAGTTGAAATTCAAACCCAAAGGCAGGAAGCTGGAAGGAGCTCACATTTTCAAAATAAACTTTACCGTCGCAGTAACTGACACCAAATCTTTATTCATTAATCACCTCACAGGACATGAATTTCACAGAAATAACAATTCCAGTTTTTCGAAGCTGGTCACCTTGAGCCCATCAGGACACTTTGCAAGAATACCAGCTTCAGGACTGAATCAACATTTGTGCTGCATGAGAGGAGAGTAGAAGTGGATCCTCATTGGACGAGGTGTTACTATGGAGAGTGCACCCGTGAGCGATGATTGACAGTTAACAGCCAGATATTGAGTGATTGCTGTATTGTTGTCACCTGTCCTGGGATACAGTGGAAAATGTTGTTTCGCCTGTAATACAGACAGATCGTACTGTACCGAGTGTATCAGGGGAGCAGAACAGAGAGCAGAATACAGCGTTTCGGCCACAGAGAGGGTGCAGAGAGACAGATAAGAATTAACATATGAGAGGTCCGTTCTAACGTCTGGTAACAGCGGGGAAGAAGCTGTTCTGAAATCTGTTTGTAAATGTGCTCAAACGTTTATCCCTGACGGAACAGGGTGGGGGAGAGTCGAACCGGGATGGGAGGGGTCTTTAATTACGTTGGCAGCTTTCCCGAGGGAAGGGGAGTGCAGGTGGAGCCAACGGACATGAGGCTGGTTTGAAAGAACCATACAAACACCACAGTGTGGACGCAGGCCCTTCGGCCCAACTGGTTCACACTGACCCTTCGGAGACTAACCCACCCAGACCCATTCCCCAATGCTCTACATTTACCACTGACTAATCCACCCTAACCTACACATCCCTGAACACTATGGGGTAATTTAGCATGGCCAATCCACCCTAACCTGCACATCCCTGAACACTATGGGGTAATTTAGCATGGCCAATCCACCCTAACCTGCACATCCCTGAACACTATGGGGTAATTTAGCATGGCCAATCCACCCTAACCTACACATCCCTGAACACTATGGGGTAATTTAGCATGGCCAATCCACCCTAACCTGCACATCCCTGAACACTATGGGGTAATTTAGCATGGCCAATCCACCCTAACCTACACATCCCTGAACACTATGGGGTAATTTAGCATGGCCAATCCACCCTAACCTACACATCCCTGAACACTATGGGGTAATTTAGCATGGCCAATCCACCCTAACCTACACATCCCTGAACACTATGGGTAATTTACCATGGCCAATCCACCCTAACCTACACATCCCTGAACACTATGGGGTAATTTACCATGGCCAATCCACCCTAACCTACACATCCCTGAACACTATGGGGTAATTTAGCATGGCCAATCCACCCTAACCTACACATCCCTGAGCACTATGGGGTAATTTAGCATGGCCAATCCACCCTAACCTACACATCCCTGAACACTATGGGTAATTTACCATGGCCAATCCACCCTAACCTACACATCCCTGAACACTATGGGGTAATTTACCATGGCCAATCCACCCTAACCTACACATCCCTGAACACTATGGGGTAATTTAGCATGGCCAATCCACCCTAACCTACACATCCCTGAGCACTATGGGGTAATTTAGCATGGCCAATCCACCCTAACCTACACATCCCTGAGCACTATGGGGTAATTTAGCATGGCCAATCCACCCTAACCTACACATCCCTGAACACTATGGGTAATTTACCATGGCCAATCCACCCTAACCTACACATCCCTGAACACTATGGGGTAATTTACCATGGCCAATCCACCCTAACCTACACATCCCTGAACACTATGGGGTAATTTAGCATGGCCAATCCACCCTAACCTACACATCCCTGAGCACTATGGGGTAATTTAGCATGGCCAATCCACCCTAACCTACACATCCCTGAGCACTATGGGGTAATTTAGCATGGCCAATCCACCCTAACCTACACATCCCTGAACACTATGGGTAATTTACCATGGCCAATCCACCCTAACCTACACATCCCTGAACACTATGGGGTAATTTACCATGGCCAATCCACCCTAACCTACACATCCCTGAGCACTATGGGTAATTTCCCATGGCCAATCCACCCTAACCTGTCCCCCTTTGGAGTGTGTGAGGAAACCGGAGCACCCGGAGGAATCCCCCGCAGACTCGGGGAGAATGTGTAAACTCCCACACAGACCGTCGCCCCTGAGGGTGGGATCGAATCCGGGTCCCTGGTGCCGTGAGGCAGCGGTGCTAACCACTGAGCCCCCGTGCCGCCCCAACCCCCCCCCCGTACGGTCTGTGTGTGACAGCCTGGGTTGTGTTCCCAGCTCTCTGAGATGGGTGGGCATTTGGAGAGCGTGGTTCCCCAGACCTGGCTCTATCCCACCCTGACAGTTCGCTTTCTGCAAAACCAGGCTCGGGTCACTGCAGGCGAATTCCCGTAGCTTCCTGGGGATGTCGAGACCTTGTTGTACTTTCTGACAGTGTCATCGCCGCAGTGACCCAGAGCAGACTGTGGGTGATGGTCACTCCCAAGGTCCTGATGCTCTCTGCCCTCTCTCTCTGTCTGTCTCTCTCTCTCTCTGTGTCTCTCTCTTTCTCTGTCTCTGTCTCTGTCTCGCTCTCTGTCTCTCTGTGTCTCTATTTATCTCTCTCTCTCTCTCTGTCTCTGTCTCTCTCTCTCCGTGTCTGTCTCTGTCTCTGTCTGTCTGTCTCTCTCTCTCTCTCTCTCTCTCTGTCTGTGTCTCTCTCTCCCTGTCTGTCTCTCTCTGTCAGTCTCTCTCTCTCTGTCTGTCTCTCTCCCCCCCCCACCCCTGGACCCCACTGTTATCGAGGGGAGTGTGCCCTCTGACCCCATCCCCACTTCCTGACGTTAGCTCCTTCGTTTCCATGGTGACGATGGAGAGATGGCCACCCCATCCCTGTTCCACTCAGCGCTCTATCCCCCTTTCCTGGATCCCGTCTGCTCCCTGTCGAGATTCCCAACTCCAGCTGTGCGTCCGGGAGGCACCTCGGAGATGGGATTGGGACCTGGGGTTTAGCCGCAGATTCGGGAATGTTTGAGGAGGACGTTCGGGAACTGAGCGGGGAGCCCGGCGTTCTGGGAATATCCCGCAAGAGGCGCTGCTGCTGCACGGAATACCGGATCCCACTTTCACTTCCTTGGCACATCGCCGGTGGGATCTTGCTGTGCACAGTCGGGATTTTCCTCGTGGGATGCACTCCGGAGCGATCCCACAGTTGGGGGAGGGTTGGTGGGGGGGGTGGGTGGGAAGAGACGGGGAGATTCTGGGATCACTGTAAATCTCCGCTCCTCCCCCCACACCCCTCTTCTCCTTCCCAGTCTCTCGCACTCCTCCGTTTTCTCCTTCCCTTCATCCATCCAGCTCATGGGCAGCTCCCTCCGAGTCTGCACCTCCAGCGGGAGAGAGACCCCCTCCCAGATCTGAGAACGAGACGGGAGTCACGGTGAGTGGGGGAGGAGGGAGATCGAGGGCTCGATACGTCTGAGGGAAGAGGGAGGGAGGGGGAGAGGGAGATGGGGAGAGGGAGGGAGGGCGAGGGAGGGGGAGAGGGAGGGGAGGGACTGGGGTGTGAGGGAGTACGGGCGAGTGGAGGAGGGAGATAGGGGCGAGGGGAGGAGGGAGGTAGGGGCGAGGGGAGGGAGGAGGGGGAGGGGAGGGACTGGGGTGTGAGGGAGGTACGGGCGAGTGGAGGAGGGAGATAGGGGCGAGGGGAGGAGGGAAGTATGGGTGAGGGGAGGAGGGAGGTAGGGGAGGGGGCTGGAGATAGGGGTGTGGGGAGTGAGGGAGGTAGGGGTGAGGGGAGGGGAGGGAGAGGGACTGGAGAGTGAGGGAGGTAGGGGCGAGGGGAGGGGGGGAGGGACTGGGGAGTGAGGGAGGTAGGGGCGAGGGGAGGGGAGGGGAGGGGGGAGGGACTGGGGACTGAGGGAGGTAGGGGCGAGGGGAGGGGAGGGGGAGGGACTGGGGACTGAGGGAGGTAGGGGCGAGGGGAGGGGGAGGGGGAGGGACTGGGGAGTGAGGGAGGTAGGGGCGAGGGGCAGGGAGGGGGAGGGACTGGGGAGTGAGGGAGGTGGGGGGAGGGCGGGGAGGGGGAGGGACTGGGGAGTGAGGAGGTAGGGGCGAGGGGAGGGGAGGGGGAGGGACTGGGGAGTGAGGGAGGTAGGGGTGAGGGAGGGGAGGGGGAGGGACTGGGGAGTGAGGGAGGTAGGGGCGAGGGGAGGGGGGGGAGGGAGGGGGAGGGAGGGAGGCTGGGGAGAGGGGAGGGGGAGGGGGAGGGAGGGGGGCGAGGGAGGTAGGGGGAGGGGAGGAGGGGAGGGGGAGGGACTGGGGAGTGAGGGAGGTAGGGGAGGGGAGGGGAGGGAGGGGGAAGGGGTGAGGGGAAGGGGGAGGGGAGGGGAGGACTGGGGAGTGAGGGAGGTAGGGGCGAGGGCGAGGGAGGGGGAGGGACTGGGGAGTGAGGGAGGTAGGGGCGAGGGGAGGGGAGGGGGGAGGGACTGGGGAGTGAGGGAGGTAGGGGCGAGGGGAGGGGAGGGGGAGGGACTGGGGAGTGAGGGAGGTAGGGGCGAGGGGCGGGAGGGGGAGGGACTGGGGAGTGAGGGGAGGTAGGGGCGAGGGGAGGGAGGGGGAGGGACTGGGGAGTGAGGGAGGTAGGGGGCGAGGGGAGGGGAGGGGGAGGGACTGGGGTGAGGGAGGTCGGGCGAGGGGGGGAGGGGGAGGGACTGGGGAGTGAGTGAGGGGGGGCGAGGGGAGGTGAGGGGGAGG